>NW_005842087.1:168647-219317 GCF_000455745.1 Alligator sinensis | reverse complement strand
GCCACGTGGGAATAATTTAGAACTAGCCAATAGCGGGGAACGAATTTGCATACTGGTGGTGGGAACTCTTTTGCACCGTGCATTTCTCTTGCAACTTGAGCAATGCACTCTGCAAAAGAAGCTGCAAAGAGGCGGGAAACTCGTCCCTGCACCGGGGTTATCCTCTAATATTCCCGCCAGAGGCTCTGCTATGATGTCGGCCAGTGCCTTCAGCACCCTCGGATGGAGCTCATCCGGGCCTGCCGACTTAAAGGCATCCAGTTCTTCCAAGTGACTCTGCACCATCTCAGGGTCTACGCATGGTAGTCTGGCGCCTTGCTGCTGCCTCCCTATAGCCTCTCTATATATATATACATATATACATACAAACACATACATATATCTTAGACACACGTTTGTCCCTATATGAAATAATCTTTATGAATATTTTAGTCACCTCTTATGTGTCGTTACACATTTTTATGTCAACTTTAAGTCTGATCCTCCTTAGCAGCTTGTAGACAATGTCCTTTATGATTTTGAATACAATAAGATTAACCTTCATACATTCCCATGGGGGTAATTTCCTACCCCAGATGCATATTTTGTTCAGTATGTTAAAGTTAATTAATTCTGAATTTGTTTCTTTTTAGGACATTGTCACTGGCACTGCAGTGCACAATATCCCCAAAGAACAGCCAGCTTACATGAATGGATGAAAAACTGCCTAGGGTAACCTGTTACCCGAGGCATGTTTCTCCACCTGGGGTAACAACTTACTCCAAGCCCATGTTAATGCATTGTGGTAAACTTGTTACCGCAATGCAATTTCTGTTTGAATGACACCTGTTTGCCCACTTTCGATGGATACATCTGAAAGGTCAGCATTCATTCACACCTCATTCATGTCCACTTCAGGTATTCATGGTAAGTAATGGATGGCCTTCCTCCACTCTGCTTTTGCTTGTGATGGGGAACTCACCCTAGTTTCCTATGTTCCAAAGAAGTCCAAAGTTGTGCTGTTGCTGTCAAGCATGCACCATGACCTGTCAGTGGGTGGAGAGCAAAGAAAGCCGGACATCATCCATGACTACAATAAAAACAAGGGTGGGATGAATAACTTTGACCACTTAGTCCGTATGACCACAAGCAGGCGAAAAATCAATAGGTGGCCAATGACACTATTTTTCAATATGGTGGATGTGGCTGCTATTGCCAGCCTCATCATTTGGTTAGGCCACAGTGTAAGCTGGAAGCAAAGATCACATTTAAAAAGACGGCACTTTTTTGTGCAGGAGCTTGGAGAACAGTTGATCGATGGACAAATAAAACAAAGAATGATGGATACACATAATCTGTCTAAATCCGTCAAGTCTGGTATGACAGCTCTAAATTACAAATTGCCACAACGCACCCCAGTAGAACCTTCTGCAAGCATGAGTGGACTTTGTGCTTTTTGTCCAAAGACAGATGACTGCAAAACCTGGAAATGATGTGAAGATTGTATGCAATTTGCTTGTGTGCACCACAGTACATTACTGCTGCTTTGTGAGGAATGCAATATTTAGTTAAAATAGTTAGAAAATGTTTTTGGAAGTTACTGTTAGTTTGAAAACAGTGTGAACTGCAGATTTAGCACATTGTTGATTCACATTTTGAAACTCTAAAAAAAGTTTTAAAATGTTCATAGTACTAGTTAAATAACATTTTGGGTTCAAATGATCATAAATACTCTTTCAAATAATCTGCATGTTTAATAAATAGTTTTTGATACATTTATGCTGTTGTCTCTGGTTCCATTTTGTTCATGTGAGTGGGGTATCCCCCGTGAGACCAATAATGGTTACGGTTTCATGAGAATGGATGAGGGTCAAGGGCTTTTTGTATCCACAGTAGACTCTTCATGAGGATGCTAGATATGACATCTGAATGCCATAGCTCTATTAAATGAAATGAACAAAAAGATAAATCTGAAAAACTGAAGTAATGGTTGAATGATTTAAAGAGGCTTGATTTGAAATAGGCTCTTTGCAAATGGCATTACATTTTGAATAGCCATGCCTGGAGTGCATTTTCAAATATCATTGCATTTGGAAAGCTTTCACATCCTTATATGTTTGAAAATGGATTTCTAAAATTTTTTTCTTAGTCATGAATTGTACAAGGCAATAAGAGTTCTATACAGTATTCATGGACTCTCTAGCAGTACTTACACATCTTTGTTACAATTTATTAAGCTGCTACTTGAGTTTGGCAAATAGAGACAATTGCAGCACTATGTTGAAACTATGTATAGTTGAAAGGAATATCAAGAAGGGTCATATTTTCAATAGATAAAAATCAACTAAGGTGTACACAAGACAGATAAGATGATATACTCTTTGTAAACATCTTTTTAAAGATTTCCATAAATTTCTTCTTAGAAAATTAAGAAATTCAACTGAGAACATTGAGTCCCACTGTAACACTTTGCAGATCTCACTCACAGATATTACAGTGAGTTTATCTCCACTGCACCAAGATTTGCATTGATGCCCATTATTAATTCAAAAATGACTGTGTTGTACCAGGGATATTAAACACACAGGTATATTGGCCTTCAAATCAGCAGTAAAACTGAAGGTTGATATATCTGGTTTTATTATGCAATCAATAGTGAATGATTCCACTGCAGTAATCTACATTATTTTCTCATATTTTCATGTACAACTTGAGATATTTGGCAAGGCTTATATATTTGACTAATTGTGAAATAACATTTCTGCCTCTGAAAGATGTATATTTCCTGTAAAAAAAAGCAAAATTGTGTTTATTTATTTTTGTGTCCTCTTTTAAATCTTGCAATTTAAAAAAAAATGAAATGTAAGCCCATATTAACCTCACAATTGTATTATTTTTTAATCCATGATATTGATTCACTTCCATGATTTGCCACAGACTTCTTCTGTGATTTTCAGCATGCCTAAAAACCTTTACAAATCTAGCTCTCATTCTCTCTGTGCTTCTGTTCCCTCTCTTTAAAAAGAAGATACCATGCTTCACAGAGTTGTCATAGGAATAAATAGTATTGAGCGAATGAGGCACTCTAGTCCTGTGGTGATGGGACCTAAAACAGAAGCCCTATACATTAAGTAAACATTTTCTCATAATAAACATTTCTGTGTTTATTAGGAATGCAGCTGGATACATTTATAATTAAATACATTTTTAATAAAGCTGTGGCTTGATTTTTCTCATAAATAGAGAAACCAGGGTATGGACTTGAACATTCATCAACAAATGTAATCAGTTTATCTTAATAATGCACCCCTCTAGAAGTGGTGATATTCAGAGATTACCTGAGTGGTATAGATGTAAATGGAACATTAACGGTGTCTTTAAAACAAAACAATTCACACTGATTACACACAGGCACTGCTTTATTAATAGCAATAGCAGTAGCATTAACATTTTATATCATAATAGTTCCCAGAGCTTCCATCTTTAGCATTCCCCATTGTCTGCCCAAACACAGAAAATAGACCATCCCAAGAACAAAGGTCTGAAAAGCACTACTGTGTACTGAACCATTTTCCTCTGATGTGCTTCTATTATTTGTGTGTGTGTTATTCTGGATATACTCAGGGGCCCCAAATAGGAATGAGATCCCATTGCACAAGTTTTCATATAAACATATAATATGATCTTTACTCCAAGAGACATACAATCCAAAATGATTGTTGTATTCATGGCAATAAATAAATAATTTCTGTGGGGGGATCTCAGGATTTTGTCTTTTAGCTCATTCAGCAGCAGATTCATAAAATCTCCATGTGGTCTAGTTACAAGTTTCTCTCACTATGAGCGCTGTGCAGCACTGAAATCGGTTACCCAGAGAAGTGGTGGAATCTTCACTCTTGAAGGTTTTTAAGGACTAGCTCGACAAAGCCCTGGCTGGGGTGATCTAGTTGGGGCTGGTCCTGCTTTGAGCAGAAGGTTGGATTAGATGACCTCTTGAGGTCCCTTCCAACCCTAATTCTCTGTGATTCTATGAATTGGTCCTTGTTTGAAGCTACTCTATCATTCTCCAGAATATCAGCTTTAAATTAAAAATAAATAAATATATAAAATAGCTCCCAAGCCTCTAACTGTTAACGTTTCAAAGAAAAAGAACCAAAGGAGATAGAAGTTTGGTACTGGACCTCTGATGGATGAGCACAGTCTCATTCATCACAGTGAAGAGGTAACCTAGATCCCCAGCAATGATAAGTAAGTATTGATATATTTTAGTTATTGCTCTTAGGGAGGAACAGAAGGCCCTCAACATATCTGATTTCCTTAGATTAACTTTTGGTGCCAAAAAAAAATGCCACCACTTTTTCCAACAATCAAGAAAAGCTTATCCCAAAGAGCCTCACAGAGCTTTTGGGTATAATTTGTCTCAATGAGGGGAAATCAACTTTAGGAAGCACAATTAAACTTTGATCCCAAAAGCTTGCAGAAAAGGACAATTTTCTTGTGATTTCCCAGTTGGTCTAATAAAAGGTATCATTTTGGAACCAAGAATTCTAGTTTTTTGTATGTCTTCTTGTCTCAGACCAACACAGTTACCAAGTACACCCAATGAAACCAGGTACACACGTGGTCTTATATGGAGCACCTGCACGATATAGTACACACATGTATTAATGACGCTTCTACAGTAATTTTTGGAATAGGACAGTCTTACCTTGTGGGTAGAGCTTAGAAAAATTATTGCCATTCCCTCCAGTTCTGTTCTAATAATGTCTAATTCTTATGTGAATGCAAAGTGGAATAAGGCCTTTACAAATTTGCTCCTCCAATTCAGTTACTTGGGCATCTTATCTAATCACTTAGCCACTTCCTTCACCAGTAATGTCAGGTCCTTTTGTCAGTTTGCTTGTTTCTGCCTTAAGTGTTTTCATGTTTTCTTCTTTGCTGACCACTACATATTAGATATCTCTCTAGACTGACTCATGTAGTCATTAATTTCTTGTTCAAATTCCTATGCAACACCTGCTTACATTGTACTGCTTATAGAACATTGCTTACTAGAAATGGTTAATCTGAAGGTCAGTGGAGAAGGAATAGAAGAATTTGTTTATTTAAATGTGCACTTTGTCATTTTATGTTCAGCTTGGCAATTTATGGCCTGCAGATTGGATCCAGATGATAGAGATCAGATATCACTGCAGGCACTCTCCCTGTGCTGCTGAGAGAAAAAGTGTTGGCTGTGGGTGCTTTCCCCTGTCGCGAAAAGCAAAGATGGTGGAGGTGCTTCTCCCATGCTACCACAGGGACATTGCAGCAGCTGGGTCATGGCACCTAGGTCAGTATAATCCAGCTAATTAAGATTGCCAGCTAATGTCCTAGGTCAGTATAATCCATGTTAACACACTGGGCACATCTACACAGTCACCCTACGGTGATGTAGTGACCTGCTACATCGCCGTATGGCACACTACAGTGATGTAGAGACCATGCAGGTCTACACATGATCACTACTGTAGCAATGTGCTCCCTGCTTATACCAAGCCACTATGGCGATGTAGTGGGGAAATGTAAGTGTCCGCTGCCCATATGGTGCAGTACAGGTGGTTACTACGCTGTTTTTTAGTACTTCCAACCTAAACCTTTCTTGCTGCAACTTGAGACCATTGCTCCTTGCTCTGTCATCTGTCACCACTGAGAACAGTTTAGCTCTTTATAATCATCTCTCAGGTAGTTAATCGCCCTTTAGTCAGTAACTTTAAATCCTTCGTCAGCCTTCTTTTCTGAAGACTAAATAAGCCCACTTCCCTCAGCCTCTCTTCATAAGTTATGTGCCTCTGCCCCCTCACCATTTTCACTGCACTCCACTGGACTCTCCAATTTGTCTATATCCTTTCTGTAGTGGGGGGCCCAAAACTGGATGAAGTACTCTAGATGTTGCCTCACCAATATCAAATAGAGGTGAATAATAACTTCCCTCAACGTACTGGCAACACTCCTACTAATGCAGCTCAGTATGCTGTTAGCCTTCTTTACATCAAAGGCACACACAGCTGGCTCATACTCAGGTTATTGTCCCCTTTAAACCCCAAAAGGGGTTCTTTTCTGTAGAGCTGCTACTCAGCCAGTCTTTCCCCCCAAAATTCAGCTGCTTTTGAACCCTATAGTTCTCAATTTGATCACACATGATTAATTTTAAACATAGGTATCAGTGCTTTCTGGAACTGGTCCTCCTTGAGTAATCCAATTTAAAGCAGTGAGACTATATGAGGAATAACATATTACTTTAATATGAGTAAAGGCAGCAAAATATGACCTTAAATAAACATATATTACTTGTCTGTAAGATAATAGGCAGCAGGATGGAAACTAGTTCAAGGATGTCTAATAAAAGAATAAGAAAGAGAGGGAGGGAGAGAGAGAGAATGCAGCCCTGTAGTAATTATAAGGTTAGTTCTCAAATCCTTGACTGAAACCTACTTAGGGAGAAGTGGAATTGGGAGGGCAGTAGGGAGGAGCAGCTGAGTAAGAGGAAAAGGTCTAAAATAAGCCTTATGTTACCTCATTTGTTTAAAATGTCAATATCCATCTCTACAAAAGCTCTTATTTATCCATATCTATGAGAAATATTACTGCTCCAGTCTCACTTTTTAGAACAGATACAATGCCATGTAAACTACAAGCTTGTATTGTGGATATAGGTAAAGGTGTCCTGCTTACAGGCCATTAAGAGAGTGGAGGGGAGGGGAGGGACAGAATCCAACTAGGTCTAGATAGGTTACAGAGGTGGGCAGATGAGAATAGGATGGAATTCAATGCAGACAAGTACAGGGTACTGCATCTAGGGAGAAGGAACCTGCAACACACCTATAGGCTGGGGAACACCCTTCTCAACAACACAGTGGCTGAAAGGGATCTTGGAATCATTGTTAACTCCCGGATGAACATGAGCTGCCAATGTGAGGAAGCAGTCAGTAAGGCTAGCTGCACCTTGTCGTCCATCTACAGATGTATCACAAGCAGGTCTAGGGAGATGATCCTTCCCCTCTATGTGACACTGGTCAGGCCGCAGTTGGAGTACTGCAACCAGTTCTGGGCGCTGCACTTCAAGAGGGATGTGGCTAACCTCGAGAGGGTCCAGAGGAGGGCCACTCACATTGTCAGGGGGCAGCAGGCCAGGCCCTAAGAAGATAGAATAAGGGGCTTGACTCTATTCAGCCTCCACAAGAGAAAACTGGGAGGGGATCTGGTGGCTGTCTTTAAACTCACCAGGGGGACTAGCAGAAAACAGGTGAGGCTCTGTTCCCCCAGGCACCACCTGGGATAACAAGGAATAACGGCCACAAATTGATTGAGAGCAGGTTCAGACTTGATATCAAGAGGCATTACTTTATGGTTAGGGCTGCCAGGCTCCAGAATGGGCTCCCAAGGGAGCTGGTGCTCTCCCCTACTTTGGGGGTCTTCAAGAGGAGGTTGGACAGATATCTGGCTGGGGTATTACAATCCCAGCACTCGTTCCTGCCCAGGGCAGGGGGTTGGACTTGATGATCTGTCCAGGTCCCTTCTGACCCTAAAAACTATGAAACTATGGAGGCAGAGATCCACTGTGGACCTTGTTACACATTAATTTTAGGTGATTTGGGGGGCTCTTAACCCTTGGATTGTCTATACATTAACACCTGAAACTAGATTTAAGCACACATTAAGTGGCTGAAAGTTATGCTGCTCCAGGCAGGTTTATCTCTCACCCCTGTTACCTAGCTCATGTCCCATTAATGTCTGGCCATTCCTCAGAAGTAAACCACCCAAGTTGCCGTCCTCCAGCATCCCAGGGTTCAGTGATCTCTCCCCCACCCTCCTGTTCTGTGTGGACAAACTTTCCACCCTGTGAACTCTACTGCCCAAGGGGCAGTTCAGTTGGTAAGCCATCTCCTAGCCACTGGAGTGTAACCTTCTGAGCCCCAGGCGTGCAAACCTATGCAAACTCCATGCAGCTGGAAAAGCACATGCCAGCTAGCCGGATTGCAAGGCACAGATGGGTCCAGGAGTGGGGTCTAGGAGGGGTAGGGAGAGAACAAGGTACAAGGCTGGATTGGGTCCCCATGAGCTGGGGCTTCCTTCCCAAGGCAGAGGCAGTAACTCCCCCAAAATCACCTTCCCTCACTGCTCCCAGCAACCCAGGGAAGCATGGCCAGCACTCCCCACATTCCAACCCCAAATCCAAAATTATTAAAATATGAGACATTCTTTCATTTATTTCCCTTACCCTCATTTTTTTTCCACCTCCCATTTCATTACCCATCCCAAACCCATTAACTTTCTGCCTCCCAGCTTCATATCCCTCCCAACGCCCATCTCTCTCACACCCCCGCCTAGAGCAGGAAAAGAAGCCTGTCCTAGCTCATCAGCTGTACTAGAAGTGAAAATAATGAGTTAAAATCCACTGCCTTCAGCTGGGATCAAACCCAGGTCCTTCCAGTCACCTTACTAACTGAGCTCCACAGCTCCACTTACTATGGTTAAAAAGAGAGAGAGAGAGAGAAACCAGCAGAAAACAATAATTAGAAGTGATTGGCTAAGATGTGGCATTTAACACAAACTTAACGATCTCTGTTCTGGTTAGTTTGGATCTGTGTGTGATGCCACTGGATGGCAGCCATAATTAGTAGACAATTATTTAGGGACTACAGCTGGGCATGAAATTTCATTTCGTTTTCCTGCGCGCTACACACTTAACATGTCTATGAATCTGTTTTCTGAGAGACCTGATGTAATTTCTTACTGAGGAAAAAAGTTCTTTGTCTTCTTTTTATGTTCTTTGCCATTAATCTAAATGAAGTATGCAGCACTTCCATGATTGTGAATCCACAGAACAGCACCTGGGGAACTTTTCTACCGGTATAAATTACTGGTACTGCCCTGGTCAGCGTAGACAAGATCCATGACTGCTTTTGTTTATTTCATGGTTCTTGGGACCAGGGTCAGGAGGGGGTCAGGAAGATGGCAAATAAGCATGCTGTACCCCCTACCTGCTTCTATCCTTGCCTTCTTTCCTGATATAGGTGTGCTGAATGCTGCTCAGATGTAGCTGAGGATCTGTATGCACTTGTATAGGTACAATATTTTGTCTGTATGGTATATAGTAGCTGTTTGCTCTTGCAAGAAAGCCTGCGTGACATTTTGTTTCAGAGCGCACTTTGAGACTGCTGAGAGTTCACTGCTACCTGCCGTTCTTGGAAAGAGCCTATCAGGATGGTGTGCCCTTGGAGAAGTGGTAGAACTCATATGTGATTGCTCCTGGGAGCTTGTTGGAAGCAACAGCCCATTTAGTTACAGTACCAGTGCTTCCTATAAATATATTTATGAATGCAGCTTGTATGCCTTTCTGTAATCTCAGGAGAGTGTCTGTTTCAGAGAAAATCATAACGAGAACTGTAAACTTTTGTGTTTGCCCTCTCTAGAAAATGTGCTGAAACTTTTATAACCAAAATTTCTCACCTTTCACTTGCTTCTGAAATCTTACTCACAATAAAGAATGTTAAACCATGTGATATGTACCCAAGCTGTTTTATTGTCTGCACCTGCTACAACTTGCTGTCTAGACACTTGATTACAACAGCTCAGTTGTCATTGTTTAGGGGACATGTTTCTGGTAATAACATTGATGAATAATATTTTTGTCATCCTAATTACTTCCCTTTGTGTAGAATACCGCTTAAGAAATCCTGTCTTTATACAGAGATGTCACACTTCCTTTACAAATTATCTGAAAAGAAGTGAGAGTAAGAGAAAGCAGAAACACTTTAGAGCTATCTCTGCAACTGATATTTTCTAAGGTTTCTCTTGGTTTTTGGAATGTGAACAATATTTATTATAATGTAAAGCTTCTCTGCTTCCCTTCATAAAAGTTTTGCTGTTAAATGAAATATTTTTTGAACTTTGCTTTTTATGTGGTATAAAAAGGTCCATTCATCATCTGTTAACTGGTTGTCTCAGACTTAGAGAACTTACTGGAGAAGGTATATTTTGCTCTGAAAAAGTCAATACTTTTCCCATTTGCCAATAGTTATATGATCCTATCTAAGCTACTATAGTTGGGTTTTTTTCCCCCGATGCCAGCGAGAAGATACTCCTACATTATTGCTTTTTAGTAAAAGCTGATTTTTTTTAAAGAACACCCACTATAAACAACTTTATCCTTACTGTACTGATACCTTTTCACTAGATAAAGGTGTGGCTATCCTAGCTGAGGGTTTACATTGAAGAGAAACAATTATTAACAGTGGTAAAGCTGAAGCTGAAACTTATGAAAACTAACTTACATAGATGTAGAACCTTGCTAAGATTCACATACACAGAATGTAATGGACTTATGGGAAAGGAGACTATTTTGTATGTTCCAATTAAATTCTGGAAGCCCACTTCTCTTTTGCTATCTTTCTTTCTTCACTCTCCTCGTATACTGTCCCTGAGAGAACTGAATTCCAGCAAATGATTCAGGTACCCTTTCCATTTACAAAGGTAATGTCACCTAAGAGAGAACAGTCAGAACACACGACCCAGGTGAATATTCCTGGGAATAGTGATATTTTTGTACATTGCATTTATCTAAGCAGAAGACACAGAGGTAAAGGAGACATTGACAGCATAGGCACTTTGGGTATGAAATTAAATATGGTTTCATATGTTATTGTGGCTTACCAGTTGAATAAATATCCTTTACTGAAACCCGAGATTCCCCATTAGCTTGAGAATACTGCATTTCTTTCACATAGATGAATTTCAGAAACCTTGTAATGAGTACTTCATGCACAACCCACAAAATGAAATTTGTTCCCACAAACATTTGATGAATATACAGGCAGCTATAATAAGCAGTTCAGTCAAGCTGTGGACAGAAACAAAGGTGGAAAGCTAATCTTTTTTATTCCTCTCCAATAAACAGAATTACATTTTCTTTAAAATCAAGCAACTAAGCTGTGCTGATAAAACAAAAGGAAAAAAAAATAAATCTTTATTTCCATGTAATAAAAGACATGCCTGGTTTTAAATTAAAGATGATAGATTTTTCTCATTCTCTTTCATGTAAAAATAAACAGTGGTAATGTCTGAGCAGTGGTGTAGAGCAGTTTATCCTTAAAAGGCACACACATGATCTTTTCTTACCCCTTTAAGGCTCATGAGAGGACCAAACTCTTGGAGCAGAGCTTGCTTAGTCCTTGCTCTCTTTGGGATGAAAAGGATGAAATAGAGAGGAAAATCAGGGGCTGTTGCTTCTCTCCCATTCTGTATCGGCACAATGACGGCCACAATCTGAACCATCATTATGCATAGATCACAGTGTATACCAAAGAGATCAAGGGAAAACGGCTTATGTGGCTCACAGTCTCTCTCTGTGAACCTCCCAAGGTCATTTGTATTCTTGTAAAAGATAGAATCTAGCCCAAATGTTTGGAATCTCAATGATATATAACACAATTTGCTTTCTTCACTTCTGGGGTATATAGGCAGAGAACCAAATGTCTCTTTCCCCTGTTGATATTCTGCTCTTTTGCCTGTCTATCATAAATTAGCTTCATGGGCTGCGAATCTCTCTCAGCAATCATCTTTCATCATTCATATTTGTCTCAGGTCTGTTTGCTGAAGAGCATTAGATAAAGTTAAGGAAAAAAAATCTTACAAAAAAAAGACTTTCAATAATCAGTCTCTAAGTATTTCTTCTGTCTTACCACCATAACTACACTTCTCTTCCTGCCTACCAACTCCTGTTTTTTACTGCATTGAGCCTTGTCTCTATTCTTACCTATTCCATCCTTCTTCTCATTGATTTCTCACAAATATGTCTGTGATTTGTTCAGTACATTCCTAATCTATGGAATGTCTTTCTGAGATTAATCCATTAGGCTATTAGAATCTAAAGGAGATATTGGGTTTCTTAAAACTTATAATTTGATCAGTGTTAAATAAGTTGCCTTTCACCATTATAGTGTATCCTTGTATTATAAGTAAAGGGTAGGTAGGAGCACACGATTAATATTGTAGATTTGGAACTACCTATCATTTGCATATATTTTACTACGTCATTTATCTCTTCTTTACAATAAATAGGGCACATTCCACTGTGACTTACAACCTGAAGAACAGCTTGATTTCAAATGGGCTGCAGTTTGTGTAAATCAGAGAAGCTGACCCAATAATCCTCCTGAAAAGGTAGTCTTTCAAAGCCTCTTTCCTTTGTCCTTCTGATACATACTTTTTTGAGATGGAGTGATAAAAGAAAGCACATGGTTCAAGGTGAACTGAAGCACTGATTTATAGAATAGTCTTATAGGATTTTCAAAACTACTCTCTAGCCTTCTCCTTTAACACAGTGAAACATCTTGTTTGGTTTTTAATCATTGCACAGCATTGAACAAACACTTTCATTGAGTTGTTCACAATAACACCTAGGGCTTTTTTTCCTGAGTGGTTATAGTTAATTTAGATCCCATCAGTGTATCAATTGTTCATTCCAATGTGCCTTACCTTGCAGCTGTCAAAATGAATTTCACCTCCTATTGTGTTTGTGAAATACATAGCTTTGTTAGGATCTTCTGAAGTACGGCTCAGTCCTAGATTGTTCTCAGTAGTTTCGAGTCATATGAAAATGTTGCACTCTCACAATTTCCCCCCTTTTTCAGAGTCATGTACAAATACCCTAAATAACACCAGTCCTAGTACAAAAGGTACATTGAAGTTTAATATAAAGATACACACACGTGCACACACCCATTGCACAACACAGGTAGGTAAACCAGCGTGCCAATCCGTTTTGGGCAAGCATGCCCGGAAGTCAGATGAAGACTCAGAAAATAAAGTTTGACAAAAAGGCAGATATAGAAAATGGCACTAGTAATTCCAACATTCAAAAATGCTATAAAAGCATTTGCTTTGGAAACAGGAAGAAAGAGTCAGATTCTGTAGAACTGGGTAAGATACTCTGAGCTATGAAATTTATGTTTATTGTTGATTATTTAAGAGACAAAGGGAGGAATTTCCTTCCATAGAAAGGTCTGATTGACTGACCCCTGTGCTCTCTCACCAAATTAGTTAATCAATTTATGGCACATTATTCCTTCATAAAATTCTACTTGGTATTGAGCTGATTATACCAACTTTAACTGTGCTGCTTCCTCACTTGCTCAGCCTTTTCTGCTCTTTAGATCTTTTTCAGGGTTTAAGGTGACCTTGCAACTTATGAAAGAGAATAAAGAACTGTAGTTAAACATGTTATAAATGATTGACCTATCTGGATGGTAGAGAAAAAAAAAATAAGATGATTTTGTGCTGGTGGCTGTAAAGTTCAGAAATCAGACTTCATTCTGAATGATAGATGCTATAAAATGGAGATAATTCATATTGTATCCATAGAGGTTTCAATGAGATGGAAAGACAATCAGGGGATTGTCTTAGAGCCAGACAGATGGCCTACAATAAACTACTGAAAATGTACAAATTACTCCACAGTTAAACTGCAGCATTTTAAAATGATCTAGTGAGTCCAGGGAACATTCAGACTTTGTCCTGCCCCTCAGGAAGAGTCAGTGTAGCAAAAAAGGATCGTCAGAAATAATGCACTGTCTTATATAGCATGCCCCAGAATATAACATACACCTTGTTTTTGAAAAGCAGAATGAAGGGAAACAATACTTTTCCAGCACTATGAAGGGACCAGTCCTAATCTTCAGCCTCCCTTCCCTATTTAACTAAAGTTGAAACCTGAGCTGTTCCTGAAGACTAGTTTCCATGGCTGGATCTGTGATTTTGAAAATAGTTAAGTTCCTGAGGCTGTGAAATAGGAAGAGAGAGAGACTAGGAGCAGTGAGTAGATAGAACAATTGCCATAAGAAAGATTAGCTTCATTAGAGGAAAATCAAGGTCATTAAAAAGGACAGACAAATGTTAACACCTCTGAAGTGAATAACAGGGGGACATTAAGGCAATATCCCAGGCAGAAAGACCAGATTCCCCACATAATATACATGCCCTGATTTTATGGGAAAGAGGAGAGGTGTCCATTATATGTGAAAAAATATGATTGTGACAGGGGGCCATCACACAGCCAGTCTAATCATTGGCCCACCCCTCTGGCTAGGGAAGTCCACCCACCTGACTTGCCTACCATGCTTTTGTTGTAAGCAAAACAGTAGTTGTTTATAAGGCCGGAGGCTGCCCATTTACTGCCTGGTGCCAAGGGGGTAAACACAGCTCTGAACCTCCCCATTATACTGTGTCCCTTGCCTCACAGATGTCATCCAAAAGTTACTTCCAACTCTCCTGGCTCCATGTCTGGGCCACACTTGGCCTCTGGCCCAAACTTGGTCTCAAGTGTCTGTATACAAGCCTGTGCCACATGTCCCCTCACTGGGCCTCAAGTCATGCCCCTTCACTGGGGCACTCTGGACTGCTTTACTTCAGCCACCCTATGTGCAGTGCTTCAGGCCCTTCCATACAGACCCTAGTCTATGCATCCTACTCATACAATCACTCTTATTTAGGTCAGCCCATGCACAGTCCTTCAGGCCCCACATATGGACCCTAGTCTATGCAGCCCATTGCTTTCTCACATTCCTCACTCCCCCCCTCACTGGAATCACTACATCACCCCCTTACTGCGGCTACTATTCTACCCCCTCCCTGGGGCCACTACTCCACCCAATCCCTGGGGCTTCTGGGCCTAATGGCCCTTGGTCCTCAGGAATCTGTCAACCTACCTGAGCCCACAACTCAGCCTACAGCCGATTCGGGCCTCAGGTGTCCATTGACATGCCTGGACCCTGACTGTCCCCTGTATAGGGTAACCCACCAGGTTGTGGAGGCTGAGGCTATATGGCACCCCATATTCACCTTTCACTAGGAAGGCACCGGTGTGGCATTTCCTGAGGACCACCCTGCTACAGGCAGCCCCACCATACCATCCTACCCTATTAGGGTATAGTTTAGATCATTCTCCAGGACCAGAAACTTCCTCCATCCCCATAGTTCCTACCCTTAACCTCCCGGCTGTTCTGGGAGCAGCAGATCTCCAGCTGGGCAATGCTATCTCTCTGGCTCCCTGCAGCAAGTGCCAGCTCAGCTCTGAGGGCTTAGGTTTATATTGAGACTTCTCAGCCCTATCCTCCAATCCAGAATCCCTCCCACTGTCATGTGATTGCCATGCACCTGCCAGCTGCTCCCCAGCCTGCTCAAACCTCTTAAAGTGGCAGGCATCAAAGGTTTCCTGCCACAATGAAATTACTTAAACACACAAGCTAAGTACTTGGATAGAGGACTTAGGATAAGAGGAAAAGGACTATAGTGAGACAGGCTGCACAGTGATATAATGGTCCTCATACATGTGTTTAAGAAAAGTACCTAAGTTCATTTGTTTCTTCTGTCAATGTGCACAAAACCATTGAAGACCATCATGGCCCAGAGAATGGTCTAGGTGGGCTAAGCAGCTTAGAGATGATCAGCTTATTCTTGTATCCTTTGCTGAGAATAATATAATTGCATCAAAATGTAAACCAGAATTGGACAGAAATTTTTCAACCATTTCTTTAATGAAATTAAAATATTTTGTGTGGCATGTCACATAACTGTCACAACCCAGTTAATCAGTGCCCATGCCACTAGCAAGAGACACCATTCAGACCACCCTCACTTCGCACATAGTAGTCAACTAAGGGTTAAAAGAAATCCTTGCCAGAAACTCCTGAAACAAAATCCTGGTGGAGAGCTGTATATAATTTATGCCCACGTCACAAACAAGAAACGAAACTTAAGCCTTCTGAAATTTATGCCCACATCACAAACAAGAAACGAAACTTAAGACTGGTCAGGGTTAAAGGGGATACCCCTGCCATAAACCCCTAGCGAAAACTGCTATATAATTGGAGATTCAGATGAAAACCAGATGACGTGGCTTAAATCAATTGGTCACTGTGTAAACAAAACCAGCTTGCACTTCTGCCAAATTGGAGAACTCTGGGGGAAATCTCTGAGGAGAACCCTGAGCCCATCATCAGAGTAATTTGATGGTTTGATCACCCATCAATCACTCCCTGTCATCGCGGTCCCGACGTACCCTAACCCTCCTGCAGGCTTGTCCGGTTGTTCACGGTATCTCGCTCGTCATACACAGTTGATTGTAACCTGAGACGCATGCTCGAATGTAAACAACGCAAGCCTTCTGCCTGCGTCGCACATCACTATCTGGGCGACGTAAGTAAACAATCTCCTGCAACCAACACGCATCTGTGCCTGGTTAATTTCACCCCATCCATTAATTACCCGCCTGTCAAGGTGAAAGTTTTACTGCTCCGGTGGGAATCAGAAAGCAGCTGCCGGCAGCTGCTCTGATCCCCGACAATAACATAAACCTTTCAATAGATTAAATGTTCCATATTTAGGAATAATAGCTGGTATGTTTGTGAGAGAGACTTCCATCTTAGTGGTTAGTACACTTACCTGGAATGTGGAAATATTTGGTTCAAGTCAGAGTCAGAGGGAACAGAGACTTGACCCTGGTCTTTTTGTTGCTGAGAAGGATATGCTAAGTCAGTAATGTAGTGCAACTCCAAAAATGGAAAATGTAATAGTGGGTTGCATCAACAAGAATATTTAGTGTAACACATGGGAGATGATACAACCACTCTACTTGGCACTACTTAGGACTTATCTAGAGTATTGTAGACAGTTCTGGGCTCTACCTTGGAAGAAGATAGAGAGGGTCCAGAGGTGGGTGACAAAAATTATAAAAGGATTGGAAGGTAAACTATAGGAGAAAGGGTTGAACTAAGTTTGTGTAGCTTGGAAAAAAGATGATTATTTGAACGATTGCCATAAAGAAAAAAAGAGAATGAAACACGAAGAGGGAAAAACATGAAGAAATACCTTTAAGTTGTAGCAAAATAGATTCAGAGTACATCTCAAAAAAAAAATTCTATGCCTTTTTAGAACTGTGAGGTAATGGGGTAGGTGTACTGGGGAAGTTATAGAATCTCCTTCATTGAATTTTTCAACACAAAGCAGGATAACATTTTAACACTAGCATTGCTTCATTCATGCAGGACACTGAACCTGATGACATTTGAGGTCTCCTCAACTCCTTAGATTTTACATCCTGTAGCCCATGTCCTCACATTAGAGGTCTTTTTCCCATGCTTATTTTATTTTATTCATTTTTTGTGAAAACTTGTGAAAGGTCTTGGTTTCATTTCCATGCAATTGGTTTTGGTTTGTCTCCTTTGTTAGGTGTAACTTTGTGACATCTTCCATACTACCCCTTAGCCCTAGATTGACCCACCCAGTCGTTCTATGGCAAACTCCACCCCTTTTTAAAAGGTAAAATAAAGCAAAGGCTCTCTTTTTGATTTACAATGCATATCTTGTAAAAGCAAGTCAGGTCTCTTGAAGATTTTGCACTTTTTACTCAGATATAGCAGAATGTCACGCCCCCTTTTCCATATGTAAGTGACCAGTCATGGCAAAAGATAATGAATTATCAAGCTAAATAAACTATACTTGATCTTACTTCAGAATTATGTCTTCTTTTGACTCTAAAAATTGTGTTAAATTCCATGTTTTTTCTCCAAGAGCCTGATTTAAGCTCCAGGACTCAGGCTCTGCTCCATTTTCCTAGCATCTACACCCAGATAAGATATTAGCAGAAAGAAAGATTAGCACTTTCTTGCATCCTAATATTCAGGTCTTCTTTTGGAATGGCACAATTGCTTGGCAAACCCATGAAGAAAGTTTTAAACAGCAAATATCTAATATCCACTACTGAAGAATCAGAAAAAAAAATGCTTCCAAATTAGTGGGCCCTTCTGTTTCACAGAGCATGTTGTCTGGCCTCTGTAGAGTTGTTCATTAATCCACCCCAGCATCTACTATTGAGGTGGCTTCTATCTTGTCTGGAGATAGGCACTACTGCAGTACAAAAATAGAGTTAAATTATATGCAGAAATGTACGTTTTTATGATAGGTGGTATTAGGTAAAACTTTGCTAGAATTAATATGCTAAAATATCAGAAAATTTCTATTTAGTATTATGAAAGACTAAAACAAATATTCTTTGACTTTAGGGTATATTAACTTCCCCCCACCCCCCTATAATCTAAGAATAAACACATGTTCAGAAGGACATGTTGGAATAAGTTTACACAGAGTATCTTCAGTCAACATATGGAATAACAATAGGTACCTTTTTGTAATATATTCACTGTTTGCATTTCATAAACAGGATGTCTGCACAGTTGCCATATGTTTCTTCATGACTGATAACATTTCCATTAATGTGTTTTTAAAAGCAGAGTAAATGTTTAAAGAACTTTCTTATACCTACACACTAAATATTAACATAGGAAAGCCTCCAAGAAACAATGAATTGAAATTACAAATATTTTTATCTCAGCTTTCCACCTCATTAACAAAATAATAGGACTCCTAAAATTTGGAAAATTGTGCCTTAACAACTTCTGTTCCATGTGTATATTCCTTCAACAAATTACACATCAAATTCCTTTATGAGGGCTTAAAAGATGATTTTGCTGAGTGTCAATTTAACCTCAGTTTTGTGTCTGAAAGTCAAATTATATTTTTCAAACATCACTATAAAAAGTATAAGAATCTTAGTTGGAAATGCTGATGATGCTTAAAACTGAACAGAACTAATACTGTTAGTCTAATATTCTGCAATGCTCAAAGTAGTGCAGTGTATTAGTCAATAAGATAATACTGGCTAATAATGACAAGAACAATACCAAGGTCACATCCACATGAGTGTGGATGTGTGTTTCCCCAGGGTCAAAAAGCAGTGGCACACCCTGTGCTGCTGCTACTTGTCCCTGGGGAAAGCCTGTGCCACACGCCCTCTGGCACACTGCAGATTATGCTGAATGGGGTAAGGAAGGCTGGAGCCAGCACTGGGCTGGTCCCAGCAGCCTTACCTGGGGTCCTGGGAGCCTCCTGGGGCTGCAGCAGTGGTGATCCTGCTGTTAGGACCCTGGCCAGCAGCCAAAGCTTGGCTCCAGCCAGGCAGGCTCTGGTTCTGGGTGGCGTGTGCTGCCCCCATGTGTGCCACTCTGCTTTTTTTCCATGGATTTTTGTAAACCCAGATTCTACCAGAATGAACCCCCTCCCCCATCCTGCTACCTTGCAGGGTGCAGAACAGCTGAATGTTCTGCACCCTGTGCCACATACCTCACAGCCGTGCTCATCTAGACATGGCCTAATTATATACAATACAAAAACATAGGCTGCAGATATAACACAGTAAGAACATGAATTTTAGATTCCCATTGTTAACTGTAACCAAATTGTAAGCAAAGTTACCTTGAAAAAATATGTAACAATTGGGTCTGATGAATGCACAATGCCCTTTGTATGTTTTACAATCCTTCTCCCCCTCCCCCAAGTACAATAAAAGCCATGTTATACAACATTTTATTAACTGGCATGCTGGTCGACGTGGCAAAAGCAAAACCGAAAGTCCCACTTCCAGTTTTGCTGAGTCCTGCTTTGCCACAGCCCAGGGCAAAGCAGGCACCCCCTTCCCTGTTCCCCGGCACACTGATGCTAGGGAGGGAAAGCCTGGCACATCAGATGCAGAGGGAGGGGCAGTGGCCTGACTAGCCAAAGATGCCTCTCAGGTAACCGGCATATTTGGTTATCTGGAACTTCCCATTCCCCATGGGTGCCAGATAACAGAGTGTGTAGGAATTCCTGCATAATAGACTGTACAGAAGTATAAGAAAAATGTATAGTTGAAATCCAAGCCCATGAAGTCCATAGGAGATTTACCAATAAATTAAATGGAGACAATATGCATTTGAGTGGCTAATGTAAAAAAATATTTTTGTAGAAAATACTGTATGTGAATTATACACATGCACGTCAGGTGCTGTCAATACAAGTTAGTTAAAAGACTCAATAAATTAATACTTTCTATAGATTCTTTTTTAGCTATATGTGTTGACCAAAACAAATAAGAATCTTTATTGAACATGTGTCTTGAAAGTCAGGCAATATTTATTAAAGAAAAAGTTTAATGTTTTCAGATTGTATAATCTTTAGTTATATATAACCTTACTTTTTCAATGAGTCTACTTGCATGTTGAAATCAAGAAAATGCATACATATCTGAAAGATTGGGGCCTTGTCCAAGAGTACTTGTATTATTTTCACATGTTTTCCTTAAAGTGATAAAACATATGAGCATCAGACATAACAGCTCATTGCACATTCCCCAAAATATTTATCTATATTACAGGGGTGTAGGTTGTAGCTGTGTCTAAGAACATAGGCAGAAAAGGTTCTTTGGGTAAATCTGATATCTTTTTTTAGACTAACTAAATAGTTGGAATTTTTTTCTTAGCAAGCTTTCGGATTTAAAAACCCTTCATCAGGCTGCAGAAGAATCTGCAATTGGTGTGTACTCTTCCTGGATGGAATTCTTTATTATTCATTCCATCCAGGAAGAGCACACACCATCTGCAGATGCTTCCTCAGCCTGACCAAGGGTTTTTAAACCCAAAAGCTTGCTAAGAATTTTTTCCCCCAACTATGTAGTTGGTCTAATAAAAGATGTCAGATTCACCCCAAAAAAACTTTGTCTGCCTTTATCCATATTATGAATTCATTGATTGACATTTGAATTCAGCTATTTGTACGATTCCAGTAGTACAAATGTGATTCCCAAAACTGGATAGGAACAATAATCTCCCTTTACTCTTCAATTATAATGATTATTAAATAATAATAATGTTTTGGGTTGTGTTTTCAGAACCTCATCTGTAGATAACAGCACTGTAAGATTTCCGTGTACTGCCCACCCATTTTCCTTAATCCTGAATTAGCAAGAATGTTTCCAGGAATGAGAATATAATTCATTCTTCATGCTTTTGCCTCCATTGCTTCTGCTCTGACACTATTAAAAAGAAGAGCGATGTCCACTAAGCAGGATTGGAATAAGTTCCTCAACTGATTTAAACTAGGGTATCACAGAGGTATAACTGAGAAATGTTGAACCCTGTTTGAAAGTTGCTTGCAGGACAGTGGCTTCATCCAGGCAGTCAGTGGTGGCCAGGAAAGAAGCAGTGCCAGCTGCTATTTTTGTGTCCTCCCTAAGTCAGCATCTAGGGCTGGTGCCCTGCTTATTCCCCCTTAGTTACTCTACTAGGGTATCATATGCTTTTTGTTTTCCTGTATGGAGCTCTACTGCAGGTGCTCCAGAGGTGAAAGACTTTGCAACCTGCTGCTATTCAGTCACATTAATCATTTTATAAGATGTGTTTCCTTTGGTAGAAGGGCACTCGGTTACCTGGAGATCATTTCTTAGCTTAGGGACTAACTGCTTAAAAAGTAATTCCCTTGCCTAATTGTTTATGATATGTATCATTTCCCACCGCTGTGATTTTCTGGCCCCAGCTGAAGGAAAAGCAGCCTTTTGGTGCAGCTGCAAGCACATTATGCTTCTATGCAAAAGATAAAGAAGAAAAAAAAAAAACCCAAGGAAAATGATTTGAAACCCCAGGCCTCAAGCTGGTAGAGGAAGAGTACATCGCCCAGGTAAACTGTTTAATGCCTACAGGGAGAAAGTTGACTGAAGTGTACTTACTTCAAACCTTGCCAAAAAATTATAAGGATAACTGTAATAGAAAAGGAAAAGGAAAGTAAAATTGGGAAAACAAATTAAACTTTTGTTTATATTTTCTGGGCCTACTTTTCATAAAGCATTATTATTATTATCTCCCTCCCTGATACACCGACACCAGGCACAACACATAACGATGTGCTGGGCCCACTCCCAAAACCTGTTCCTTCCCTGCCACATGTCTAGCACTGCCTACCCAAGAAACACCTGCCCCTGGAATGTCAGGGCAAACTGGGTCTTTACTGCTGTTGACAGCGGGCATGGGGAGCTGAACTTAGAAGAGGGTGGTACTCCTGCAGGTGGATCTACAAGGCAAGCTAAGTATCTGCCACTGGCAGTCTTGAATTGGCTCTGGTGGAGTGCTGGGCCTGGGACTGCCAATCAACATCTAACTGCTGGTCCCATTTTCTGCACCATACCAAAATCTTGAACTTGTATTATATACCTGTCCAACAATAGCTAAATCTATGTTACTTAATATGATCTGGAAATACTTCTCTTGTGAAAAGTCATAACTTTGCTATGATACTATAGCACTTAGCATGTGTCTTACTGCTTGAGCATGTGGATGCTTGCAGTTAACGTGTGACATGACCTTTACTTCAACTGGTCTTTACACAGCTCCTAGCACTTGAACAAGCATTCTGTGGTGATTCCCGGAAGGCAAATGGACCTTTACAGTATGCTTAGATTTCCACCCACAGGTTTCATTTCTCCCAAGTCTACACAAAAAAAAATATTGACTCTGCACACTATATAGTATTATCCACAGATGTCCTCATCATTTCTTCTGTTTTCATTGCCTTGTACAAGTATCTTTCTTTTTCTCTCAGAAAAAACACAGGTGCCTTTTAATATTTTGCCACTATTGAGTAATAGACACTTTAGCATTCCAAAGGTCTTAGTTGTAGACAGAATACATTTTCCCCTTTGACAGTTTTGGAAGCTACATATACATCCAATACAATCAGGATCACTTCACTCTCAGTGACTACTGATGACACCAACTAATTAAATTTTGCACTGGTAGAACAAAATGTGATTTTAGAGGACAGCTATTGAACAAGGAAAATACTATAATGCTAGAATTCTACCAACTGCATCGACAACAAGTACTACAAAAAACAATTATTTAAAAGGGCTTTATTCTTTTCATAGAATAGCTCATTAACCTCCCCTGCTTTTCTTCAAGGAAACTGATATGTAATAGACATATTGGATTCCTTTAATAGGTATCATTAACCATTTAAAATCAGATTACAAATTTGAATGGAGTAAAAGTGATGGACTAAATCATACCTGTCCTACATCTAAATGTGATTTGGAGGAAATGTTTTTGTCCTGATTTGTATGTGTTTGTGTAGTGTAGATAGGGTGATTGCATAATTGCTCAAAAATCAAATTTTACTCTTCTATATTATGTGTGGGGGGGTGGTTGGAGGAGTAGTTGCACGTGTATGGTAAGGTGTGGAGTTTGTAAGGGGGTATGGCTGTGTGGGGGGGAGGTGTAGGGTGTGTTGTGGGGGTGTATATGTGGAGAGCTTGTGGGGAGTGCGTGGGCAGGGTATGGGGTTTGAGAGATGTGAGGGAGAAAGGGGGGTGTGGGGACATGCTCCTCCATGAGGCACAGCCCCCACAATCAGCATCAGCAGAGACTTTGCCAGGAAGCAGGGCACAGGGCTCCCTGCCACTTCTGGCAGAGTCCTGTGAGCTTTATGTGGCAGCAGAGAGCACGGCTAGGCTGCTGGATCTATCATGCAGGGCTTCCTCCTGGTGGCACATGAATCCCAGGAGCTGAACATGAATCCCACACTATAGATGCAAACCAGCCTGGCTTCTGCCATGTACAGCTCTCTCTCTCACAGGCCCTGGGCTCTGTGTTCCCACCAGCCCTAGCCCCACACTCCATGCTCTCAACCAGGTTCCCTAGCTGCTGCTTGAGCAAGAGCTGCAGCAGAGACAGGAGGAGAAGCCACTAGAGGCTAGGGCAGCAGTGGAACCAGCAGCCCCACACAAAAGTTACGCATGCTGGCTGGAGCCACCCTGCATATGGGGGTGGGAGCAAAATGAGCAGGCTGAGTAGGGTACAATTAATTGGTGGGTGCCCAGGGGCTGGGTGAAATCACCTGGCAGGCCATATCCAGCCTGCAGCACATATTTATGAGTTTGAAGTGTTATAGTAAAGCTATGGGCAGATAGATGGAGAAAAAAAGGAGAAAAAAGCATAAATTCAGGTACCATATAACTTTGCAAAATATGCTAAAATGTTGTGTCCTTGTAGT
Source organism: Alligator sinensis (assembly GCF_000455745.1). Classification (NCBI taxonomy): domain Eukaryota; kingdom Metazoa; phylum Chordata; order Crocodylia; family Alligatoridae; genus Alligator; species Alligator sinensis. The sequence continues at coordinate 195,389 of NW_005842087.1, read as the reverse complement.
AATGTGAGCTGTTCTGGGCTGATAATACAGGATTCCTAGCCCTGCTTGCCACTGGGCTCCAACCACTTCACCCACACTTCTGGGCTCCTGGGTCCTGCCCCTTCATGATTATCCCACCTGCCATGACTTGTTATTGTAGCTTCATAGGGAGGCTGCCCCAGGAGACATATGCAAGGTTTGGGGTGGGTCCCTGTCTGAACTCAGACCCATCCAGGCTTTGGCTCACTTTTATTCTGGCTACTCTGACCCATAGTCTGTGGTCCACTGCATGAGAACTCTAGGTTCTCAGGCCATAGCTCCAGCTCAGCCCTCTGTGGGCTCTGGGCCACTCAGCCGCTAAGTCCTCTTGCTTTGCAGGTACAGGGTTTACAATACCCTCCCCTCCACGTGTAGTCTTGCAGTCAAATATGACATGCCACAGTCCTCCTCTGACATGCCACAGTCCTCTTTCTTGCAACGTATCTGGGCTACTGCCCACACACAACACTCCCAGAGCTCCAACCCTCTAGCAGTATTATGAACTGGGTATTTATGTTGCATCTCAGTGGCCTCCAATCCATCCTTTACAGCAGAGGTGGGCAAAATATGTCCCACAGGCTAGATCCAGTCTGCCAGGTGGCCATACCTCCTCACAAACCCCCCACACACTCTGACTCCCCCAATCCCACCCCCCACATAATATAGAAAAGTAAAACTTGATTTTTGAGCTTTATGCAATCACCCTATATATACTACACAAAACACATACAAATCAGGACAAAAAGATTTTTGGAATAAAAGTTAAAATATGTTATAGTAGATGTTTGTCTATTAGTACATGATTTCTATTCTATTTCAGTTCCAAAATGGTACCCCCCCTCCCGCCAAAAAAACCAGAAGTACTTCTGGGGACAAGGGGAGGGACTTCCAGTAGCAAAGGTCAGGGGTTAAAGGGCAGGACCTATGGTCCAAAGATGGAAACCAAGGGGTGGGGCACCTATCAAGGGGTGAGACTACCATTGCAGCTCTCAACAGCTCACCAAAACTCATTAAGTGCCCCCCACCCCCAGCCTAAATAACTTCTCACCCCTGTTTCACAGCTACTCGGGTTCTCTGGCTCAAATATAAATCAAAATATGAACATCGACTCTGAAACACCAAATGCAAGCTCCCATGTCGGGGTCTCACCCCAGGGCAACACAAATGCCAAAAGGTGCAAAGTACTTATCTAATGTTGTTTGTAAAGTAGGGTCTCTTCCACCCTTCTTTGGTACACAGCCCTTGCCCCCCGGCAGTCCTTGCCTCCAGGCTGTCCAGACTGGCTCTCCCCTGGAGCTCTGCCTCCCTTGGCTCCTATGGCTAGACGGATTGTTCCGAGCTAAGCCATGGCTTTTTAGCCTGGGTCACCTGATCTTTTATTTCTGCCCCAGGCCTGCCAATCACTTCTTACACCTGTGGTGGACAGCCATCTTATTTAGATCCCTTTTAACATTAAATCCTTAACAATTAACAATTATGCCTTAGCGTGCAAGGTGCACTGCCCTATGAAGACTTTGGATGATTGACACTCAGTGTGGGTGTGTGGGGCTTGAGAGCATGAGTGGGTCTGTGCACGTGAGCGTGGGCCTGTTAGTGTGTTGGTGCTGAGAGGATCTTGTGAGACAGAAAGAGACTGTCTGTGTGGTAAATGAATCAAGTGGAAGTAGTCTCACGATGTGTCGATGTGTTGGTGTGGGTGATTGTTGTGTGGTGTTGCATATTAGGTCATGCTGTGCCCATAGAGGTTTGGTGGGCAGAGCATACCCTTGACAGTGAGGCTGCAGTAGAATTGGCCATCATCCCCCGCGACTATGATTCCTGGGGCTCCACTTGTTCCCACCCTTGCTGGTCTCCTGTGAGAGTGGTCAGGGTTGGCTCCCCAGACTCTTCCCCTGGTATGCATTACACTTAAGCAGCAGCCCTCTGCTCTCTAGAGTAAGTATACCCTCACCCACCAGTCTTTCCCTCCTTTCTTCTCTAAAAGCAGAAGATAAACTGTCATTGCATGGTCCTGGGTGTGATCCATCCATGCGTATTGTGAGCTGAGGTGTCAGAGATCCTGCATTTAATAAAGATTTACTCTTAATGTAATAAAGGTTGTTAGGTTTCCAGTAGAGGTTAATAGTTGTTGAAGTTGTTGTTTACATTACCTGTGTTTCATTGTTACTTACCTGTTGTTAATTAATAAACTGTTATTTCGTGAACTTTAATTCTGTGTGGGATCTCTTTACTTAAAGTATAAAACAATTGCCGGGGTTGTCAGAGTGGTGATAGATCGACTCAGTCAGCTCATTAGCTGGGGAGGGGGGAGTGGGGGAGTAATTTAATTTGGAACTGGACTAGGAGACAGCTGTTAATTGGGCAGTGCTAATTAGGCACTAAGAAAGTCTGGATCCAACAATCCATTATAACTTCAATACTTTGCAATGCCTTCAAACTGTAGCATCGTTCCCTAAAGTAAGCCAGAGGGGAAATAATCCCAAATAGTATTTGTTTAAAGTTAATGATGTATTTAAATTAATAATTTAGAGCTTGATTCTTCACAAGTAGAGCTTAACTCTTCTTATGAAACTGCATAATCTGCATCTGATAGTAAGAATAAATTTGTTTCCAAAGTCTCTATCCTTTACCATTGAAGTAAGTCAATGGTGAATTTTGCCATTAATGAAAAGAGAACAGGATCAAACTTTTTGGCCAATTATAAATTTATCATTTTCATCTCTCATTGCCCTATCAAAAATCTCAATTTAAATTGATTCTTTATTACCAGTCAGTCATAACAGAATTAACTCTATCTTCAGAAAGTTATTTCTTTTTAGTAATTCTACCTCTAGATTCATTCTTTTTGGTGAACAGATTACTAGATTTGATGCCTTGTCTGTCTGAGGCCCCATCTATACATTACACTTAAGACATGTCTAACCAGTTAAATATCATGCCATTAATTGAATATGTGGCTAGGGGGCCCTGTGGCTGGGAGCCCCAGCAGCTGATCAGAGCTCCCAGGTGAAGGAGTCCATGTGTACCCCCAAACCTGGGACCCAATGGCTGGGAGACCACAGCTACTCTTATCTCCCAGATGCAACTAGGATACTGTACCTGCTATGGTGTCCTAGATGTGAGGATGTGTGAAGCCAACCCTGCAGCTGGGAGATAACAGCAACCATTGGCCATACATGGGGGTGCACAAGCATACACATGCACCTCCTGAGATTGGCAGTGCACCCCCTGAGAGAAGCCAATGCTGCTGGCAACACCTGCAGGTGTTCAGCACTCACTGCCATCACCCCACCACTAATACCACCGCAGCCGCATGCGGGAGCTCTCTGCTTGGCCCACCCCAACCTCCATACAGCCATGGCTGCCTGTGGGAGATCCCTGCTCACTGCTGCCACACTCCTGCCACCACAGCTACCACTGCTGCCTATGGGCAGTTCCCATGCCCCCCTAGCCTCTGAGGGCATGCACCATTCATGACAGCAACTGCGGCATCCCTACCACAGGGACCCCTGGACACCACCCCACTCCCCACCATGGCTGGGAGCCCTGGTCAGCTGAAGCGGATCCCAGCCATGAGAGTGCATGGTGCGCTCCCACAGCTGGGAGCCTTGTCAGATGACCCGGGCTCCCAGATGGAGGAGTTTGCTTCTTGCCAGTACAGGGGGAGCTCAGACTTCCTCTGTACCAGCAACAAGGTGTGATGGTATCTAATGTTCAGTCATCACAATTGTGCCTCCTGTTATGTATATGTGGCATGCCAGGAGGTGCTATTATGTGGATCTCACATGAGATCCCATTGCACCTTTATCTGTACACATAGAAGGGCCCTCAATATGGCATCCTTAAGTTATTTGAAGGATAAGGGAAATTCCTCTTCACAGCCTGTCTGTTATTTATATAATTTTGTGGCATTTACAACAAGCTTTTATTTACATTTATAAATTTTATGGAATTTTTAAAATCTTGACATCTTCATTTAAATTGTGGAATAGTAAAATGAAATGATACTGACTTTTTCACAAGTTACTAGCTCTTTTACTTACAGTTTAGACTCCCACAATGAAACATGTTTTGTCTTTAGTGATTTCCCTGGATAAAATATGAAATATTATGCCAAGAAAAATACACATTTGTCCCTCATTTCCATTATTATTTGTCTGTCAGTTTGAAGCATCTGGCTTTGTTGCCACTGTATCTAGATGACCTCTATGTCATTTGCTTTGCTGTTCCTCGAGTACTAAGATATTGTTGGCTATAACTGTGAGATACAATTTTTAAAAAGCTATTTCCCAGCTGCATATGTGACACCCATCCAAATACTAGGCAATTTTAGAATCCTGTTCTCAACCATATTGTTGTCTGTCGGAAAACGTGCTATTGCTATTGTAATTGTCATTTTGCTTTCTTTCATTATTAGATTTCATTTTTTGAAATGGTGCTCTTTGGGCCAGCTGCTCATTTGGTACTGGGTGATGGAAAATTTGAATCGACATTTTACAAAGATCACTGACTTTACAAAGTTTTATAGCTCATCATGATTATAGTGTAAACAGTTTATTTCAGAATTGTGCTCACACACAGCTCCTAATCCAAGACCCATTGAAGTCATTGGGAACCCTTCTAGCAACTTCAGTAGATTTTGGCTTAAGTCCATGATTGTTTTCTTTGTATTAAGGAGATATAAAATACTAAATCCTCAGTTCAGGGAAGGGATGAAGCATGTGCCTAACTTAAAGCATGAGTTCATTAAGACTATGCACATAGTTTAACATAAGCATGTTTTCAAGCACATTATTGAATCAAGTACATGTACTATTTCATAATATTTTCTGATTCATAATTAAAAAAAAGTATTCCAGAATGCTGATGTGCATTGTAAAATTGTTACCATTGAAGAGAAAAACTACCTTAAGATTAGAAGAGCATATGGATCATTTTAACTTATACCAGACATGCAAATTACATATCTAAATGTTTTAAGGCATAAAAATCTGAGGCTAATATACTTTTATTCATTTCCCATGTTTTGGAGGGGCTAATCAACTGGATGTAGTTCTGACAGTACTGATATGAAAGATGATGCTGTTGCCAAAGTTGCTTCCTACCAAAAATTTATAGTGCTGAAGAAAATAAACATTTGGCTACAGTTTAGCAGACCTTGTAAGGCCATCATATTTCCATTGAAATATGATTTATGGTATTGATTTTTTTAACCTTGCAGAAGATCTTCTGAAGAAATAGACATAATTTGGGGGGAACAAACTACACCAATTATCTTGTTGTCTACAGGTGACAAATTATTTATTTTTCTTGGTCCAATAAAATGGCCTCTAAAACATAAAAGTGACTGGGACTATAATCAAAGGGTATTTCTGTAAATCACTCAATGACATTCTGGGGCAATTTTCAATTACTCTCAGGACAGATTTTTCCAATTGACTAGACAGAAAGTAGCAAGAAAGATTTAAGAAATGCCTTGTAAGTGCTGAGCTCAGAACTTAGTACTGAATATCATCAATCTGTATCCTACTGAGACCCAAAGCTTTACAAAATAGCTATTCTGAACTTATATAAGCATTCAATTACAGAATTATACATTGCTTAGTTTGATACCTTGGGATTTCTAAATGTACAGGTACTGTCTATTGGCCTCAGGCTTTGACTGTGCTTGCAATAACCATCTGCTTCATCAGATTAGTGATTGATTGTCAAGAAACAGATTACCCCCATCCCTCTTTATTCCATAGAGGCACTAGTTCTACCGCTACTACTATCACCACCACCACCACCACCGCCAAGTGTTTCATTGGATTGTGAGCAGCGGTCATGATTTCTGAACAGTATCATTTTAAGAAAAGCTGTCAGACTAATATTAACAATGTATGTATTTTCTCTGGTTTCTGGAATAGAAAAAAATAGATGAGAAAAGGAGCGTCTGCATAAAATGCACCTAATAGGTTCATAAATATCTACCAAAAAGTTGTAGAGGAAATGTTCCAAAGGAATACAATCCTGGCTAAAATTGAATTTAGTTCTTGTTTTCCAGTCTTTTAAATTCTGCCAGACATATTTTAAAAGCAATTTTATACCTTTAATTTTATTGTTTTTCAATATCAGCGTAAAGAGAAAGATACAACATAACAAATAAGTCTGATTTGCAATAAAGTCTCTTTACATTCCTCTGTTAGTATAAAGGGTCTCTACAATACATGCAATTGTTTTCTTTTTTGTGGGGAGGTGTTTTTGGGGTTTTGTTGTTGTTGTTGTTTTTAATATACCCCCAACATTTGAAGGGGCGTCAATTTTCGACAATGATTCCCAGGTACAGATGTCTGGCCAACAGGTCTAGAATTCCCTAGGTCCTTCTTTTTGACCTTTTAAAAAACTGATATCATGTTAGCTCTTCTTCATTTCTTTGGATCCTTTGAGTTTCATTGATTTCTTTACCCTTAAGTATGCTGGGGTGAACTGAATAAGGCCCTACTGACTTGATTTCATTATAATTAATCAACTGTTCTCTGATATATATTTTATGCATCTTTTGTGTTTATACCAACATTTTGGTATATTTATTTATTTAGAGGAGGAAAGACAAGTAAAGTAGGCATTGAATGACCTCTTTCTTGAGATTAGCATTAGTAACTACTACTCTTTTTACGCAGCAAACCACCTTGTGATTTTTAACAGCTCTTACTAGTGGTAATTTTTTTGTATTTGGTTTCCTGATTTTATACCTATACGCTCATCCTATTTATTTACATGCTCCTTTACTGTTGTGTCTTTCCTTCTACACCTCTCTTTATGCATGTCTGTTGATTTTTCACATACCTGAAAAGATTGCTGTGCAGCCCCATCAGCCCTTTCTTTTGCATTGAACCAGCTTGATTATGAATCTTGATCCTTCCTTCTTGCCTGCCTGCCTGCCTTTCTGCCTGCCTATTTGTCTGTCCATAGGAAGCATATAATTAAACTGAAGTGGTCGTTGGAGTGGTTCCATGATTTTTTTTTGCTGTTCTCATGTCTTTCTTCTGCATCAATTGGACTGTTATGTACAAGACATGGGAGGTGATAGTGCCTCTGTACCCACAACTGATTAAGCCTCATTGGGTGCATCCAGACAAGCCTGCACGTGCCTCTTGCCACGTCTCAAAGTAGTTTGAGACGTGACAAAAAAGTGTTCCCTGCATTGCATATTTGCAGTGTGGGATCAAATTTAATACCTGGATATCCAGGTATCAATGCCCCCAAGAAAAAAACGGGGTAGGGCATGATCCAGGACTGTGCCCTGAGACAACTGGAGGCTCAGGTCCTCCAAAGAGGTACTTTGGTAGCCAACCAGAGAATGTCTATGCCTGCCTCTTGCCCTGATGCTGCAGCACACTGCCTGACCATGCAGGGCAAACAGCAATGCAGGCTGAAGGGACCTGGACCCCGGCTCCGTTCCAGGTAACTAGAGGGTGGGGTGGAGTGGAGTGCAGGGCTGTGAGGGTGTGGAGGACCATGGAAGGGGGAAGTTTGAGATGGGTGGGTCCCCCGCCTGCCCCTGCAGGGCCCACATGCCCCTTTGCAGAGTCCCAGACCTCTCCCCTGCATGGCCCGCAGCTCACTGGCAGTAGCAGTGGCCATCAGGGTGCTTGGAGCCTCATGGCACAGCCCCCCTGCATAGCACAGGGCAGCATGGCTCAGCCCCGGCCACCCGGCACCCGGCTCTGCATGTATCATATTGTGCAGGCCCAGCCTGGCTCAGCACAGGGCCATGCCTTTGGGCCCTTTTGTGCAGCTCAGGCTGTCACCCAGGGTCCTGCACCACTTGCAGGGACCACTTGTCGCACTGAGCCAGGTCATGCATGCATGAGCCCCATGGGCAGTCGGGCCAGGCCACTTCTGTGCACACAGGACCCATCCTGGTGTGACAGGCAGTCCTCATGAGCAGCCCGAGGCCCTGGGTGACAGCCAAGCAGCCCAGAGCTGCCCAAAGGCACATAGCACTGCACTGCACTGGGCTGGGCCTGCATGATAAGGCACAGTGCTGCCCCATGCCATGCAGGGGGGCTGTGCCATCAGGCCCCGAGTGCCCCAATGGTTGCTGCTGCTGCCATTGAGTTGCAGGCCATGCAGGGAGACATGTGGACTGTGTGGGGGGGCTGGGGTTGTGCAGGAGGGCTGGGGCCATGCAGGGGGCATGTGGGCCGGGGTGGGGCTGTAGCCTTGTGGTGGAGTAGTCTATGTGCTTTGTGCGGGGGGCTGTGCCCTGTGAAGGACCAGGGGATCCACCCCTCCTGAGCATCCACCTCCACAGTCCCCCCATACCTACATTCCCCCCACACCTTCCCACATGCCCCATGCCCCCTGCTCCCCCAACACACACTCATTGTGCCCAGCTGCTAGACAGGAGGAGACCTGCTGGCAGGAGCTGTGTAAGGGTAGCTGTCCCCACATCCTAGTTAGTGAAGGGGTCAGGGGGAGCTCTAACTGTTCTATGTTAAGAAAACCAAAATCAAGCATCAAAACATATAGATGTTTAGAATTTATTTTATGGTGCTAGAGACACTGAGTTAGTGACAAATTGCTTTAAAATTGTAAATATATCAATAAAACATTGCCCAACTGCTGATTTCTCTCTCTCTCTCTCTCCCCCCCCCCCCCAATTCTGTACCAGTTTGACAATGAAGTAAAATTTCTTCCTGGCTCCAAATGTAGTGATCAGCAGAGATCCTGGTTTTCCATTATAAAAAATGGCAAATTATCTGATAAACCCCCCCAAATATGTGATTAAAATTAACCCCCCCACCTCGCAGCCCTGCTGGTGCCCCTCACCACCCACCCACAGCCTCCCCACCCCTGCTGGTGCCCCTCACTCCCCCCACAACAACTCCCCAGTCCCACAGACACACTCAGAGGCACACACATGCAGGCACAGGCACAGACACACGCACACAGGCACAAAAACACACACAGGCACAGACATGACATACACATGCAGGCACAGGCACACACACACACAGACATGCAGGCACAGACACACACAGGCACACACAGACACACACACCCCAGAAGGTAATGCTGTGGGGGGAGAAGGCTGGGGGGGCACAGATTGAGAATGCAGGGGTGGAGAATGGGGGGGTATGCATGGGTGTGCAGGTGGGTGAGAACAGAGTGCACCCTGGGGCATGGTGGCGTCATCTCCCTTGGTACTTTTGCATATTTTCATCTTTCCTGGGACAGGGGGAGAGGCACACCAGGCACTTCTGGCCCCACATGGCACACCATGGTGCCTCCTCCCCCTCACCTTAGTTCACTCTCTGTATCTGCTCCCAGGAGCAGGGCCAGGGGGTGAGGGCAGTGGTGCCTCTCTGCAGGCCACACATGTGCCACCCAGCTGGAATGGCGGGGGGGGATTCACATGTGGCAGTTGCCACTGCCACTGTTGAGCCCCAGCTCAAGTCTGGGATCGTGCCCGGTATGCAAAAGCCAATAAAGATACCAGGGGTGAAAGTATAAAGATTTATTGCTAGCAATACAAGGTGCAAGCGGAATAATTTCACGTAACAAGCACACAGATTCTTAATTCTGAGCATCTTTTATACAGGAGTATTGGACCTTCATAAGCATTCTTGTTTGCTAATTGGTTATAAGGGAGTGACGCAAGGAGTTCTTTACTGAGCATGTCTCTATACCTGTGTTTTAGCTATGTATCTCATTTCCATACATGTATGTTTCATTAGCATACTTTCTCCCCACCTAGGGGTGTGAATCTTAATATTTAAATCAGCTCTTTGTCCTAGTCCACTAATTCTGTTTTTGTTTTCAAGCCTCCTTTATCTAAGACTGTCTTCTCCTTATCATTGCAGTTGGGCATTAGTTACAGAACAGAGACTTTTGCTTGGGCTATGTGTAGTGGTTTCTAGGTCAAACCTGACACCACCACACCACCACTGCCACTCCTGTGCCCTGTGCTGCTTTTCTGCAGCTGGTCATATGTCCAGCTCCAGGGGCAAACAGCGTAGGGCATGGAAACAGTGGGGGCAGTGTGGTGGCAGTCACTGCATGTGAAACCCAGCTCCCTGCAGCTGCACATGGAGGCACAGAGCCCAGTCGGATTGATAGTGCCACTTACGGTCCATGTGCAGCCAGCGGGGCACACCATGTCTTTCACCAACACCTCCCTGCTCCTCAGCCCCCAGCCATCTCACAGCCAGCTTCCCCCCAGCCAGATCAGCCCTCAGCCAGCTTCCCCCTCAGCCTTACCCCACAACCCCCAAAACTCTGCAAGACCCACTTTCCTTCCTGGAGCCTGTAAAGTTAGGTAAGTGAGCCTGAAGCAAGCCTTGGGACTGACTAAGAGCCTCAGGCCCCACCCTTATCCCTCTCCCTTCCCCCCCTCCTTTCTGGGCAGGATGCAGGGTTTCCCCCCTTTCTGCAATCAGCTCCTGCAGACTGGAACTCTGTCAGCCTGCAGAGCTCTTTGCAAAACCAGGAAATCTGTGGGTTTCTGTGCTAAGAGGTAAAATCCACATTTTCTCTTATAAAAATGGGGAATCCATGGTTTTCTTCATTTTTCTGTGGGGAACAGAAAACCTGGATCCCTGGTGATCAGTTTGACCCTGAGCAGAGGGGTAAGACATTTTGCCCAGAATCTATGGGTTTGAAAGTGATGCATGTGGTTTACACCCCACCAAGAACACCAGCATCCCTCTTGCATAAAAATCCCCACCTCAGCTTCATCCAACACACACCTCTGACAGGTGTGCCAACAAGAAGGAGAACTTCCTTTCTGGCCCCACATGGCAACCAGCAAAGTTTAGAATCATAGGAAATACCTCTACTATAGCATAGGGATAACTACTCCTATATCATATATTTCATAGATGTTAGGGCTGGAAGGGACCTCATGAAATCATCAGGTCCAGCTCCCTGTCCAAAAGGCAGGGAGTCAGCTAGGGTCATATGCAAGGTGAGCATCCAGGCATTTCTTGAACATATCCAAAGTAGGTGTTTGCACCACTTTTAGGGGGAGTCTATTCCAAACTTTGGAGACTCCAACGGTAAATAAGTTTTTCCTTATGTCCAGTCTAAAACAGTCTTCAAGCAGACCTTGTCTTCCCTTGAGGTGCCCTGGTGAACAGATCATAGATTTCATAAATGTTAGGGCTGGAAGGGACCTTACAAGTTCATTGGGTCCAGCCCCCTGCCTATTGTCAAATTGGTAAAGACTGTGGGTATTTTTTACTTTCTCTATGTCAGGGTCATGGCTCTCTTCCTTGGATCTCCTGAGTGTATTTTAACAAGTCTTCCAGCAGCAAAACATTGACCACTATTGTCCCCCTGCTTTACCAGTAGCAGGTTAAAGCACTATGCTTTGTGGCTGTGGTGGATTGGCTTGGAATAGTTTGTATGGGGGTGATCCTGATTTAGGCACAGGTTGGACAGGTGCCCTCCAGACTTTCCTTACAGCTCACTTTTTAAAAATTATTTTATGATTCTAGGATTTCTTCAGAATTATGAATTCTATTGTATCATGACTATTTTCTTCCAAGTTCCCAACAGCTTCCATAGTCACAATTTTTCCTTACTGGTCCGAACCAAATCCAAAACATTACTCTAGTTGTTTCCTCAAGTTCCTAAAAGTTGGCCTCTACGTATTAAGACCTTAATGGAAATATTTATGATTTGTCGTATTTTTCTTCCAACAAATATAATGTTAGATATTATTACTAGCTTTGCAATCCATTATTACTAATTTGCATGTTTAAAATATTTTCATTGCCTATTTTAAGTGTTTTTCAGTGGCCTTTTCCCTAGTAGTGCCTCCCTATAACTTCACGGCTGTTCTTTTCTGTGTTTTGCTTCTTCCAGACACAGGGCCAGGGGGCCTTTGTCCCTCACCTTTTTTCAGTCCTTCCCCAAGGGTATATTTTAAAAAATAATATACAATGCTGCCTCTTGCATTCTCATACATATTCCCAACAGCTATAACCCTCAACTGCTGATATTCTCATCATAAGAATTATCCCAAATCTCTGACATGCAAATTAAGTCATAATTTTATTTAGGTAGTATGTAAAATCCGGTTGATCTTGCTTGTTTCCAGTATTCCATGCACTGATACATTGATATGGTGCTATTTTGATCTTTTTCCTCTTGCATCATTTAACCCCTTAATAGAAAGAAGATATGCTGCAATAAAGACAAGAATTTGGTGGAGGCAGGGGGAGGAAGGTATGAAAGATTGTTGTTTATATTAAAGGAGTACATGTAAGCCTTAAGCAAGACCAGACTTTGTTGTACCAAGAGTCCCTGACCAAAGGCCTTCTAATAGAAACATACTGCTATATTTCTTTTCTTCCATTGTATTTTACCACTGTTTTGCATAGTGGAGAACTAAGACACAGAGAGATTGCATGTGACTTGATCAAGGTCAGAGGAGAAAAAAATCTGGGCTACAGCTGAGATTTGAATTCACATCTTTTGAAACCCTGCCCAATATTTGGACCACAACATCTTATTCATTCTGAAACATTTTATCATTTTAGAATTCCAAAGATATACGCTCCTTTATATATGCTAATAGTAGACATGTGACAAAATGCACAAAAATAGGATAGGTTGTATTCATTTTGGCATTGACTACCACATCCAAACAATGCTTGTTGATCTATCTCCACATGTCACAGCCTTGTGGATGTTGAATGGAGTTTATCATGTTGGGAGTACTCTCTAGAATCCAGAAATAAAATTCAAAGGAGCCTTAAATTGTTAAGCAGTATAAGGAATCTACTACTCAGGAACTTAACTTCAGAAGAAGAGTGGTTTTTTACATCCACCAGGAAGGGAATGCCTCTTCTATGGAAATTCTTAGCTTCTTAGGAGAGTGAAGCAGTTTCTTAAAACCACTGTTCTTGGAAAAATATGCTATTGGGCTCAGACAGAAATGACATTTGTTGCACAATCCGCCCCTTGAAAGTACTCTAAAACCATGCCCAAACAGAAGAGCATAGCATAGAGTACTCCAATCACATGGCAAATTAACCCTTACTTTATGAGTGTTTAAATGAAGAAAAGCAGAGTACCTTCATTAACTTCTGTCTGCTCCGGCTGCAGCACAGCTCGGCCCCAGCTGCTGTCTCTGGATGGGAGGGGGAGGAGTCAGGGGACTGAGGTCCATTCTGGGCTTTTCTCAGCCCCACTGGAGTACGGGGGTGGATTGGACACCTTCACTTTAGGGGCGGAGACTCCCATCTACCCAGTCCTCTACTCCAGTGAGGCTGAGAAAACCCTGGAATGCATCTTCTTCCCCTGTCTTCTCCCACCTCCCATCCAGAGACAGTAGCGGGGCTGCGAGAGGTAGGGCAGAACTAGAGGTAGATGCTGTGCAGATGCAGCATCTCTCCCTGGATCAACTCTAAATTGGAGCTGATACTCCACCCTCCTGATCCAGAGTGTATGTGGCACAGGCATTCCCTGGGGACGAGTAGCAGCAGCACAAGGTGTGCCACTGCTACTTGTCCCCAGGGAAACAAGTATCCATGCTTATCTGAATGCACCCATAAAGTCCTTTCATTCTTGAGTTTTATAAAGGATCATCTAGTGACATAACTTACCTACTGATATCTTAGAATATCACAATTTAAATGCGTGTGTGCATGAGAATGTTCTCATAAAATTGAAATAAGAACATATTCCTATACTAATGTAAATTATTATTCTTATACTTTATTTCGTTCAGAAGCAGTTCCTAATATACCAACATTATTATGAATATTTTTTTAGATACTATTTTAATAAGATAGCAATAGTTTTCTCCTAGCTAAATCTAGAAATCATTAATAAGTCTGTTAAGATTCTACACACGTGGGCATTTAGCTCAGTGCACTGAAGCAAATAACGGAATAACTTACAGTGCATTGATATGGAGAGGAGCAGAATTTGCTATACCATGTAGTGTATCAATAATTCTCACCGATTTGTGTTTTTACAAACTCACCATACAAAATGAACATTTTAATGCACTGTGTGTCATATCTTTAATTATTTCTGCACTGAAAAGCTATTTAAAATAGTAATTTGCATTCACATCTCTAACCATTATATGTATATTCAGAAATGCCAAAGATACAATAGATGTTTCTTAAGTGAAGGGCCTTAAATTTGATTTGAAGCTATGCAGTCACAGTCATATTCTAATTAATATGATTAACAGTTAATAAACTTGTAACTTGTTCTCATTGTATAGAGTAAGATTACTTCAACTGTGACACAATAGAATCTGTATATTTTAAAACAAAGCATAAGTAGTTTACACCCCAGTGCTATAAATCAGGGATTTTTTTTTTTCTCTCTTTTAGTAAATTTGGTGGCAGTATCATTTTACCCCCTACATTTTGAAAGTGATGCATGTGGTTATAAACACATGATTTTCATTAAGAAAATAGGCATTTTGTGCCAAATCTGCATGCAATCCTTTAAACATTTGCACTGCTTCTCTACAGTTAATATGTGTGAAATAGTGCCAGAAAGCTATTAGAGCAAATAGAGTAAATGAGTTCAAGACAACTGGTTATTTTTATGGCAAAGCTAATTGAAGAATGCATGGAAAATATATGGGGAAGGCTGAGATGAGATAAACATTGGAGAGAGCAGGCTGGATAAGCCAAATGGCCTTTTCTCACTTTGCTGATTCTTTAACTCTGTAAACCAATTCGGGTTGTGAATAATTTTACTCTTCAAGATTCTAGCTTAGCCCTGGCATCAGCAATTCTTCTGGGAACCTCTTGTTTCACTTTTTAGCCAGATAATGCATGAAACAATACAAAGAATTTGTGATAAACAGAACGAATAGAGGAGGAGTAGCAGCAGCAGAATTATTCTCTGACAAATGGATAGGATACTTACTTGAATGCCCCTGGGTTTCTTAATTTTGTTGTTGCTTATCAACAAGTTAGGACATTTAGCCTGGAGAATAATTACTTTCAAATTAAAGTAACAGAATTGCATAAATGTTTCAGTGTGAAATTCCTTTCCCTATTCTGCATTACTCATTTCTTATGCTCAGTAAGATCTCTGTGGCATATACAGATATCAATCATGAATATGAATAGGAGCTTCCCACATGGAATAAATGTAGAATATGCATGTGTGAGATCACAACACAATTTTCCCTATAGGCTAAGGTTCCTGCATCATAGTGAAAATCATGTGCCTGATGAAAACTGGGAGACAGAGTTTCAAAGGATTCTCTTTGGACCATTTGATCCATACACTTTTCATACTCACCTTTAAGCACACAGGTAATATCCGAGTATTAATGATATTTCTCATTCTTAATATTAAGCAAAGCTTATGCCTTGAACTGGCTGGGAATTTTTTTGTTATTTTGCTTCTAAATTAACCTTGATTTTTTTTCAAGTCAATTTAAAGGAAATAAAATGCATTGTGAAGATAGATTCATTTGTAACAATTATAGTTCTGATCCCTTTTCTCTTTTACAGACTGGGCTTTTTGGAAGTCTGCATCTCCTGGGATGCATTTATTCCATGTTGTGCATCCTAAGTTTATATATATGCTATGGGGGATATAGTTCAGCCAGGGATCCTGAACTGCAGCTAGAACTACAGCTTCCATAGTACAATATGTAAAGCAGCTGGATGCTGAAATACAAGTTAACAACATAAATAAAACATTTATATTTGGCTAATTCAAAAAGTTACGAACTGTTCAACAACACTGTCAACATTTCCATCTGTATCTGTCCATTTAGATATACAAATGGCAATTTTCAAAATTCAAGTTTTGGTCTCATTTCAGAATAAAAGCACATATCAAAATTTTACATTGCAAATTTTACTCAATTCTATATAAGTGTTTTCAAATTTAGGTTTTGATATGGAATTGACAAATTTTGTATAACTATCTACTTGGACCCACATAGAGTAGACAGGTTCTCCAGTAGGCAGTATGATCTAGTAGGGATCACGGAGACCTGGTGGGACTCCTCAAATGATTGGTGCATAGCCATAGAGGGCTACACCCTGAATAGAAGAGACCGGGTAGGGAAGAAAGGTGAAGGTGTTGTTCTCTATGTGAACGAGCAGTACACCTCCTTGGTGGCTGACATCGGCTCCAAAAAGAACAGCTTGAAACCCTCTGGGTCAAGCTGTGGGGGGAAATGGGGGGACCCTGCACACCTACAGGCTTGGCGGCACCAAACTGGTCAGCACCATGAATGAAAGGGACCTGTGGGTTATAATAGACCACAGTGTGAATATGAGCTGGCAGTGCAATGGTGCAGCCAGCAGGGCAAATCATACACTGGCCTGCATCAATCGATGAATCTCCAGCAAAACCAAGGAGGTGATTCTTCCACTATATTCAGCACTGGTGAGACCACAGCTGGAGTAATGCGTGCAGTTCTGGGTGCCGCATTTTAACAAAGACATTGACAAGCTTGAGAGGGTCCAAAGAAGATCCATCTGTATGAGCAGAGACTTGCATGGCAAGCCAAGCGAGAGAAGGCTGAGGGATCTGTGACTCTTCAGCTTGAAAAAGATAAGGCTGAGAGGGGACTTGGTACCAACTTACCACTACATTAGGGGAGCACATTAAGAGCTCAATGAACAGCTGTTCATCAGGGCACCTGAGAGGAAAACCAGGAGTAATGGCTACAAACTCCTGGAGGATCATTTCAAACTCAACATTAGGAAAAAACTTCTTCACAGTGAGCTGTGTCCAGACTGTGGAATAAGCTCCCTCCAGAGGTGGTGCAATCACTCCGGGGGTGGAACAATCCAGAGGTGGTGCAATTGCCTACCCTGGAAATCTTCAAGAGACTGGATGGTCACCTTGCTGGGGTCACTTGACCCCAGTTGTCTTTCCTGCTTGGTGCAGGGGGCTGGACCCGATGGTCTTCCGAGATCCCTTCCAGCCTCACAATCTGTGAATCTATAATTATACAAAAGATAAGTAAAAATAAATGTGTTATGCTCATATGTGGTCCAACACATTGAAAAATTCTCCTATATCTGCTGATTCTTATAAGACTCTGATTAAAACAGGGGCCAAATTTCCCTTTGTGTGCATAGTGCTAAAAATAAGTGTCTTTCCATTAAATTAGTTATTAGACACTTAAATACTATTACAGCTAAAACATGAGAAAAATGCAGTAACAAAAGTCATTCACTAACTGGTCAGATACCCATAATTATTTCATCTTTATATTTGCTAAGATAACATCAATAAAAATCAAATTTTACATTAAACCTTTGTTTGAATTAAACTTTCTTGGTATGGAGGAAGGATGGGGAAGCACTAATGCTAGTACTTTGATTGCCAAGAGTGTATAAGCAAAGCATTATACCATTAAACAATCTCAGTGTAAGTTTTGATACAATGTAAGAGCAAAATAAGAATAAGATGACTCATGTTGTAAAGCTGATGATAATGCCAAAGTGATAAACACTTTAAAGAAAAAAAAATACTATAAAAAGTGTAAATTAATGGGAAAGAGCTAAGCCAGTAAGAGCTTCTGAACTGACATTTATTTCCAGAAAAAAACAAAGAAGATTCTCTTTTCAGAAGAAGGTCATTAATGAGATTGCTTTCCCCAGTGTTGACTGATATGAGCAATATCAATAGCCATGCACAGGGTATCCAATATAAACTTTTGTGGTGCCCAAAGTGCATGTTAGCTGGAATGATATAGTGACTCATACTTGGTGTTAGGCAAGAAGACCAAAAATTGCTGAACTTCCACAGGGCATCATATAAATTTACTATAAAGGACAAACTTGTGAGATAATTAGTGAATTATCAAATTACCAAATTAGAGTGTTCTTCATTAACTTCTAGAATGTGTTTTTATGTATTGTGAATAAGGACAAGTCTCCTTGTAGTTGTAACACTATATAGCAACTCAGGAGATCTATGGGCTTTGTTGCACATTACACTTATCACATATTTTATTTATTTATAAACATTACTATGAATTGGGCCCTTGTCCCATATCACACTTAGACTGTGTTAACTGTATTTAAAATGCTAGCATTCCAGCAATCAATCAGGAAAAATGTGCTAAGTGCCACTGTACTGTAGCAAAGTTAGAACTTTTTTTGGGAAGGATTATCTCCAGATTATATTACTTAGCACGTGTTGAGCTAACATCTGACTGTTCCATGGAGGCAATACAATCAGCCCCCACACCACTTGGGAGCCATTACAGGGTTCCAGCATAATGCAGTGGGAGTGACAATTACCCATTCAAGGCTCTGATGGGTGAAGCACCTCTATTGTGGTTCAGGAGCTGGGACCAACAAACAGCTGTTTGTCACTTCCAGCCCCTGCAACACAATGCAATGCATCAGAGTCTTCAAGGGCTCCAGTGCATAAGATGTATATTAGTAAGATCACAGTAAAAGTTACTATGCAACTACTCAGAAAACTGTCACAAACATTTAATGTGATCTTGAAGTCACATGGCCATTCTGTCTCTGTTCTCCATTTGTAAAATGGGAGTAATACTTCTTCTCTATTCTTTGCCTTGTCTTGTTAGAATGTAAACTCTTCAGAATCAGTACTGATTCTTATTATATCAGGAGAATGGGGCTCTGATTAGATTTGATATCTCTGTGCACTACATCAATACAAATTATTAATAATTGATTTTAAGGCCATAAGTGAATTGTATGAGCATCTTTTCTGAACTTCTCCAAAACCAATGACATATAAGTTTACTTAACAAATTGATATATTGATCTCAATTATATTGATCCTAATACTTATACTAGATATGACTAGATATGACAAACCCATTATTTTGCTGTGTACCTTCCAAGCACCACCAGGTCTTCCCTATGAAAGATTACTCTTTTCCTGGTAAGTTTTGGTCCCACCTGCCCCTGCCTAGATTTTACAGCCTAACAAAGAAGAGTACTACCAGCTCTGAAGTTTCCCAGGGTTTGCAAAAGAAAATGAAGATAAATCCCCATCTCCACAGAAATGTTATACCTATTAGAGTCATACAGTCATAGAGAAGTAGGGCTGGCAGGGACCTTCAGAGATCATCTAGTTAACCCCCTGCCTAAGGCAGGATCTTCCCTATCCAGACGATCTTACACAACCATAATCTAAACTTTACATAAGACTATAGGTGGCAGAAGGGTGGGGGCTAACAGGGCTCAGCTCCCCCAAATGTGGGACAGCAGATATAGCTGGAGGGCAGCAGCCACAGACTGCTGCAGTAGGGGGGAGGGGGCTGCACTAGATTCTTCCCAGGGAAGACTCGGGGTTGGTGTGGGGTCCTGGGGGCTCCGTCATCTCTGGCCCACCAGTGTAGCTGAGGCTGGCCCCAGTCCGGGCCCCACTTGGCAGTCCAGAGCGGCAGATTCGTGGGGGCCACCAGCACCGGGCAATGACCTTAGACATGGGGAAAGCGGCAGCCTCATGAGTGCAGCACGTCCCAAGCCCAGCACAGCCTGGCGGCTTCTCCAGAGCCAGCATGGCACAAGGGAGCTAAGGTGTTGGGGGGTACATGGGCCCCCGATCTTTGCATGGGTATAGGTGGGTTACAGCTGGGCTCAGCCTCTGCTCCCTGTGTCTGTGCCCTGCTGCCACATCACCCTCCCCCTGTCCCTGCCCCTTTCACCTTCCCCCACCTCTTCCCTTGCAGACTCTCCCACTGGGGGGGGCACCTGTGCGCAGATGCCTAGACCCCCCCTAATTTTTTTACTGTCTACGCCTATGCATAAGACTACCCTCAACCCTGACACAATATAGACCTAATACCCTAACCTGCCACCAGTAAAGCAGAGGAACCATGGCACTCCTGCTTTTATAAAATGTTGTCAATATACGCTCAAGAGGTCCCAGGTAGAGGGCCATGTCCCCCACTAAAATGGAAGGCAAACCCCCCCAAAGTCAACCCCAATCTGACCATAAGGTAAAATTCCTTCCTGGCCCCAAATACGGCTATCTGTCTGACCCTGAGTGGAGGGGCAAGACCCTCTAGTCAGGAACCTTTGGCTTTACTCCTAGCAGGAGAATCGCCAGACCCCAATTGAAGTCCCTGTCCTTAGTTGTGGCCTTATCCTTAGTTGGAACAAGCTCCCCAACCCCCACTCCAGCATCACAGTTTTGATCACAGAGCAGGGGCTGGGAACTCTTTGCATGGGGACAGTTTCCCACTCAGCCTCGAGCTGGCTGGGATGGTTCCCAGGCAGTCCCAGGCTGCATGGGGAAGCACATGCATCCAGGAGGTGGATGGGGACTGTCCTGTTTTGGGCAGTCTGCAGCCAGCTCCAGGCTGCACATGCAGACTTCTCTATGTAGCCCAGAGCTGTCCGGGAACTGCCACAGTTGGGGGCAGGTCCCAGCCCCATGTCCCTATTGGGTGATCAAGCCACAGGGCTTAGAAGGAGCCACAGGGGTGGGGCATGTCTCAGCCCCCTTCCCCAGTCCACCACTGGGGCAGCAGTGAGCTAGCTGTTAGCTGACCCACTGGCAGATCAGGACAGGGGGCTGGACCCTACCCCATCCACAGCAGCTGTTTCCAAACCCTATGTCCTTTATTGGGGAGCCAGAGCCAGGAGCTCCCTACTGCCGGGGCAGGGGAACATTGTCCCTGCCCCAGCAGAAGGCAGCCCCCTGGGGCCAGAAAACAGTTGTCTCATGACTTGGAGCCCCCTGGCAGTCACTGGGCTAGCACCCAGGGGGAGCCTGGAGCTTCCCCTGGTGGCCAGAGGGCTGCATTGCAAGGTTGGAGGGAACTGAGCACTAATTTGTTTCCTAATCCACACATTTGTAGACACCTACCCAAAAACCCTTACTGTGAAGTAAATCTAGGCTTGAGTCACTGCATATGTAGATGTGCCCAGGAAAATTAAACTGAGAAAATGCTACAGGAACACTGTCATATACACTGCAGAAGAAACCAGTATTGGAAATCTTAAATTTGCCAATTGTTTTCTATTTCAGTCTGAAAAAAAGTTTGTAATCCACCAGTTAAAAGAGTTCACTATACATGTAATGTTTTTTTTGCCTACACAGAAAAGCTGAAAAAATAAGAGGGGGTGGGGGGCGGGATGGAAAAAAAAAAAAGGAATGGCAGTGATAGCCAATGTTTTTGTCAGTGTTGCATTAAGCAAGGAAACATGAGAAAAGCTTAGCATTTCAATGAAGTAGGCAGGTCAACTAGAAGCAAATTCATGTAGCCACAGAATCAAGAGAACAGACAGTATTTAGATAAGAAAGTACATGCACAATTGCACTGACAAAACATCACTAGCAGCAAAAGCAGCACATAAGTCTTTTTGTTCCCCATCAGCATCCAGAGCTTACTCCAAGCATTAGTCACTTATCACCTGAATTGTTCAGCCAGCCAGTCAGCCAGCATAATGATGATGATCCATAAAAAATTTCAGTTTATGAACGCCGGTAGGCAGTAGCTGCAGCAGCTTCAGACCTTCTGGCCTGGATACCAACATAAAAGTTTTTTTTTTCCCTTGCTGCTGTAGATGAAGCATTAACAGATCTGACTTATTCATTCACAGGCAATTCATAAGCCACACTGAACACATATTCAGAGCAAAGTTGACATACCCACAATATAGAAATATTGTTACCTTCCATGGGAAGAGCTTTAGGCTCTTTGAAGTTCCAGCCTTCTGGTATTCTTTATAGGCATATCAAAATCAGAAATAAAAGATGAGAGATTCATTCTAGACCTCAGCATCTCTTTCCAGTCCCCTGAGAGAAGAACTGTAAGTGGATTTGAAGCACCTGTGAATGGGACAACTTATTCAGCATTTGAGCACAGAAGAAGCCGTCTCCACTCCGGTCCAGTCCCAGACTTGTCTGACATCCTGCATGCACTCTTAAAAACACTGAGAAAATCTGAACACAGATTTTCCACATAAAATAAATACACTGAAAATCTTAATTGGAATTTTAGACATAATAAAATCAGAATAAACTCTTTTTGTAGCTCCCTCCCGCTCCTATCAGAAAATACATAATATCAACATGAGATATTTAACACTAAACAGATACAGTGCCACCTACTGGTGGAGGTTCTGCTGCATTCACCATTCCAATATTATTTTCCGTGAGCCCAATTTGCAGAAAGATTTGTAATATTTTATTTTAATAAAATATTAATTGGGACAAAACAGCTACCCATAAACAATGTCTGCTTTCCTGCCCAATGCCAATATGCTAAACAGTTTTGTCTAAATTACTGAATTTAAGAACCATTGGGATATTATAAGATTTGACCTTTCCTGAGGCTTCCTTCATAACTGTAGCAGGTGAAAAGTTGTTGCCAATGTAATTTCTTATCCATCCCTGTAATAATCTATTTTTCTTCACATAGGTATTGTACATTGCTCATCATTCTTTTCAAAGGAAAACAGTCTAAGGGGGAAATGCACTATGGCTGAGTTTAGACAAGCAGGGCATGTACTTGCAGTGGCAGAAATAGTAGTGGTACAAATTTGTGCTGCTGCTTTGTGCCTCAGTGCACACCTCTGCATGTGTATTTTGTTTGTGGGACAAATGGTCCTCCTGTGGACAAATTGCCTTTGCCCAGCTCCTGGCATGCTGGAGCTATTGGGGCACAAAAGGAGCATAGTGACACTCTGGCTGGCTGCCAGAGCACCTCGTTGGAGGACCAAGCTTCCATTTATTCCAGCGCATGCTATTGTAGCATGCTCTGCTTTTGTTTGCTATTGGAAAATCCCTGTAGCAAAATTTGTCCCCATTGGGACAAATTTGCAGAGCTGGGCACTTTTTAACGTTCCATATGGGCAGTTTGTGGCACAACAAACCAAATGCCCCTATTTGTCTAGATGTGGGCCCCAGGTTTAAAGTATTAATTTACTTCTTTCTGTTTGAAGAGAACCCAGAAAATTATTCCACAATGTAACATGCCTGCCTTTCCCCCACCATATTGGCCTTTTATTTTCAGGACTTTCATTCACATGTATTTAAATGATCTTTTTCCTAATCTGGTAGAAGCACATACAAGGCTTGCTAAAATGATATTTACAAAAAACATATTTTGCTTCTTCACACATCTGTAATTCACAAAAATCCTGTAAAAACACATTTGTACTATCACTTCCCCCAATAGAAACATTCCTGAAAAATAACTGAAAAAACAATAAATGCCAGTTATATAACAAATGAAATGCATATTTCTATACAATGAATCATGAAATAGATTTTCAATTTGTATGTCTACTTATCTTTTCCTTATTTACCTTCTGTTTCTTTAATAACTTGTTCATTGGGCTTTGATCATTCAGTGTACAAGAGGCCATAAGTAAAAGTCAATGACAGGGAAAATTGATTAAGGCTGTGTGATTTTACACACTTGGGTAGCTCACAGCCATATTATTGAGTCCAAAAGTCTGTGAGTCTGTGTGTGTGTGTGTGTGTGTGTGTGTGTGCGTGCGCACATGCGTGCGTGCGTGAGCATGCACGTGTGTGTGTGTGTGCATGTAAAGAATCAAAATAGATAAGCAATGTAAACTCCCATGCTTCTTCATATAAACCATAAATAAAATAAGTTATTTCTCCAATAGGCAGGTTATTATATCTACCATATAGATTTTTATTTGATTAATTTAGTATTCGCTCCAGTCAGAAACTGTATACTCAGCTAGATGGACCTGTTACTTAATCTAGCAAGATAGATCTTAATTTCAAATATGAGAAGAATTTCCTTGTAATTTACTGTATTTCCTTGTTTATATGGATATAGTTTAATTTTTAGAGTCTATACATGTTAAACTGAGACTTACAATACTATTTAAGGAATGTGTATGGCATCTTTTCATTGGGTATCTAAATCTCTTAGATCAGAGGTTTTCAACCTGTGGCCTGTGGACCAAACGTAGCCCACAGAGCCACCACATCTGCCTTCTGGGTTCTCTCTGCAGGACAGGATATTTGGCACTCAGGGAAGGGTGGTCATTAATATGGCCACCCTGCCCCCTGCCAAATTCCCAAACCCCAAGCCCCATGTGGTTGACCAGGCTGGGCTGTGATCACTTCCCCTATGGGTCTTGGCCATACCACCCGCTTCTTCTGGATTGGGGCGGGGCCAGGTCATGCCCCCTTCCCTTCCCGCAGAGCCAGGTTGGGGTCTGGCCATATCCCCTTCCCTTGCAGGGCTGGGTCAGGATCCCTCTGTGGGGCTGGGTCGGGTCATGGTCACATTCCCACTCCCCATAAAGGCTGAGCTACACACTCTTACCTCTCTGTGGGGCTGCGTTGGGGCCTAACATTGCCCTATTCCTCCGCCCTTTGCCCCCTCTCCCCTGCCACAGAGATTATGTCCCCTTCCCTCTCAATGGGGGCAGGTCAAGCTCCTTTGTCCAGCAAGGCCTATCCCCCACACAGCTCCATGCAGCCATATAATGCCTGCTGTACCTGTGTGCCAGATCAAGAACACCAGCTGGATCTGGCCTGTGGATGGCCCAGGTGCTGCCAATCCAGCCTGCAGTGCAAAAAGTTTGAGTACCACTGATCGTTATGAAAACGCAGCCAGAATTAGTATCTTTCATGAACACTGTACTTTCATCAGAGAATTTCCAAGAAAGCTGGAGCATATTCCTTGTGTCGGAGGAGTTACAAACCTGACAGTTGACTGCACCTTCACGTTTACTCTTGTGGTGAGTATAAGGGATTGTAGGTCTCTCCCTGACTCCCGTAATACAAGGGGCATAATGGATGGGCATAGGGCAAAGAAAACTGCTTCAACTGCTCTTTATACATTGTACATTATCAGAAGCAGATCCAGGATTTTACAAAGGGGGTGTGGAATCAACAGTTAGTACTGCAGGTGTGGCTGCACTACAACCCCCTGCCCCCACCTTACACTTCTAGCTCCCCCCCATACACACACACACTGAGGTGGTCAGAATGCACTAAGGGAGAAGAATCGGGATAAAATATCCAAAAGGGTAAAAATATATTACCTGCTACCCTTCCCTGCTTAGAAGCATGAGCCCTTCTCTCCACCCCTTCCCCTCCTGATGCCACTGTCCCTCTTTTTCCAAGGGTGAGGGGAGTTCAAGAGCCACTCCAGCAGGGCTGCATGGGGACTGGGCTCAGCCCAGGACAGAGATGATGGCAGCCAACAAGTGGGTAACCCCACTGCATGCCTGGTCCCAGGCTGGTGGGGAACACCTGGAGGGGACCAGGCATGGAGGATCCACCCTTTCACTTATTCCCTGAGAAACATCAGAGTTTTTTATATGACATATCACCAGAGAAATGTCCTGCGATCAGATATTACCAGTGAAATACTACGGAGCAGGAAGTGTGTGATCTTTGCTACAAGATATTACATAGGCAGCACTTGGTTAACTCTTCTGTCACATAGCCTGGAACATTAGCATCAAATCAAACTCATTCAAGCTTAAAGCAAAGTGGCCCTTCAATACATGCTCAGTGCCACCATATTAACTTGTAGACAATTGACAGTGTAAGAATAAATCACAAATGAAGATGTTATTTTTATAGATAGGTCATTCTTTGACCCAATTTAGTATAGATATAAAATACATTTTTGAATACACCCGTCTGCCAAAAAACAATTTTCAAGTATATGAAAATCAGTGATTTATCTAAGATAAAAATAGAATCTTATTTTACGGTTTCTCTTGCCACTTCAGCTCTAACCTTAGGGTGTTTGGACAATGGTGGAAGACTGAAATTTTATACAGTTCAGAATGAGTCATAATTCCATTTTTCCCCCTTAAATCTGCCAGTAGAATTTTGTTCTACACTTTGCATTTTAATTTAAATCACTTGTCCTTTGCTGTTTGCTCTTTTTCTCCCAGACACATTCAATTGATTTCTCAGTTATATATATGTGTGTGTCAGAGGTAGGGAAAACCTTTTGGCTTTTTGCCAGCTAAGTATCTGCCACCTAATAACACAAAGTAGTTTATTCTTTCTTTTTAGAATGTATTTTAGGAGTAAGCAAATGCCTGATTCCCCAGGCATTGTCATGTGAAGGTGGATCATCTCTCTATGACTTCAGATGGGTTCTGCATAGGTCTTGAATTTCACAGAAAAGGACCAGATTGGAGGATTGAGGCCAGAATAACATTCAAAATCAGAAAAAGAGAACATGTTCCTTCTGTTTGGTTCCCACATTGGAAGGTAAAAAGGGATTATTGTGATTTTCTAGGCTGACCTCTTGAATAATAGAGCCATAAGACTTCCTTGGATTAATAATTCCTTGTTTTAACTACAACATCTTTTTTAAAAAACAAAACTAATTCTAACTTAATTTTAAAAAATCCAGTAATGGAGAATCTGCTACGACCGAAAGAAAATGGTTCTAAAGAGTAACTAAACTCAGTGTTAAAAATGTGGCTGATTACCCATTGGATCTTGTCCATTACATTGATAAACCCTTTATAAGGAAATGTCTAGTCCTCATGTAAAGTTTTCCTTAATCTTCTTTGGAAAGCTAAAGAGATGGTACACTTTGAGTTTTGTACTGTAAGACATGTTTTCCAATCTTTTACTTATTCTTGTGACTTTTCTTTGAACCCCTTCCAAGTTCCCAGCATCCTTTTTCTATTGCCCATTACAACACTGACATAGTATTCCACCAGCAGTTACATATGTAGTAAATGCACAAGTACTATAATCAGTCTAGTCCTATTTGCTCTTTCCTTGCTTATACATTCAAGGATCATATTACCATATTTACCT
>NW_005842087.1:146644-168637 GCF_000455745.1 Alligator sinensis | reverse complement strand
TCAAAGATCAGCCCTTGAAAATTGGAGTGTATGCCTTAACTAGGCAAACTAATTTTTTTTCAGGAATGATGGAATGAAAGCATTGAGATGCTGCAAAATGATTACACTGCATCTCCCCCTGCCAGCCTCATGGAAGGAGTGGGGTGAGAGATACAGCACTAACCCCTTTCACATCTGCTGTGGAATTAGCAATAGCTGTTGGCTGAGTAGCCAACAGCTGCTACCAATTTACCACTGGCTCTGAGAGGATTAACACTTTTATTTTTGCCTGAGCAATGCTGGTCAGGATTTGACCATGATGCCAAGAGTCCCTGAAGTCAGAATTCAGCCATGACTCTGGAAAAAAAAATATATTTCTTCATTCTGCCGTCCACAAAAAAAAAAAAGGTGCAGGCCTTATTTGGAGGTGTGTGGTATATGGGAAACTATGTTAGGGTGGGTTTTCTTTTCTTTTCTTTTCTTGCTTTGTTTGCTGAAGTGTCATGGTTACAGATTGGATAAGCAGCTATAAACATTGTGCCTCCAAAGTCAGTTTCAGAACAGCTGCCTCCCAGGATGGAGGTGTCTGCTTTTGCAGCGGTGCCGTAGCAAGGGGGGACAAGTGGGATAACCACCCTGGATGCTGAAGCTAAGGGGCACTAACAGGCATTGCCCAGCTGGGGTGGGGTGTGGAACAGAGCTGTGAGTGGATTGTTTGGGGGGGCATGGGGACAGGGGGAGGGTGGCTCCCACCAATGCATAAGCACTTGGGGGCAGAGGGAGCATATGCTCCCTGGATCTGTGCACAGGGCTAGAGTATAGCTGTTCCTGTGGGCTGTCCCAGGTGCCAAACTTCCTTGCCATGGTATTGCTTTGTAGTATGCAAATATAACTTTAAAGAGTTATCAATGGTATGATAGTATAAACAGTTTCAAGAGTTATCAAAGGTCATCAGAAGTAAGTAATAAATTGAGTTTCATCCTAGTCTCTGTGCACATATGTAAACCTACCAGGAGATGACCTTTGGAATATATGAATATTTTTGTCCTCATTGAACCCAAACAGATGAGGCAGCTGCTTAGTACCCAGGCAGAAATTTAAAATGTGGGTTGGAATCTCAGCAAAGAGAATTTGCAGTCCAAGCAGGAGGCAATGTTAGGTAATATGAATGCAAGGCAGAAATCAAATTCAGCAACCTGAGCAAACAAAGCTGCATGAGAATGCATATGTCTAAACTAAAGGAAAAAAAATAGTCCCAAAATATCAGGCCTAGTCTAATATGAATTAACTACAGACAGAACTCTGAACTGATAAATTGTTAATGGTTGAGGTAGGCTACTGATTTATTAAGTGTTTCCCAAATCTGTCCATTGCTCCACTTTACTTTGACCCAAGATAATAAATACATTTGTGTAAGACCCTTAAACTGAACTTTGTTCTTGTTACTGCTCTCTTGTGCCTAGAAAAATGGTTACATTTTGTTACATTATATTTGACAGCTTCCACTCTTCCATCAAACTGACTCTGAAATACTATTCCCAGCAATTTGTTTCTTGGATACCACTGTGAAAGTTTTCAGTGGCCAGCTTACCACCACATTGTATAAGAAATCAACTGATCACTATAGCTATCTCTAAATCAGCAGCTCTCATTTTAAGCACATGACTATATCCATTGTCTACAGTCAAGCTCTATGCTACAATAGTATCTGCTCTGATCCCATTGATCAGGATGCACACTTAAAGGATCTTGAGTACAGTACCATCCTAAAACAAGCCACTCAATCAACAGAGCCAGATGCAAACCCCACTCCAATCTACTACAATAACAACTCCAAGAGAAGAGCCACTGAATACCTTCTGCTGTAACCTCTAGCCCCCAGCCTGAACACCTGAGACACATCAGTAATGACTTCCAACCCCTCCTGGAAAGCAACAGCCATCTGATAGTAGCCATGGAGGGTAGCCCTGTCTTAGTTTCTCCTCCCCAACCTCAAGCGCCATTTCTCTAGCAACGGATTTCCTAACTCCTATTCCCACCAAGGCATCAGACTTTGCTCTGGACCCAGATGCCAGCTCTGCCCCCTCATCATCACAGACCACATTATCACTGGCCCAAACAACATGGATTATATCTTTCAAGGTTCATTTACTTGCACCACCACCAAAGTCATTTAGGCCAACATTTGCTGTCCCCTCTGCTGTCTACATAGGACAGATAAAATGATCCCTACATATAAGAATGAATGAACACTGATCTGACATCAATACTAGAAAGGAAGACAAGCCAGTGGAAGAAAACTTTTATCTATTTGAACATTTCATTGCTGACCTCAGCAGAAACAGGGAATTGCAGAACAAGAAATCATCCCCAGTCTAAGTTGTGCTATACAAGGTCTAAACCAAAGCTATATATTCTTATTCCATTATCTGGATTAGGTTTTATAAGCCCGTGTCACTCAGTGGGTTAACTACTTTGTTTTTCTGTCTCCTACCCACCTTGCCTTTCTCAGCAGCGCCTCCTCCTTTTTACTCCACTTCTTTCTCCACCTTTTGAATTCCAATCAGTGCTTTCTATTTAGCAGCTCTGCTTCCTGCAATTCCTTCACAGCATCTGATGAAGTAAACCCTCTGCTAAGGAAAGTTTAGGCTATATATGTCTGATTTAGTTCATCTATGAAGTGCAAATCTACCCTGCCTTCTGCTTAATTGTAGAGGACCATGATAGATTTGGAACTGTGTGTAATAATTAATGGATATCCTATGCTTTATATATAGCTAAAGGGACAATTATTACTTTATCCTGACTTATTATCATAGTGGTTAGTGCATTCATATATTGACATAATTCAACTGGACCTGCTTACATGACAGGCTTTCGGAGAACACTTGGGACTATCAATTTAATGTTGTTGTCCCGAAGCTCTACTTAGCTGCCTGAACCAATTTAATCCAGCCCAGAAAATGGAGAAGAAGAATAAGATTTAAAGACATTCTCAGATAGGGACAGCTAAGGGTTTCAGAGTCTGTAGTATGTGTATTAATATAGACTTATTTAGGATTCCAGTTAAAATGTTAATATACATTTTTATAAACGTTTTGGTTATTTAAGCATCCTTTTCATTTAGGTTATGCTTTGTTCTGCTGTTAAGATTAAACTATACTTGGCTTTATGAAGACAGATTTGGTTTACTGTAGTCATGACTGCTTACAAGTTCAAGGGTGGGTGGTAGGAGACATTCTTTAACCTGTGTAAGCTCTTGGGCTAATACAGTTTATCTAGACCATACTGTAGACTAGACTGAATGGCTTCCACCCCAAAAAATTAAGGTTGTAAAGTTTCAGAGAACAAAATTTTGACAATATAACAGAAAGTTCAACAATACAGTATTTTTTTTCAGGAAACAGAAGAAGCCATACATTTTGGCCAAACCTCCACTTTGCTGACAGAGGAAAGCTGGAATGATGATGCAGAAATTGTTGCTCAATACACATGAGAAGTATGAGGGCAATTTTAAGTTTACACATAAAATGAAAACAGAAAGGGTAGATTTAGTATGAAACATGCTGTTATCAGGAAATTCTGCAGTGTTTAGTAAAAAAGGTCATGCTTCAGGAAAGCACTGAAGCACGCTTTAGTTTCAACTGATTACCTCTGAAAATGAAGAGGAGGAGCCATAAGGAAACACTGTAAGGAGGGAAATATGTGGTAAAGCTGTGAAAGTATTCAAACAGAATGAATCTCAATAAAGACTATTAAAGACTTAAATATGAGCATGTAGGTAGAGAAGGACACTACATTGTACTTACATTTCAAATGAACTACAGCCATCTGTATTGCAGCAGGATCAAATGCAGACATGTAATAGCTGGTTTCACTGACTGTTCTTATTCATTATTTATTTAGCTGCTTCATGTTTACTAAATACGCAAAGGTGACAATATACAATTACCTTAATTTAATTAATCTAATCACATAGCAAAATCAATTGTTTCTGAAGGGATCTTAGAGTTTTACATTCAGCATTTTTCGGAAAATGAAGCTATAATATATTAAACTTTTTGGGTTTTCATATTTATTTATATGGTCTTTGTAACAATACAAAAATACTATATTTTAAAGGGAGATACTCTATAGATAATATCATTTACACACACATACATATATATGACTCGGTCTTCTTTCCAGTATAGCACATTATTCTTATCTTTCAATGTGTTTTCTGTTATACATTTGAAAGAAAAATGTCATATAAATCTGTTTAATTAGAAATTATTAATTAGCAGTAAAACCCTGCAATTACTTCATTCAACTTATTTTTCAGCTTAATGTACTGCCAGTTCCAAAGAATTTTCTTAGGAGAAAATTTGCAAACACATTAAAAATTTTATTATGGCTTACCGATGAGTAGTGTCTGTATTAATAATAATACAATTATGTCTCATTAAAACACTAAGTAGTAATAAATGGAAAAAATGAAGCTGCCTTGTCTAATCAGAGCTCAGGATTATCATTAGCTGTGTTAGACTGGAAGGCCAATGGTAAAGGGCAAATTGCAGCAGGTTTTCACTGCACTACTGAATAAATAAATAAAGCAAAATATGCAAATTCCAGGTATATTAGCATTGGTTCATCTAGTTTAATCTCAATGTATCCTAGAATTACTTTATTTAATATTATTAAAATTAGGATGTCTGAATGAACACATAGAAAAATGCCAATGGCACTGAACAATCTGAGACTCAAGTCTCACCTAATAGATATACAATTATTTCATGAATTTTAATATCAGGAAACTGTTGATTGTATAGTTAGGGATTGAGATTTTCCTTACATTATTCCCACAAAATTCCTTAGGGTTTGCGTTTGGCTCTTACCTGGTGAACATAAGAATACCTATAATGGCTCAGCTCAAATATCCATGTAATCCTATATCTTTTGTCTGAACCAATGGACAAGCATTATATTTTTATACACACTTGTAATGCCACAAAAAGAGAGCGTAAAGACATTGAAGTTTTTCACAGACAAAACTGGTAGTTCCATAAAGAAATATTAGCATTTTAAAACTTCAAATTCTTGTCAGCAAGAAAATGTCCAGTGCCTCATATAAAATTTGTCTACAAACATGGAGCACCAGAGGACATGCTCCTGTCCTCCAGCACCCCAGCTGTATTCCTAGTTCCTTCCTTCCTCCATGGCTCCAAGTCTGCATGGCATCCCAAAATATTCTGCTCCAGGGAGGTGGAACTGGGCTCACAGATTGCCACATAGTCACACTGTTCAGCTCTGTCTTTCTTTGTAGAAAAGATAAAGTGCTTCCTGTACAAGGAACACGGCAAGAATCCACTTCCTAGACCCACTTTGCCACCAAAATTATCCGTTTCTGTTGCACCTCTGGCATTATGTATAAGCTAGGCTGGAGGAAGGGTATCAAGCTGGGGGTTATTTCTGCCTAGTCTTGAACTATGGACATTTGTAAGCAAATGCAATAGCTGTTATACTACAGAAAACAAAGGTACTTCAGAAAATGAGGTCATCATTCAAGAACTTGTGGGTGTTGAGTTTGTCTCTGGTCCTTCAAAAGTCAGCTCTCAGCTTCTACAAGTATCAAATGCCAAGGTTTGGCCAAAGCAGAGACCTCTCAACATATCTTTTGAAGTAGAGGCAACATCAGTCTTGTGGCATGGTAGCAGAGCTAGGAGATGTGTATGTACTTGGTGCAAAGACTGGTAGCTGTAATTTGTAAAAAAAACATTGCTGGGATGAAAGTGAGTCCTTGCAGCCACCTCTTCTGAGATGGAGGCAGTGCCAAAGCCCTCCCCCTGCAAGTGACATGCTGGGAATTAATGGGGCAGGTGAATCACAGGGCCAGCACCCACTGCAGAGCCAAGGACATCTCCTGTATTGCATCTTCCACTTTTATGTTCTACACCAAACTGGTTGGTGAACTGTATGCTGTGTGGTAATGCCCTTGGTCATCTAAGGGTCTTACATGGCATTACACATCAGCCTGACAGGAGCTAAATGAATTATCTGTAAAAGACAACTTTGATTCTGTGCTGGTAGGACTGTGGCAGGCAGCTGCCACATTAGACTTAAAGAAATCCCAGATATTTTTTTGATTCATTTTCCTAAATTCCTCATTCCTCATGACTTCAGTAACTAGTTCCCATAGTTTGTCAAAATGTATCTTCTGGAGATACACACACACACACACACACACACACACAACAAATAACAACAACATTAACTATAGGCCTGTTTTGTCCCTCCACTTATTGAGAGTGAATCAACTGATGACCCGGGTTATTTTCCATGGCATCTTATTTACTTTCCTTGGTGGGTGTTGTTCCCCAGGCAGCCATCCAATCAAGGCTTTCCTCAACTGTCCTTGGGAATTTCTGTAGATGGGGACCCTCAAAACACATTGGGATCTCTGCACACTGGCCCTCTGCTTCAGATCGTCACCAGTACAGGCTGTCTTTCACCATTCTCTATGATGCTCTGGATGACTGCACATTTCAAATCCTTCATTTCCTGCCATGGTTTATGGTGCTGCAATTCTTAGTGTTACAAATGATTGTCTGTTCATGCCCTGACAGTGCTAAGGAGCAGATGCTTTAGAAAAAGAATATCTGAAACAGGGCATCTGTAGAATCCAATCTCACTTTTCATATAGGTGCATTTATAGGTTGAAGGACATCATAAGCCTGAAATTACATCCTTGGGTTTTAGGCCACTAAGGCATTAATACAGTTAAAAACAAAATCAAAGGCAGGTTATGCTGGAAAGTTGAGGGTATCACTGAAGCTTGTATATTCATTCAGGCTAAATATAAAAACAGTCAAACTCCTTTTGAGGAACAGATAGTTAAAACAATAGGAGCTAATAACCAAGCAGAGACATATGACAAGTAGAAGGTGAAGAGATGTGTTTTAACAGGTTGCCATGGAGACAGAGAGAGCAAATTCAGGGTTTGGTGCATGCATTTCTGGGGCCATGGGGGAGAAAAACCGCAGCCACAAATAGAAGGACATGGAGGACCAAAGATGACCCAGGTAAAAACATAATCATGAAAATAGGTACTATGTGTGGGGGGGGGAGGGGTGGGAGGAGCAGGGGAGGAAAAGGAAGGGGGATTAAGCAAGTGTTTTGGAGTCAGCTATTTCTGGAAGGATACAGAATTAAGAATTGTGAACAAACTACTGACCTGTTTGATTCCAATGTTCTTCAGGAAAACAGAACTTTGCACATTCTTTATTCATTAAAACACTATATTATAGAAATAAGATGCAAATCTACCTTGTCTTCTAATATAAATATCACACTATTATTATTTAATATCTCTTCTAAATGGAAACAGTGCATTAGACCCCCAAAATAGACTAATGGAAAAAATGGGAAAAAGCTTTGGGGAGATAGGTGCTACAGAGGTAATCCCAATGGCTGCATCTAGATGCATAGGTATATGCAGTTTTTGGTGCCACAAACCTCTTTCAGGCACCACAAACCACATGCTCAGAATGTTAAAACATGCCCCACACTGGAAATTTGCAGCACTGGGGCAAATTTTGCTAGCAGAAAATCCTGGTAGCAGGAGCAAAAAAATGGCACAAAAAAAGCAGTGCAATGCACACAAGAGGAGTATATGCTGGCAGACACAAAGGCTTGGTCCTCCTGGTAGATGCTCTGACTGCTGGCCAGAGCATCTCCATACTTTTAGTTGTCTTCCAGCTCCTCCAGCATGCTGGGAGCCAGGAGAAGCAGGGAAAAGGCAGTTTCCCTGAATCAGGGCAATTTGCCCCACACAGCAAAAGTTTGGACTGCTACTATTTTTGCCTTTGCAAGCACGTGCCCCTACATGTGGTGATGCTCTCGATTAGTGCATAGGGAAACAATAGTAGCTTGTCCAAGGTCATACAACAAGCTACTGGCAGAGCTAAGAATAAAACTTATACAACAAATGCAGTTCAATGCCTTCTTCTTTATGTCATGCTGCCTTTCACTGAAATGTTTGAATTTTTCCAAGAACATTTTTTCATAAGATGAAAAAAACAATATTGGGGGTTGAAAAGAAGAGAATTAAATTTGTTGAAATAAAATCATTGTTTTTAAAATAGGTTAATTCTTATTTATGGAAAAATACTTAGTCTGACAAAAAAAAATGTTTTCTCGCTAAACAGATAATCTCATTTCTAGGAGCTTTATAGAACAGTAGCAATTAAACACAGAATATATTCACAATCTGATGGGGCTGCCAGTGCTAGAGCCTTCACTAATCCTCTTACAAGCAAGCTGTACTGCTTGTTGCTCAGTCCTGAAATATGAATTTTCAAAAGGTCAAAACTACTTTACACCATCCAAAAATACATTGGACTACATTAGATAATAGCTTTTAATCATAACTGGCATTTTTGAGCCTAGAGGTGACAGCCAGCTTGCTGAAAAGCAATATACTGCCGATAAGGCAGTTGAATAAAAGAGAAATAACACTAGGTCTTATGTCACTGTATTGCTTTCCTAAAGAAAACAAAAGGAACCCCAGCCCCCCAAATATATAATATTGAAGGTACAGCTCAAATTACTTTAATCATTTTAAATGGTTGTTATGTCCTTGCCACTTACTTTCACCCCTGCTTTACTTTATGCATGTGGAGCAGTTCCACTGTAGTAGCTGAAGTCCGGTGCTGACACTTGTGCAGGATTATCTCCCTAGTTTCTTTCCTGACCATCCAAATAGCCATTATAGATACTTTTAATGTGTGAGAAACATTTTAGACAAAATAGATTGTATTTATATGCATACCGGAACAGATTGTAACTCACAGTCTGGACATTTTGGACTCACTGGGTATGTCTAGACGAGTGCGGTTGTGTGGTTTGTGGCGCTGCAAACACGTTTGCAGTGCCACATACCACACAGTCCGGTGTTCTCCACACTGTAAGGGCATGCTGCCCCAGCATGCGCTATGCCAGGGATTTTTTGCACAGGTTTTTTTGACCCCTGGATATACTTGTCCCCAGGGAACCAAACATCCATCCATGTCTGGACGTGCCCACTTGGCACATCTATGTGAGATACTATGTCACCACAGCAATGAGCTATGGCAGTTTAGTGTCAGTGGGCACTAACTGTGACACCTCTGCTACAGCACAGTAGCAATGACCCATGTGTCGCTGGGACTGCACAGTACTGGCGGGTACTGCACAGTCATTTAGTACTTGCTAAAGCTAAAGTAAGAAAGAAATGAGTGTGCAGTACCAACTGCTTAGTCAGGGACACATATAAACACTCCCACTGGGAATAATCCTGAGTTGGGGGGCTGCCTATTTCCACCAAAGTTGCTCCACTACCCCACAGTGGGGTCCAGGTTCCGAGTGTGACCACGGGGAATGTAAGAGCGCCCCCTTGGACCTCCTGGTGCAGCGATGGATGAGCTGGGGCTATCAGGCCATGCTGCCAGAAGGTGCCCCAGTGGCTGTCTAGACTGGTGGGCTGGTAGGCTGTACTCTCCTGCACATTATGAGTGCTCCTGTACCCCTTTGGAACTGGCCTGGGACCATGTGGGGAGCCTGGGTCTACTGGATAACGGCAGTGTATATTAACTCTGTATCCCAGTGATGTGACTCTCAGCTCTGCTGCACTGCAGGGTGTCTCCCCCAAACAGAAGGTAACCATCTAAAGCCCCAGTCATGTAACTCAGAGGACCATGTGTAAACACTTCTGGACTGTCCATTTCCCCTGTGCATGGCCCAATTTGTTCCCCCCTGACAGTCTTGAGGCCCGGGTAACACCAGGCCATTGTGTGCAGCCTGAGCTTGGACTGATCATGCCAGCTGCCATGTGCTGGCCTTCTGCACATAGATGTGGACCCTGCAGGGAAGGGGGACTGGTTACTTAGCTTGCAGAAGTGGCATAGTTTGGGAGGGAGGGGCAGGTCTGGGGCCAGGATGGGCGCATTATGGCTGGAAGGAATTTGAGGAGTACCCTCAGAGGTCAATACAGTGAGTGCCGTCTTCATGAAAATTGGAATCCAGCGGCACCCACTGACTTCACCCATGGATCAAATCAGAGGGGAAGGGAAAAAGTGCTGTTGGGCTACTTGCCAGCACAACCAGATGAGGAACTCAGGAGTCACCATGGCAATGAGAGCTGAGTGACTGAGATAACAGTTCACATGTGGTCTTGGTGAGACACTGCTCCCAGTCTCTGTTGTGACCCATCATCTGCATCTCCTAAGAGATGTGCTTGAAGACATCTGTGATGTGATGCCCTATCTGGAGCTGGTGCTGGATGTCCTCCTCACCCCAGATGTCAATAAGATCCTTTATTTCCCCAAAATGCCACTTGCATCCCTATATTTGGCTGTTGGGGTGGATTAGCTGGGTTTGTCCATGATCTACAGCAGTGCCCATGGGGTCTTGGTTTTCTGTGAGTGGGTGAAGATCTATTTGTGAGGGGGTAAGTGAAAGGCTGGAAGCATGGACGGATGGATGGAAGCAGTGGTGGATTCATGAAGGTGCAGTTTGTAGAACATGGTTCCTGCTCTCACTTCAGAAACTTGGGGCCCCTTGTCCTGTTTCACCTGGACTCAACTACTCAGGTCACCCGCAGAATCTCAAATTGTCCAAGGGCTTTCAGTTGAAGCCCCATGATTCTGGCAATGACACATATTATCTACATATTATCCACGCTTATGTACAGGCACCTTTTGGGCTCAGCTCAGCCACCCATGCTTTACATCCTTGTAATATGGAGGACTTTAGCATAGTGGATTCTATTAGTTGGATGTTATGAATTTCAAACCCACATAGTGCTTGCCAAATTTTATTAGATTTCATTTTTTTCACTTTTACTATTTCTTTCCTCATCCCTTAACTGGCACTGTATAAAATCCCTGTTTTGAGGAGATTTCAACATAAATATTGATGTCACAAGTGAGGAGGCACAAGGCACCACAGTCAAGTGGTTGTTTTCCATTATTATGAATTTATTTCAATATTTATAAAGAAATAAATACATCTAGATTTGTTGTTTATAAACCTGAGTAAGGTAGAAAGTTGGGATGACTCGTGGTGGCAGATACCATAAAGAAAGGCATGAGATTTTTAAAGGAAGAAAATTACAGAGGAAATCTGAGATAGAAATAAGGAGGAATCATCTCCTCCCACCAGTTTCCATAATCCAGAGCTATAACCCTGCAAGAAC
This sequence comes from Alligator sinensis, assembly GCF_000455745.1. Lineage (NCBI taxonomy): Eukaryota > Metazoa > Chordata > Crocodylia > Alligatoridae > Alligator > Alligator sinensis. The sequence continues at coordinate 157,446 of NW_005842087.1, read as the reverse complement.
AGACATAAGTAGAATTACTCTAGTTTTGGAACTAACCATATGCCAGCTTCAGATCCAAGACTACAATGCAAACACTCCCCTATGCACCTAAATTGAAATTTCATATTTAAGACTTTATCCCTTCTCAACATGAAAGTCATTTTTTAATAGAGTAGGCAAATTCAGAGTTTTTGGTTCAGAGTTGGCTCCCTAAGTCTTAGGGAAACACAAACTTGGTTTGAACAAGACACTGTTTGCATCAGGACATTATAAAATACTTCTGAGTGTAAGCAGCTCCTTACTGAATCAGATGCATCTGAAATCACTTTGGAGAATGCAAGATGGAGAGACTAGATATTATAGATTGTAGATACTGAAACCAAGAAATACAGTTTACTTTTGTGATATTTTTACCCCCACAAAAGCCTTCAGATGAAGTGCTATTAAAATATTTTGTGCAAGACTTTGCTTTTTGTTTTACATTCACGCACATAACTGGCTCCGACTCTTATTTTCTTGACATAATATAAAGCTCATTGGCTTCACCAATTGGCTTCATTTCACACGACTATGTTGTCTTCTCTTTCCCCTTCCCCCAAAACTGTAGAATGTTTGCATACTTGTAATGACTGCTAATGATTACCCAGCTGGGAAGTGATTTTCCTCAGCTCAGACAATTTCTCTAATTCATTCCAAGGAGACAAAACAAGGACAGGCTAGAGATGCGCCTTACAGAGTAAACAGTACAGTGCAAAGGCCCAAACCTGTTCCATCAGAAACCAAGGGAAAATTACCCCGATTTCAGATTTAAGTGTTACTACATTAAAAAAAAAATTGCATGTGACTGAAGGACTGTGAGATAAACTTAACCCCTCCCCCCCAAAAAAATAACTCTCCCCCCTCATCAAAGTCCACTGAACTATTCATCAGATCACTTCAGAAAACATATAATGCGAGTGTAATTGCCCTGAGTGGAAACATTCACTGCCTTTTAAAATCTTTGAACAATACTTGGTACAATATACTCTGGTACTGAGGGGTGTAGCTCCACTGCCCACAAACATACAATGCCTATGATTGTATGTTTGGGCTCCAGCTAATTAGGTAATTAAAAAAAAACTGATGGAATACTGACACAGTGGGTGTTTCTACACATTCATTAGTGTGCCGTAGTTTCTGCACGTTAAGTTTAGTACTTGAATATCAAGTACTAAATCAATGCACAGTAACTGAAGCCGTGCACTGGTGTTACTTTGTGTAACACCAGTGCATGGCTTTTTAGTGATGCTAACTGTGGAGTAGCCTAATACTACTGCACAGTAGCATATTATCACGGGTTTTGCCCTGCATGCTACTGTGGGTGCATCTTGTGTAGATGCACCCAGTACCACCAGCTACCTAGTGATCCTAAGTCATCCACTGTAAGGCATGAACCAGCAAATGGGAAATGACTGCCTCCATTCACTAGGGCTTTAGAAAAGTCATCCTGTTTGTCTAGTGGCTTCCAAAACTTTGTATAGATTTTAGGGAATCGACTGGGTTTAGAAGGGAAAATTAAATCACTGCTTCTTTTGCAGGCAGTAGATTGGGAAGGTGGGGAAAAAGTTTCCTCTCCTTCCACTGAAGAATGTCAGGTGTTTCCTAAGGGGAACGTCATAGACACTGTCCCCCAGGGTTTTTGTATTTTTTTTTCAATAGAAGGTTGCTTAAAGAAGGGAACAGTACATTAAGGCTAGCAAGATGATTGCGTATTATTATTCATATAGCCAGGAAAAGTGATGACTGTAAAATGGTAACTAATAAAACAAGCAGTGTTGCAGCGTGACTAAACCAGAGTTCCTCAAGCTAGCTTCCCTATATGTGTATCTGTGGGACTCCCAGCAGCATACCTCAAACACTGTAACAGACTGTCTGAACCAGCTTCCTATCATGTGTCCGTGGTTCCAAACCATTACACAAGTGACCAAAATGATCAGAAATTGGCTTTAAGATATGAGAAAAAAGAAACACTTTCTGCTTCTGTATGAATGTTATTGAATGTATCCAAGATTTCTGGGAGATTGTGTCTGTGAGTTGGAGTCATGAGTTTCTGGTCCTACCTCCTGTAAAGAGCACAGGCAGCGTAAATATTTCTCACAGTCTACATTTTGCACATGCATTCAGTTTCCTGAGTCAAGTCAGAAAGTAGTGATGCTACATATTAGTATGAACAGGTGTGCTGATGTACATTTTGGGCCTCTCCAAGTACATTTTTTCTTCTATTAGGGAACTTGCTAAGTGCCAGGAATAAGTGCAGAATAATTAATTCTTAAGACAGGTTAACTGTGAGTAGAGGCAAAATAGCAGCAGACCCACATTCAGCACTTGCTCACCTGCACCCATGACAATATGCAATAAAAGAAATTCAGCAATAAGCAGTTTTCTTTGTGGGAATGGATCTGTGCTACCTGGAGGGAGGATGTGGGTGGCCCTGGGGACAGAGTTTTCCCCAACTCTTGTCAGTGGCAGTCTAGTGGTGGGGCTAGCCTGGTACTCAGACAGGAGATCAGGTCTGGCTGAGACTAGACTGCTGCTCTGAGAGGGACAGCAAGCAGAGTTGTGCAAAGCCCTATGAGTTGCCAGTGGAATGCGACCTAATGTGAGTTGGGATGGGACCTGGTGCAGATGTTCATCATGGCACTCTAACCTACAGTGCTGAAGTCTAATACCGCATCCATCCAGGGTTATCTTAGAGTAGGAGTCACCATTTTGACAGTGCTGTATGTGCCCTGACCATCTGTTCAGTTACAGCTGTAGAGCATTTGCTATGTGCTTACCATACAATAAATGTAATTTCTGCACCTGCCCAGAGATACTATCTAAGCCTATGGTTCAGTCTGAACCACTTCAAACTATGGTTCAGTTCCATTGACTTCAAAGACGCTTTTGATATGTCTTAACATGTTTTGCCAAATCTGAACTTTAGAGCAATATATTTGTTAATTCTATCTGTTTTACTGCATGATAGTTTTATATACAATAGGGTAAAATACTCTGCAGAACTTTTAATTGCATACATATGTTATAATTACGGTGTGTTCCTACCTGCGGTATCTCTAAATATATCCAAGTATATGAAAGACTTTCTAAGCCTTATGCTTGTTTTCTTCCCACCCAGCATGTAGTATTTCAATAAAGTTGTTGTTTAATATATCTGAAATAAAGTTCAAAAGTGATAAGATGAAATATATGCAAATGGAGTCTGAGTATGCGTAATTTTCATTACAGAACACATTAAGTCTAGTAATTGGAAAACATGCAGCTGAGATATTTTCTTCACTAATACCTCTGGCCTTACTTTTGTTTATTCAAAACAGCCTGGCATCAAGTATCCTCAGCACCAACTGACATTTCATATTTTTAACTCAATTCAGCTTTACTGCTCCCTATCCATTTGTCTTTGACAGGGAAATATATGGTCTGCCATTATAAATCCTTTATGATGACCCTGTCTCCCATACCCTTCATTCTGATCGTAGCAATGCCACTTACGATTCATGTCAGTTTGGAAATATATAAGAGCTATAAAAGTAAAACCTCCTCTCCCTCCCATCTTTGAATTATCAGTCAAAGAGCTATAAAAATAAAACTGAACTGAATTCATACAGAAGTTCAAAATACAATGAATCATTTTTTTCTTCCCCTCTCAACAGTGCTTGACTAGACAAGTGGAATGATGCTTTCCAATTTCTGATCAACAACTAAGCAGTTGCCATGTCCAGCTTATAAGATTTATTTAACACAGTCATTTCTCCAGCCCAGAAAAAAAACATTAATTTTTCTTAGCTTTCTGTTACCCGAGTTTTCTTAAACAAACTTTAAAAATCATGTATCATATTATGAAAGATATACTATGAAAGGTCAAAATTTATCTCTACATTTCTAATTTAAACTGGAAGCTCTTCAAAAGGTGAAAAAGTAAAGTGGCCTTCTTGTAGGAACAGTATACAATACCAGCACAGGTGAATGAAATCTAGTATGGCATCTCCTTCATAAGCACTTAATCAAACTGAAATTCCTATCAATGTCTTGGTGATAGAGACAGACAACAGGATAAGGCAGCACTTAACAAGACATGAGAAACAGATCTTTCAAAGATCATCTTGGGTTTCTGGGATTATGTTGCCTAATGATACCAAAATATGAATGAATTTAAAGGAGAATAGAGCAAGCAATGTGATGTGGTGATATTTTTTCTGTTTGATAGTCATGCTAGAGAGTAGGAAACAGAACTGAGACTTTAATTACCACAGTATCTGCTAGAATGGCAATACACCAGCACACTAAAAATTGAGCTAACTTGGATTGTATAAAAGACAACCAGAAAGTATAGGTGTTGGAGAAACCAACTGAGGGAAATCTCTCAATCTGCTTCTTACTAATAAGGAGGATTTTGCTAAGGATCTGAAGGTGGTAGGCAATGCAGGTAATAGTAGGTGCATCTACACATGAAATTAAGGTGAAGCAATAAATTCTGGAGCTGTTTGAGCCACAGTAAACTGCTACCAAGTACAGCATCTGCATGTTCACCCAGGACATCAGCAAATATAAGCTGGGACAGAGCAGGCGTGAGGTGGCAGGGGGCAAGGGGGGGGGGGCAGCCCAGGCCCTGGGTGGTGGGGGGGAAGGGGGGGGGGGCAGCCCAGGCTCTGGGTGGTGGCTTGGGGCAGCAGTAGGGCTAGCTGGGGCATGAGGGTGCAGAACCCAGTGAGCCATGTGGCTAGGCAGCAGCCAGGAAGTTAGTTACCCTGCCTGGTAACTGTCTGCATGAACTTTTCAGTGCAGTTAATTGCTCCACCATAAGATACTACTGTCTCTGATAGTACTATTTTACAGATTATTTTACAGATTTTACAGGTAATTAGTTTACTGCACCCTAATCTTGGTGCACATGTAAATACTGATGAGTTACTGTGAAGTTAATTAGTCTACTGTGTAGTGACAAAATCTGAGGATTTCAGGAAAGTAAAGAGGAAGAGTGGCAAAAGAAAAGCTTCAGATTTGAGAAAAGCAGACTCTAATGAACTCAGAGTTGATGGACAGGATCCCATTAGAGACAAGTCAAAGAGTTTTCTCTGAAGACTCTTGGGGTATGTCCAGATGAGCCTTCACGTGCCTCTTGCAGTGCCTCAAACTCCTTTGAGATGCTGCAAGAGGCACATGCAGGAATGAGAAAATGTTCCCTGCGCTGCAAATTTGCAGTACAGGGGCAAAATGAGACCCCTGGATATCCAGGGGTCAAAAAAACCCACAGACAAAAAATGCAGAGCAACTGGAGGCTGCGTCCTCCACAGAGGTGCTCTGGCTGCCATAGCATCTCTATGGTTGGCCCTTACCCTGGTGCTGAAGCACACTGACTGCTTGTGCAAGGCAGGCAGCGTGCCAGCAACAGGGAGCTGGACCCAGGCTGCAGTGCTGGTAAGTAAGTGGTCAGGGGGACTGGAGGAGGGGGGAGGGGCCCATGGGGGGACCCCCGCTGGCCCCACCCACTCCCCAGCCCCCCCCATCCCTGCCCCACCTGGACCCAGCCCCTGCCTGCCCCCCAATTCCTTCCCCACCCCAGCAGGGTTATTTTGCCCTAAGTGGCACAACTAGCCCCACACCAAAGTACATGTCTGGGCATGCGCACTGAGGCAAAAAGCCTGGCTCAAATTTGCACTGCTTCTACTTGAGGTGCTGCAAATGCATGTGCCTGCATGTGTGGATGTGCTCCCGGAGGTCAGGTGACATCCTAAACAATTGAAAAAGGGCAAAGGACCTAGGGAACTACATACTGGCCAGTCTAACTTCCCTATCCAGAATGATATTGTAATGTCATAGATTAGTTTTACAAATGCCTAAAAATAACAAGGTGACAATAAAGAATAAAGTAATTAGATCATTAGCAAAAAGGCAGGATAGAGTTGCAGTGTATAGACTAACTAAATCAGAGATGCATACGCTTTCATAAGCAGTTTATTTTATCAGATGGGACTTCATAGCATCTGATGAAGTAATCTGTTGTTAACAGAGAGCTAATGCATCTCTAGTATAATTAGTCTATACACTGCAATGCTACCTGGCCTTCTGCCTGACTTCAGGCTACCATGGCTAATTGCCTCTCTCTTATGCTTAATGAACCTGATTTCCTTTTATGGCAAGATAGCAGGTTTTGTGGATGGAAAAAAATAAATGTATGTGATAAAACTCATTTTCACAAAGTTTTAGGGTGCCTATAAATGAGCACAGAGGCTACTCCTATGCTCTAGAATTCCTGTGCATTGAAGCAGACTCGATTAATCAAGTCTTCTAGACTATGGCAATTACTGCACTCCAATGAGTCTCCTGTGTCTCATGTATCAGCATCCCTGTGCTTAAAAATGGTGGCACTGGTGCTTGAACTAAAGCTCATCAAATGAGCTTTGGATCAAGCCCCCCTGCTGCCATTTTTCAGTGCGGTGATGCTGATGCAGGAGATGCAGTGCCAATGTAATTAGAGCAGCTCCAAGAGTTTTGAAGTCTAACTGCGAGGAGGCTTTAAGTGGGGTTCTTCAGGGGTATGCCCTATATCTAATTTTATTCAGTATCCTTATTATTACACTTAGAAAATGTGTACTTAACCCAGATAACATTATTCTGGGTTAGGCAGTAGAGACTTTTGAGACTAGGATTAGGATTCCAACTGACCTAGATTAATTGGAAAAAATGGCCTGAAATAAATTTGATGACAAGTGCAAAATGCAACACTTAGGACAGAGTTAGCAGATATAAAATGCAAGTTGGGGAACAACTGACCAAGCTGAAATATTACAGAAAATGACCTGGAGATTACAATGGACCACAAGATGATGAATAACAGCACATTACTGTTACAGAAAAACAGCAATAGCATACTGGGATGTATAAATGGAGTATCATATGCAAGTCATAGGAAGTGATTGTTCCACAATAGTCAGCACTAGTGAAGACTTGTTTGGAGAAACATGAACAATTTAGGGCATTGCATGTCAAGAAACATGCAGACACACTAAAAAAATCTAGAAGGAGGGCAGTGCGGGGGCAGGGCGGGAAGAAAAGACAAGAGCTCTAGAAAATATGATTTATAAGGAAAAGCTGACAGCACATGGATTATTGAAATATGGCGAAGAGTGGAAGGGGGTTGGTAACAGTCAACAGGATAGTTACCATTTTGTCACATTGGAGAAAGGACAAAAATTAAGCAGCCTAAATCACAAGAGAAATTTAGGTTATGAATTAGGAAGCACTAACTATAAAGTGTGTTTAAACCCTAGAACAGATTAGCTATAGAGATTGTTGGACTTGCCATCACTGGAAATTTTTAACTTCAGAAATGGATTAGTTGGGGATGTCGTGAGCAGAGTGGTGAAGTAGAGGAGCTCCTATGGTCCCTTCCAGCCCTATTATTTTGTAACTGTGTGTCTGCTTACTCTTAAAATTACTTCATTTATAATTTATATTGATATATTGTTGTTGATTTTTTCCAATGATGAGGCTGCCATTCTTCCTCCGTAAGTGTCTCTTTTCGTACACAGGCTTACTGCTAAGGAGTAATTCCAGGGAATTCAGTGTTATAGGAACACTCAACGTTCACGCCAGTTTTGTCAGATGTAAGGGAAATCCCTAGCTTTTTGAAGGTGGTCCTTGATGCTGATATCTCCTGGCACAACAGTTACATATATAATACTGCACAATCAAGTATCACCATGTGGAACTTCCCTTCACCTTAAAAAAAGTTGAAACAAGTCATCATTCTGTTTAAGACTTGCATACAGTAATGCTGCATAAATTCCTCATTAAGAACTGAGATTATGTTGAGAATGGAATATTGAAATGTTATGTAAGAAAAAAATAAAATAATTTTATAAATCTTTAATCTTGTAAATATATCCAGATTTAATCTAGTGATTAATCTGATATGATAAAGAAGAAAAAAAGATAATAGATATGAAATTGAAATGGAAACAGGGAGTTCAAGCAGAAGCTGAATTCAACAGGTGTATTATTGCCTTTTGGAATGGTATCTTTAGTGCAACTACTGAAATGTAGTATTAGTGATCCAGAGTTTTTTTTAGACTTGGCTGAGTCACCTCATTGAAAACAAGAGCAGATGCTATCCTTTGCTAAATTAATTCCTGAAACTAGAAAATAATTTTGTTGAAAACAAGATCTTACTTGCCAAGTTTCAGCATATATTCAGTGCTTCCAATACTATCTAAGGTTTTGTACATGCAATCTCTGGCAAACAAAATCTACCTTGAAACTGAAAAAGGACTTGGAAGGATTTAGCTGAAAAAAATTGCATCTCATTCAGGTTTGCGTGGCTTATTATCAATGTAGCTGATAGTCCTGTCTTACAATTTAGGTTACATTATTAGCAACCACGTAAAATGCAAGAGACTTTGCTTCATAAAGACACTAGAAATCTAAGTTCTATTTCAACAGGTAACATTTCTTGCTCTTTTGTATATGTGAGGACTAGGTTGTCTCTTACTACCCCTGAAGCAAGACATATAATAGATTTTTCATGTCAGTGAAAATTATAAGGCCAATTTTTTGCTAGTGAAACAAGGAAGAAGGAAAACAACATTACCGGTTAATATGTATTATATATGTCATATACGTATGACATTTCACACACACACACACACACACACACAAGCTTCCTTAGTCCTTTCACATTTGAATCTGATATGATCTTTAAGAATGTTTTAAATGCAAAGAAATCAGATGCATGTTCTGTTTGTCCAAACTTATTATCATTGTGCTCTGTTCCCTACTCTGGATACCAAAATACTTATCAGTAACTTTTAATGGGGTAGGCAATATCTATATAGCTGAGGCCAAAATAACCTAAAAGGCACCTTAATCAGATGACCTACTATTTGATTTACAGACAAGGTTCCTTGGGTGAATTTGATATCTTTTATTAGACCAACCCAAATGGTTGGAGAATAGTTATTAAGCAAGCTTTCGGGTTCAAAAACCCTTCGTCAGGCTCAGGAAGCTGCAGCAGTTGCTGCGTGCTCTTCCTGGATGGAATGAAAAGTAAACAAGCCAGGGGCTGGGCTGGGCTGGGGAGTCAGTTGCCAGGCAGATTATAATGTATCAAAAATCCAATGTCTATGTTTAGTCCCTGATCTCTAGTATCCAGCAGGTTGATGAAATGGAGCTCATAGGCTGGTCTCTGGGATGTGTTGTGTAAATTTCCCTTGAGGATCAGGACTGAGAGATTGGAGAGAGAGCGGCCCTTCTGTGAGAAATGTGCCCCCACCGGTAATTGGGTATTTCTGTCTTTGATGGATTTCCGGTGTGGTTGTTGTCTGGTCTCTCCTACATATCTTCCATCAGGGCATTTGGTGCATTGGATGAGGTATACTACATTCCTGGAGGTGCAGCTGTAAGATCCTGGGATGCTGATGGCTCTGTTGTGGGGTGTAGTAATAGTGGGGGTGGTGGAGATGTGGGGGCAGGTTTTGCATTTTTTGTCATGGCAACGGTCTGGATCCTTTTGGTGTGTTCTGGGGTTGAGGAAGTTTGCTTCTGGTGATGAGGTTGGCGAGGTTCGGTGCTTGTCTGAAGGCTAGGATGGGTGGCTCTGGGAAGATCTTTTTAAGAATAGGGTCTATTTCTAATATGGGTTGCAATTTTTTGAGGATTTTCCATACAGGTTCAAGGGAGGAGTGATACGTCATAACCAGCGGTGTGCGATTTGTGGGGGTTTTTCTTCTGTACTGCAGCAGTTCTTCACGTGGTATCCAGGTGGCTCTTTCAAACGTGCGATCTACCTCTCTGGAGGAGTGTCCTTGCTGGGTGAAAGCCTTTTTAAGATTGGTGAGGTGGCAATCCCGGGTGTGCCCTTCAGTACAGATGCGGTGGTATCTGAGGGCTTGGCTGTATATCACTGCTTTTTTGGTGTGTAAAAAAAAAAAAAAGGTAAAAAGGTTGGCATACTGTGGGGCCATTTAGTGCCCATAGCTGTTCCCATCATCTGGAGGAAGTGTTGATTATTAAAAGTGAAATTGTTGTGTGTGAGGATGAAGTGTATAAACTCAGTGATATTTTTGGGTCTGTATTCTGTGTTATAATCTTGTTCCTGTAGATTTGTAAGGCAGGCATGGATGCCATCCTGGTGTGGGATGTTGGTGTATAGGCTGGTAACGTCCATGGTGGCTAGGAGTGTGTTCCTGGGAAGGTGGTCTATGTTTTTAAGTTTCCGTAGCAAGTCTGTGGTGTCTTGGACAAAACTTGCTCTGTGGGTGACAAGCGGTTTTAGGATGGATTCAACAAAACCTGATATTTCCTCAGTTAGGGTCCCATGGTTGGATATGATAGGTCTGCCAGGGTTCCCTTGTTTGTGGATTTTAGGGAGCATGTAAAAAGTCCCTGGGTTAGGTAGCGGGGGGATCAAGGTCTGTAGTTTTTCTTGTAATCTTGGTGGAAATGATTTGATGGTATTGTTGAGTTTTTTGGTGAAAAGGGGAGTAGGATCTTCTTGTAGTTCTTTGTAGTAGGTGGTGTCAGAGAGCTGTCTGTTGGCTTCCTTTATGTAATCCTCACGGTTTAGCAGCCAGCGTTGGGTAGTGAGGCCTGCACTGTAGTTGCTGCTACTCTCTCCAATCTCTCAGTCCTGATCCTCAAGGGAAATTTACACAACACAGCCCAGAGACGAGCCTATGAGCTCCATTTCATCAACCTGCTGGATACTAGAGATCAGGGACTAAACATAGACATTGGATTTTTGATACATTATAATCTGCCGGGCAACTGACTCCCCAGCCCAGCCC
>NW_005842087.1:144646-146242 GCF_000455745.1 Alligator sinensis | reverse complement strand
TGGCTGGGGAGCTTGTTCTTGGAGTAATTTGTTCCATTTCTTCTTTTTATGTAGGATGAATGCTGTAGAAAGTTTTTCGTATTTGATTTACATACATTCAAGCTGATGCATATCTTTAAGGTAAGGTCCATGGAAATTAGAACCAGGATACTTTTGGCTATACTTCCAGCAGAAACAGATTTAGATATGACTTTACCAACCAACAGAAATAACTTCTCTTTATGTAGGCTTCCAGGTTTAAAGATTTTATAAATTGATTAATTTTGACATCTAAAAATAGACACATAAAGATACAGAGAAAATCACGTTTTCAGCTCTGTACACACCAAAAGCAATGCACTTACACATTTGCTCACTTTTGCCCAACATTTTGAACTATTAAAGTCATGCCCAGAAACATTACTACACAATCCAGTGCTTAAACATTACTACACAGTCCAGACTCAAGAAACTGGACCTATCATTACACAGATCCTTAAAAATCATTATGCTCCCTTCAAAGTCTAGTTCTTTGATTTCTTGGATTACAGTGTTTGTCATGTCTGAAGGTTGTCCCTGCTGAAAAGTGGAAAACTGTATAACTACTTTCAGAAACCCTAAGAACGAAAGGAAGGAGGATCTTTTTGGTACCTCCTACTCCATGTCTCTGACTGGGAAGAGATGAAAGCTCGATATGTCCAGTTAGAACAATAAATACATGGAAGTGAGTGAATAAACACATTCCCCTTCAGCAAGCTAAGCAGCATGCACTTCATCTAAGACTTTCAAAGAAGCCAGTGCATTCAACAGATAGATTTCAAGAACAACATTGCTGTTAGAATACTTCAGCATTTACTGATAACTGTCTTACCATGCTGCTGCTTGATAAACTTTGTTAATCTGGAGCTGACAGAGTTATAGAGCAAGCAGTATGCCAGCACCAATGATTTCATGTTTTTGTGGAAGGGTTTACAGTTTGGCAGCTATAGAAAATCCAGTACTGCATAACAATTAATTTTTTGAGAACAGAATTGAGTCTGTAAAATTAGTAATATTTTATCAGTGCTTTCCTCCTTTATTGAGAAGAGACATGTCAGTTACAAAATGGAAAGGAGGGAGATTGGACTGGATGCCTTTGAAAATTAGAGCATAGAAAAGATTCTCTGCTTCTAAATAGTTCAGCCAAGTGGGGACTTTGTTACATTTCACAAAAATGAATATGCTACCATTTTGCAATTATGCATCACTCCCCAAGGCCCCCTGCTCACAAAGTCCAACTCATGGGAAAATCAGAAGTGACATACATTTTCTAGAACAGCGCTTCTCAGCATTTTTAGACTCAAGGCCCACCTTGCTAGATTCAAGGTTCCCCTCAAGAAAAGGCAAGCTTTTATATTTAATTTATTTCTTGACAGCAACCAAATAGAACAATTCTTCTGTTTCAAATATCTCAGAAGGCACACAACAGATCAGAATGTTTTTGATCCTATTTGAAATCTCTGGATTTGTCTTGTGAATTACATGCAGGTGTTAACAGACTTAATAGTGATACTATTGTGCAGCATTACCCTCACAAGGGTTTCAGGGCATTCTCACAGTTAAGAATGACTGTTTTCA
>NW_005842087.1:140950-144615 GCF_000455745.1 Alligator sinensis | reverse complement strand
GGGAAAGAGGACAGGAATTTATTCTTCTAAATCCTAACTTTTCCTTCTTTAGATACCAAGATCTTAGCGAGCTTCATGGAATACTTAAACAAAATATTGAGGCAGGGCAGGGTGGCACCTCGTAGACTAACTATGGGTGAGTCTACATGTTGCCCTCTGGATTTTCCAAAAGACATCAGCAAAGTCTCTCACTAGAAGCTTTTATAGTAGCTAAATAGTCATGATGTAAGGAGTGAAGTTTTGCCCTGGATTAGAAACTAGCTAAGAGATGGAAAACAAAGAGCAGGAATAAATGGTCAGTCTTCAAGGTGGCAAAAGGTTAACAGTGAGGTTCAGTAAGTCTTGGAGAGAGAGACTGCTAGGACATGACTTACTGGACATGTAATTTACCAACAAACTGAAATAAGCAGGAGAGATTCTAATATAGATGGCATTTGGAGAGTAGCCTTTTCCATATAGACTCTGACTTTTAGGTCAAGACCTCAATTTCTCTCTTCTGTGCTCTCAGGTTTGTAGGCAATACAGACATATGTTTTCTGACTCCCCACTGATCCACTGTGATTTGACTGCTTGGGAATTCTTGAGGAAAAAGAAAAAAAAAAACCCAACAGGTTTGCAACATCGCTCTGAGCAAACTTTAAGTGAACTCCAGGAGGATTGTTATTTTTCACTACTTTGAAAGAACCTACTTATCCTCCTGAACACTTGTGCCACAGGCCTGTGATACTCTTCTTCTTTCTTACTGTTCCTCAAGATTAGATCATAAAAGGATCTTCCATGACATGGAAGACAATGTTTTCTATGCTTTGATATTTTTATTGGCATGTTAATGTCTGCAATAGAGTTTAACATTAAAGATTTTTTTTCATTCCTATAAGATATCCAAAGGGTTGTTTTGAGCATGATTATCTACAATTGTAAATGAGTCACTGCCAAAGTATTTCAGCTTCATTTCCCTAATCCTAAATTGTTCTAGAAACAACAGATCTAGGAACCATTAAGCTATATTTGCCCTTTGCAGAAAATATAGTTCATGTATTGTTATTATTCATATTTTTATACAAATCTGTTGCAAGACCAACAGCTTTTATTATTTGTATTTTTAACTGATGCCTAGTCAAGTTTTTATAGAGAATTAAAAAAAAAATATATATATATTTATATATATTTCTGCAGTATCTATTTCTGCAGTCTTTTTTCACAAACTGGAAAATGTTGTACACATATACTTGGACCAGTACAGAAATTGCACATAAACTGGTATATGTGTTTGGAAACTGGTCTACACCCATAATCAAACAGAAGTTCAGTGCACATAGACTGGTTTAAAAATGGTATAACCCAGTCTAAGATGTATGTAGATCAATTTGGTTTCAGATTTAATCAGTTTAGTTTAGACTGGTATATTGAACTTCTGTTGAACAGTTCCCCAACCAACTCAAGTTAGGTCAGTGTCCTTTGGTTGCTTTGTGGCTCTCCGCTAACCACCCCTTGCAGGGAGCTCAGCTAGCAGCTGGCCTGTACTTGGCTGCTCCAGCTGAGGACGTATTTGGCCCTGCCCCCAGGGTTCTCACAGAGCTGAGTCAAAATAGCCTCCCTACCCAGCCCCACCTCCTGTCCGCAGCCAGCTGGGGGCAGGTGGAGCAAAAGGAAGCATCTGTAGATTAGTATTTTTCTATCTTAATACAATGTCCCTAGTAGGGGGGAGCCAGGGGGATGTTCAGCAGAAGGACGGATTGGGCCCCTTGGAGCTCCAGTGAACAGCAGTTGGCAGTAATGGGCACCAGGCATAAATTGCAGGAACCACAATTGCAGTAATCACACCAGGTGCCTGCCACCACTGTATGTTGCTCACTGGAACTCGAAGGCCACCTGATACTTCTTTCTGAGAAGAGCACCACCACCACTGCTGCCACCTAGGCTGCCAGGCATGCCATGATGACCCATTCTGGGATTTTTCTAGAGGCCTAGGGCTTGTTGTAGGGGAGGATCTATGGTGGCAGGGTTTGAGGGCATGCTTGCCCATGTCTGGCAGTCAATCAGGGGTGGCCCAGCCTCTGAGATCCCCTTGGCATTATCCAGCAGCCTGTAGAGTCTAGGAGGCATGAGGCAGCACCCCCAACCTGCTGGCCTCAGCCAGTGCAGGCGACCTGCAGCACCTCACCTCCCCCTGACCACCACTACCAAAGGATGACTGTGTGCTCTGTTTATTCCTGATCTAACCTATGGTGCTTACAGAAATTTGCGTGGGTTAGACTGATTCCACCGCAGGCTTTTAAATCACCTGTACTTAGCCTATATGTGTAACTGTTGCTGCCACATTACGGTCAGATCCTAACACACATGCTAATTTGTAGAATTTTTCTTCTTAATATTTTGTGTTTTTATATCTGGGTGTAAATAGTGGTTGGAAAGCATAATTAGGTTTGGCAAGAGTTTTTGCTTGTGTGAGTGTTTAGGAAGGGAAAGATTAGTTTGAGGTGGAGTGGGAGGATGGAATTGGAGTTTTCAAGTTTTGAGGGTTTTGTTAGGTGCATCTTTGGGGGGTGGTTCTCAGAGTCCCTGGAGTGTTCCAGTCCCTGGAGCTGCATGTGGTGGCAATGAGTGGGGCCAGACTCACCCAGCCCCATACCACACAGCTCCTTGTGCTCCCATCCTAGGCTGTGGCCTCAGGTGGCAGCAGTGTGCAGGTCTAGTCCCACCAAACCCTGCACGATGAACCTGGTGGTGCTGGTCATGAGGCTCCACTAGGGTGTCAGGGAAAGGGGCGGAGCCAGCACATCTCCATAGTTCAGACCACCCCACCATTCCCCATGACCTGCACATAGCAATGAGCAGGGCCTGGCCACCAGCTCCATTGTGTGGAGCTCTCCCTAGAGGCATGTGGCTCAGATGGACTGGATGCAAGCCTTGCATGATGGAGTAAGGAGGACCCCAAACTCTGTGCTCCTTCCACCCCACCCAGGATCCCTGCTGGCCCTGGCCTCAGGGCACCAGTGCAGGTCCCATGATACTGCCCAGCTTCCACTTTACCCCTGCCCACCACCACCACCACTTCCCCACCCGACCCTGCCACTCCCCTGCTGCTGCCACTGCCACTTCCCCCGCCACCACTGTCACCCTTCCCCTGATGCTTCCCTACTTTCCTGCCCATCCACCGTTGTTGCTGCTGCTTCCCACTCACCACTGCTACTCTTTCCTGCCTGCATACCACCACCACCACTGCAATTCCCCCCTCCCACATGCCACCACTGATGACATTCCACCCTGCCCACCCACAACTGCCACTTGCCCCCCCATCTGCCACTGCTGACACTCTACCCCCTCACTGCCACCACTTCCCCACCTGTAGGGCCAGGGTCAGGCCTGTCCTGTGGGTGAAGGTGGAAGAATAGTGTGCACTGCCCACCTGGCAGTATGCAGGGCTCATCGCCATGCATGCACAGCAGGGGCAGCCTGGATCTGGGCTGGATACAGTGAATTAGTAGGTACTTGCCAGCAGGGCAAATGAAATTGCCTGGTGGGCCAGATCCAGCCCACGGGTCATATTTTGCCTACCCTTGGACTAAGTTATGCAGAATCAGATATCCTACTAAAGCAGGGGTGGGGGATAGGAAGGGGAAGAGGAATATTAAGTAGAAAAGTGAAGGGGATGGGAAGGGAAA
>NW_005842087.1:77130-140903 GCF_000455745.1 Alligator sinensis | reverse complement strand
TTTCCCTCCCTGTTAGAAGACATCAGCACCCCTTCCTTAAGGAATTTTGATGTTACACTTATATCTTGGCAGAAGAAAACTACATTTATGATTGTAAGAAATTAATCCAAAGTAAATACATTTGAACTATTTGAATACACTACAAACTGTAATCTTTTCATCATGAATTCTGTTAAACACTTTATGGGCCAAATAAAGCAGAATTTACACCTCCAAAGTATCTAGCCTTCAGGTTAATTTCATTTAGGTAAATCCATTATTAAGGGCAGTTAGGAGAAACAGAAACTTCAGTATTGCCCTTAAAGGCATTCTGCTTCTGAGCTTCCTGACATATTGAGGGGGAGCATACCCCAAGCAAAACAATATAAGGGAGTAATAATCGTATTGTCTTTCCTCCTCTCTTCATTCTCACATGAAAAACCTATTATGGCAAAATTAAATTTTTCATTATAAAAACCACAGCACTCAAGACTATACAGATTGCTGGATGAGCTCGGCTAACTTTTGCATAGATGAAACACCATCAGGAGAGGTAATCTATTCAGAACTCTGATTAAGTCATCTTTAATAACTTTACAGCAGTGATTAAAATTTGTTAACAACTGGACATAATGTGGGCCAAAATTTAACTGACTTCATTTATGAAGGATCATCTATAGTACTTGTCCCCCGGTTGTTTATTTTTCACTTCATTTGGCTTCAAATCCTAATGTAACAAACATTAAAGTCTTAGAGAGAGACAATAAACTAGTAAACTTATTCCTGCATTCATTTCAAGTATTGTCAGGGAAAAATATAATCTATGAATAAATTTGTATAGACCTTGGAAAGAGGAGTAGACGGAATAAATGAGCTGCCAAGATTGTATCGTGCCACTTCTCTAGAGAAATATTTTAGCCCTAAGATCCAATCCCTTAAATATATATATATCCTCCATCTCGGGGGAAACTTTAGTTAATACATACTGTATATAGAGTAATAGACTGCCCTAGCAAGAGAAGGTCATATACCTACAAACTTTCCTCTAGGCATACAAGGTATGACAGAAAAGTGGGTCAAATTTCAAGGTTAACATATCTGTAGAGTTTGCTTGTTATAAAAGAGAAAAGAAAGAGACAAGAATAGCAGAAAGCAGAATTGAACTCTGTCTAAATGTTCTTTATGGGCAAAGAGTCTAAGATTTTGGAGCTAGATCTAAAGGAGGAGTTATACACCCAAAACAGAACTGAAGACTTGGTGTGATAATGCCCAATTCTGTGATCTAAAAAAAAAAAAAAGTTCCTGTTCAGCGGGTGCTTGAGCCTTTTCACTTCCCTTCTATGATTTGGAAATTCTATAGGTGCCTGCACTCTTCCTTCTGTCCATGCTCACAATGTCCCCTTCTTATTAGCTGGGTGCCAACCTCAACCTGAAGATTCGATGAAATGTACAAATTGGACAGATCAGTGTCTAGAAAGGCCCAATCTAGTATGCATGCTTTGACCACATTTCACATACACCAGCAATCTTGAGTTCAACAAATAACTTTGGCAGTGTGGGGATTATACTTCCAGGGGAAAATCACTACTTAATTGTCACTCAGTGGAAGATGGACACTGGACTCCTTTAGGACCTTTTTGAAAATCCAGGTTTATATATTGCTAAAAACTTCAATTGCCAAGACTAATTATTTAGATTCAGATTATCAGATGATGACTGGAGCCAGAGCCGACCCGAGCAGGGTGCAGGGCCCAGGGCAAATCAGCTTGTGTGGGCCCTGCCCCTGCCCCAATCTTGCGCACCCTGGATGCGAAGAAGTTGCCAGTAGCTGGTGGGGGGGGGGTAGCGAGTGGCCAGATACAAAGCCTGTGGCGGCACAACAGAGTCATCATGGCCAATCTGCCTGGCTCTGTGGGACCCCCAAAGCATGAGGCCTGGGGAGGTCACCCCCCACCCTGCTCCGGGACAGCCCTGACTGGAACTATGTCAATTTACAACAGCTAAGGATTTTGGTTATTGTTCAACACTGGGGTATACTGGCACCTAGGAAAACCAAACTTTGTGCCTTCCACTGAGACAGAAGATGTATGGTATATTTAGGCTCACCTTCCTTTCATCTGGTGAAAAATATGTAAGTATATATCAAAGAGGTATCGTCTCCAATGTGGAACAGCAGAAAAAATCCCTGTAGATTAGTAAATTTAATGCAGTGGCAGATGTTATCACCTGGTTTATGCCTTGTGATACCTTTCCTTAGACAGGCTCATGAAATCAAAGAGACTTTGAGAAGACACTTTTTTTCCCCTTCGTGGAAGAAGAAAGTCACTTAGAAGTTGAGCTTTCACTTCATATGCTTTGCTAAATCCTCAGCTGAAGTAAATGGGTATGCAGTTTCATTACCTTCAAATGGAACAGTGCACATTTACATCTGCAAAGGATTGCCCCTTCTTTTTAATTTAAAATTCTTTAATCTTTTCCATTCTAGTAACAATACAGACAACATCAGACTTCTGAGTACATTTTTGTCACTTATGTTTATTATCATTTCAATGATAAATATTGCGTGAATTCTCATTCTGATGCAGAAACATTGCATTAAACACTTTTCTCCCATTAGATTTATAATGGAAAGCACAGAAGTAAACACATTTGTACAATGTTCTTAGTAATATTTAAGGATTTCACCACATTTAGACTCATGATGATGGTTCTTGTTAAAATATACAGGTGGCTCATTATGTTGTGGAACATGGCAGCATTATTTTATTCCAGGTTTATTTTTCAAGGTTAGCACACAGCAGACATAATTATACAGAATGCTTGAATACATCTTTTTCTCCAGCCAGCCAGCATTTTCATCTGACTTTACTTGGATACTACTTATTTTTTCCTCATTAAAAACAGCGACACTGATATAAAAGCAAGGAAGTTAAAACAGCCAGATATGACAGACAGTGCTAAAACCAGACTAATCTAACAGTTGCCCTAGTCACCCACATGCTTGACTGTTACAGCAGAATTTTGGGGGGTTCTGTTAAAAGATGCTGAATTTTGGGGGTTCTTTTTGGAGTATTCCTAACATTTGCCCACACTGATGAATTATTCCAATGCTGGGAAAAATTTGTCAGTGGTATTAGATGTTCTGAAAATAAAATGGGGGAAAAAACACCTGCACAGATTTTGTTTTCAGTTAATTCAGTTGAGGAAAAAACTATTACTTGCACTTCAAATAAACCCCAGTATCTGATATAGGCAAGTGTATTTCTTTTATTCCTTTTGTGCATTTCAATCCTCAGAAGAAATAATCAGAGACACTATCCATGGGCAAGTGCTGTTGGTAGCAACCAAGGACTGGTTCCAACAGGTAGGGGTTACTCATAAAACTAGCAAATACCAATGGTTTCAGCTCCTGATAAGAATTTCTAGATCACTTTATACCTTCCCTGAATACTGTTTAAGAAGCAATCATTCCCAATTTGCGAACAAGGATGTATTGGGATGAAAAAGATCACAGCAAAAGTATATCCACATCTCCTAAATACCATGCAAGAGTCGGTGCAGTCCCAGAACCCTGAGGTCCACTCAGGTAGGTCTGTCTCCAGCCAAGTCAATGATTCATTATTTCCCTTCTAAGAACCCTCCCTACAGCATACTTTACTTCCTAAGAATTAAGGACCAACCAACAACATGACCCCTGGACAGAATCGTTGCCAGAAAACAGGAGTTCTTTACCCTTCTGCAGGTTAGTTTCACTATGCAATCAGTCCTGAACTTGTATACAGATATGGTGATATTCGAAGTGTCATTAGGAAATGCTGGATAGAAAATTTAGGCAAATGCAGCTGTCTCTTTATCCTGACTTCCCCTGTTCACCTGCAGATAGATATGGGGAGCCTTTGCCCTCTAATACTTTTATTCATATTGAGTGGGTAAGTTTCCAGATACTAGAAACAAATTAATAGGCTGAAATCCACAGCCTGCTTCCTTTAAGGCAGACATCTTTGCATTAGTTAACTTATGCAGATAAAGCAGCTGTGTGCCTCTTCCTTTTTCTGTTCACCAAGAGATGGGAAGAAAGGAGTCCTTATTCCTTCAGACAAGGAACTTATATACAGTTAGGGTGGCCACTGATGCATCCCCAGAATACAGGATATCCACTCGGTGGGGGAGAGGGGGAATCACTAGCCCCCTTGACCAATCAGCAGTGATGGGTGAGGCTGTCACCTCCTCAGCCAATCAGCAGTGAGGGATAGGGCCACCAGGCACCTTGGCCAATCTTCAGCATGGGGTGGGGCCACCACAAAAGGCCACCTTCCTCACTCCCTCCTTCTCTCCCTGGCTGGCTCAGAACCCTGTTTCTCCTAACTGTGCACTACTTTACCTTTAGGTACAGCCAATAGAATCATGAGGACTAATGATTGACATGTATGTTTACCAATGAAGTGAAAAACAGGATTTTTGCAGTCCAATTCTCATTTAGAAATGGACAGGGAACAAAGGGTTTAAAAACATGATGGTCTGGTACAAAACAGGACCAAGGGCCACCATATATACAGTCCCTAAGATCAATCCTCAATTAAGCTCAGTACTGTACATGCACAGAGATTAGAATCTAAATAGATAAGGCCAACAAAAAATGTAAAGAAAAAAGAAAAAAATGAGGTACAGAAACATGAACTGACAGGACCAAGGCTACTTAAGCAAGTCAATTGACAGAGCAAATTCTCCTGGCAAAACTCTTATTGACATGACCAAGATTTTGCTCATTTTTGGCTAAAACCTGCCTTAGGGTATATGTACATGTTTGCCATTAATATCAGTGGAAGCTGTGCATATGTGACTGAGGAGAGGACTTGGCCTAATAAATGCAGGCTAATAATACAGAGAAAACATGCACATATTAACATGCCTCTGTACACACATAGCCAGTGCAAATGAATATTCATAAGCATCAATTCATCTAACTCCAATCACATCTCATTTTAAGCTCTGAGGCACTGATAATTTTTGCCTTTATTATGAAGAAAGAGCAATCACATTAGAGAGCCTTGTCATTCTCTTAGTAATGAGTTTAATATGACATTTGGGAAAGTGCTTTTCTGTGTCTTGCATAACAATGTTGTTTGTACATTTTTAATAGAAGCTGCACAAAGACATACTGTACAAGTAGCTTCTTGTGTTGATTTTTTCTTTAATTCCAATACGAGTTAAATGTTAAATTACAGTAATTGTGAACTGTTTTAGTATTGCTGTAAAGTTGCCTATTATGTACTAAGCTTCGTTTCAAAGATAGCTTTCCCTTAACTGAATAGAAACTCTGAAGCTGTTACACTGTATTGCATCAGAAGAAAAACATATTCAGTAGGGCTCTGCAAAGCTTCCCCGGCTGTTTCATTTCAATGTTGTTTTGACTCGTTTTGAGCTTAAAACAGTAAAACCGAAGTAAAATGAAGGGCGTTGAAACAGCCTTGAAACAAAACAAGGCTAGTCGAAACATTTTTAAAGTTTCAAAATGTTTCTTATTTTGAAGGAGCCCAGTGGTGGGAGGAAGGCAAGAGTCAGGGCTGAGCTCCAAGTTGCTCCACAGCCCTATGTGGCTCAGTCCCATGGGAAGCATAGCTCTGGCTGATCCGAGGAGGGTGTGGGGCCCAGGGCAACCCATGCTGAGAAGCTCAGTGCTGCCACTAGCCCCAGCTGGGAGCACCAGCCTCCTGTCATCTTGCAGGCAGAATGGGTGCTCACCCACATCCCTGGGAGGGCTGCGGGGGCTGTGCCAGACTGCTTCTGGGGGTGCAGCCCCTGATCTCCTTGCCAGGTGACAGGAAGCTGGTGCTGCCAGCTAGAGCCAGTGGCAGCACTGATCTGCCCAGCACTATCTATGGTCGAAACATCAAAACAGCATCAAAACAGCCAAAGCGTTTCAATGAAACGAAATAAAGAGTGCTTTCAAAATGAAATGAAACTTGAAATGAAACAGTGTTCCATCAAAACATCGAAATGGAAGTTGAAGCAGAACAATGCTGTTTTGCACAGCCCTAATGTTCAGAGATCTTCTGAGTTTCCTGGCAAAAAGTTCAATAGAGATCTCCTAGACATGGATTGGGTAAAATGTCTAAAAATGTTAGACAAATGCTAGACCTTGGGATAGACTAAGGGAAACATTCTTTTATTGTCAGAGAGAGCCCCCACACTTAATTTACAGCAGCCTTATAGGTGTTCTAAATTACATTACTGGTGTAGAATCCAAAATGGGCCCTACGCCAGTGACACATCTGTAATCAATATCCTTATTACTTTTTGTCTGTAGTTCTCAAAACACTTTATAGAGGAAATACATATCATTAGATTAATTTTACATCTCAGAAAACTGAGGCACCAGAAAGTGACTTGTCTAAGGTCACCAGTCAGCCAGGTGCAGATCAAGAAAGCTCTCGAAGCATAGCCCAGAGACCCAGACAACAGTATTTGCCTCTCCAACCATAATTTGTTCATGCATTTAAGAACTAATACAGTTTTCTTATATGCTGGGGCCATCTGGGGGTGGAAAATGCCCAGGATAGATTTCTGGCAAGGGTTTTTTAGCCTGGAATATATAAGGAAATTAAATAATATTGTGTGCTCTGTCCCGAGTACCAGCTGGTTGGGCCCTGGCTCAGCCATAAGAGCCCACTTGTGCTTGCCCACTGTCAGCATACCATTTGAGTGGGTTGGGGTAGACTTGTTGGGAGCACTAGAGCACAATGTAAGGACATACTGGCTTATTTTTGTCCTGGTAGACTATGCCACCCACTACGCCAAGGTAGTTATGATCCACTTAGCATCAGCACAAATGGTGGCCATGGAGCTACTACAGATTTTTTCTCAGGTGGGCATCTGTAAAGAAATGGACCAGGGTACAGCCTTTATGTCCCGGTTTCCAGGCCTTATTGAAAGTTCGTTCACTAAGGACTTCAGTATACCATCCCCAAACAGATTAATTCATCAATAGATTTAATCAAATACTGAAAGGGATGTTGAGAAAGTTTGTCTCCAAGGAACCACAATGTTGGGACCAATTGCTACAATACCTGTTGTTTGCCATATGAGAGGTTCCACAGGCCTCTACAGGCTTTTTAACCCTTTGAGTTACTATATGGGAGGTAAGCCTGCGGTGTGTTTGACCTCCAACAAGAGTCCTAGCAGGCCCAGGGGACAACTACCCAAAATGTAGTTCAGTATATTTTAAAGCTTCAGAAAAGTTAGGCATAGTGGGGGCCCCTGCAAGGAAAAATCTCAAGGCCACCCCACAGGAACAAGAACAACAATACAATAAAAATGCTTGGCTCTTGGTCTATCAGTCAGGAGACTGAGTCCTACTGCCTACTGTTATGTCCTTCATCCGAAAGCAAATTACTGGTAAAATGGTAAGGTCTTTTTACATGAGGGTTGCCAAAATATGGAATATGCTTCCAAGGGGGATGGTGCTGTCCCCTTCCTTGGAGGTATTTAAGAGGAGGTTGGACAAACACCTGGCTGGGGTCATCTGACCCCAGCACTCTTACCTACCCAGGGCAGGGGGTCAGATTCTATGATCCCTTCCAACCCTAAAATTTATCTGTCTATGAGGGTCTGCCAGATGAATTATGAGGTTTGCTTAGAGGGGAAATGTTGGGTGGCACAGATGTATCACATTAACCTGTTAAAGTCTAGAAGGCCCACAAGGCCTGTCTAGTCTCTATATATTCAGTGGGAGATAACCAGGGAAGTATAGAACCTGTTCCAAATCCAAAAACTGGCCTCATGCTGGCAGAGACTTTGACCCCAGCTCAAATGGCTGAAATCCAAAGTTTCTTGGAAGACGGTAAGAAGTGTTTATAGTGATTCCAGGCTGAACTACATCAATCAAATACCAGATTACCCTCAAACTGGACTGGGCAATTCAGAAGGGACACTCAAGCTATCCAGTGTGGTTGAGGGTGAAACAAGAGCTGAAGAAAATGTTAGACTTAGGGGTAATCAAGGAATCAGCCAGATAGCGGAGTAGCCCAAGTGTGTTGGTCCCAAAATCTGATCATTCCATCCGACTTTGCATTGACTTTCACAAAGTCAACATAGTTTCAAAATATGACAAATACTCTACACCAGAATGGATGAGATAGTGGAGGTCATAGGGAATGCAAAGTATATAACCACCCTTGACTTGACCAAAGGATATTGGCAGATTCCTTTGGATCTAGTGTTCCAGGAAATGACAGGCTTCACCACACCCTGTGGGCTATATTGCACATTTGATGGATAAAGTACTTCACCTGCACTAGACATATGACACTGCCTATCTGGATGATGTGGTAATATTTACCAACATGTGGGCAGACCACTTCCAGTGGGTAAAGGAGGTGTTGCAATTAATAAGGGCAGTAGGTCTCATGGCTAACCTGGCTAAATGTCACCAGTGTTGCACAGAAACTAAATATCTGGGATATGTATTAAGCAATGGTAAAATAAGACCGCTAACAGACAAAGTGAAGGCCTTGATGGAATTTGCAGTGCCCACAATCAAAAGACAGATGAAATAATTTCTGGGTTTAGCAAATTATTACTGGTGTTCATTCTTCAATTTGCTGACATCACAGCCCACTAACTGACCTGTTGCAGAAGGGAGCACCACCAAAGAACCAGTGGGTGCCCAGGTGTGATGCAGTATTTGGGACATTAAAATGATTACTGTGTAGTGAACTGGTCCTGTGCAGCCCAGACTTAAGAAAATAATTCCTATTGCAGACCAATTCCTCAGAGTGAAGCTTAGGAGTGGTTCTGTCCTAAGAGTTTTAGGATGAAAACACCACATCCTAGATCTCAGTAAGAAGTTAGAATCATAGAAAGTTAAGGTTGGAAGGGACCTCAGGAAGTCCAACCCCCAACTCAAAGCAGGACAAGCCCTTATTAGATCATCCCAACCAACGGTTTGTCTAGCTGGGTTTTGAAAACCCCCAAGGATGGAGCTTCCACCACCTTTCTGGGTAACCTGTTCCACTGTTTTACTAACCTCCTAGTAAGAAAATTCTTGCTAATATCTAACCTGAACTTCCCTTACTGCAACTTAAGACCATTGCTTCTTGTTCTGTCATCTGCCACCACTGAGACTAGCTTAGCTCCATCCTCTTTCAAACCCCACTTTAGGTAGTTGAAGACAGCTATTAAGTCTCCTCTCAGTCTCCTATTCTCTAGATTAAATAACCCCAGTTCCCTCAGTCTTTCTTCATAAATCATGTCCCTCAGCCCTCTCACCATTTTTGTTGCCCTCTGCAGGACTCTCTCCAATTTGTCCACATCATTTTGTAGTGAGGGGCCCAAAACTGAATACAGTACTCCAGATGTAAACTCACCAGTGCTGAATGGAGGGGAATAATTATTTCCCTTGACCTACTGGCAACACATCTACCAATGCAGCCCAGGATGTCATTAGCCTTCTTGGCAACAAGGGCACACTGCTGACTTATATTCAACTGATTCTTCACTGTAACCCCCAGGTTCTTTTCTACAGAGTTCCTTCCCCAGGAACAGAAGTATGCAGTCATCAAAAAGGAGTGCCTAGTGATTAAATGGGCAGTTTAGGCCCTTTGCTACTACCTCATAGGGGCCCAGTTTAATTTGGTTACAGATCATGCCCCTTTGATATGGCTTAATGCCAGATGAGAGACCACCAATTGAAAAAGTGATACCTGTCCCAGCAACCCTTTAATCCTTCAATTTTACAACAGAGCACCAGCCTGAGTCTGCACACACAAATGTGGTCATCTTATCCTGAGACGAGGGTGTGGGGATTAAAGAAAGGGCAGAGTGTGGGTCTGACTCTACTCTTGGGTGGGGGGATGTGTAATGAAATGCAAGGCTCAGGGGTGAGAGAGAAGCTATGGGTGGTTAAACATGATAGCCAGCCTGCTCAGCGTGGTGCCAACTAACAGCAGTCAGTGCCTGGCTTGGAGGAAGTTAAAAGCTCTCATGGAGTGGAGCTGTTGGGAGAGACGGAGGAGGACAATGCAGAGAGCCACAGAGTTCCTCTGAGCCACAGGGTTCCTCTCTCCAGGTCCAGAAAAGGACCATCGCTGTGAGTTAACCCTTTGTTGACTGTATTTTTGTTTGTTTATTTATTAATGAAGCTGTGTTCCATGGGGTAAGGCTGCCCAGAGACAATTAAAGCCAAGTGAAAACCTGCTAAAGGTACAAATTATGGATATAAATCAAACTAAATCAAGATAGACATTTTCAGTATTCTAACCATTAGATGGATAAGATTTGTGAACAGCTTCCAAAAAACCTGAGTACCCCTGACCCCCAACAGAGCTACTTCTAGGATAGAATGCGATTGTTTTATAGAATCATAGAAAATTTGGACCTCAGGAAGTTATCTAGTCTAATCCCCTGGTCAAAGCAGGCCCATCTGTAACTAGATCACTCCAGACAAATGCTACACAGCAGTTTCCCCCTGCAGATTTTCTAACCCTGCATCCATAGCAGCAGCAACAGTCCTCTCCTTCATTCCTGTCCTGCATTTGTTCCCCTCCCCCAGCCTCTCCTACACCCTCAGCATGAATGAGATAATATACTACAGACTAGACTCTGTTATTCAGGATGTCTCTTTCAGTTCCATGTTCATAACAGCTCTGAACATGACAAAATCTGTCACTATTACCTTATTTTTTCTTGTCTTGTCAATATGAGTTCTCTGCTGTCAAGTTTTGACTACTACTGACCTGAAGAAGATGCTTTGCATTCAAAATCTTGTCTAACTTTATCCCAACTATATAGTGTCTTCAATAAAAGGTATCATTCCCCAAAAGCATCCATGCCTCCCAGGTACTACAAACTATTTCTGAAGGCAACATGTGGCAGTATAGCTGGAAGGGCATTCTTGATTCATTCTTTAGCTTCTACTTACAAACAGCTCTCAATCTACTTCTAGAATTGCCTTCATCATCTTTTGTAGGATCTCTGCTCCCACAATTGTATAGCTTCTAGAATGTCATCTTATTTCATTATAGAAAAATCTCCAGAGAATTTGGTTATTGTTTTCCAAATCATATTTTGTCAATTTACTTCTTTCTTCCACTTTCCCATAATGATTCTATAAGGTATAATTGTGTCAGACACTCCATGATTGTGGTGTGACATCACACTCACTTATTCCTAATTTTGTTTTTCTTTTCATATGAGTTTTCTTAGCTTGAGAAATCTCAATAGAATTGTGGACATCCTTAATATTTGTTCCCTTGCTATTTTGTTCAATTTTCCAGGTGAAATTTCTGCTGCCTCTTGAAGATGCTAAGGAATATTGGAAACTACCTTTTACCAGATTCAGAATTGTGCTCCAGGAAGATTATTGCAATCATCACCCATAAGGGTAATTCTTTTTCCTTTGGTTGCTGAAAGATTAATTTCATCTTATGCCTAAAGCTTTCAGTCCATGCCTTTGCTCCTGATTTCTCATCATGTCTATTCTTATAATGTTTATTTTGTGAACAAATAAAGAAAAGACAGGTTACAGAAAACTACTGCAATGGAAAGAGAGCAAGAGGACTGAAAATTATATTTACCTTCATAGAGTTTACCGTACGGTCATTCTTGAGTCAGTCCTCATCAGCCATCTGCATCCTAAAACCCATCTTTAACTCTTGGAAGCAATCTAGCCTGACAATGCTGCACTGCCAGGTATGTGTTTGACATTGCCTCCACTTATCTCCTAGCCGACCCCTTTCTACAGTGTGCTTGGAACTTACCTATATCTTTATCCCTTAAGCACAGGCAGTCTGCCAGCAGCAATCCCACATTCCTGTTCCTCTCTTCTGGCCCTTCCTCATTCTACATTTCCTTCCACTGCCAGTAAGTAAACACAAGTGACCTCAAGGTGCTCCACAAGTAAATCTTGTATTTGTCTTAATACTGTTCTCAGGAAAAGAGAAACACAATGGGGATGGTTTTCATGGGGGCTAAAAGTAATGCTATAGATATGGTAGGGCAGCTCAACTAGTTTAGGCCAGATGAAGGCAACCTGAAGTTTTTATGTTCCAAGGCAATCTCCTTGGTCAACTAAATATCCACTGTATCCCAGTCATCATTCCCCTATTATAAAAACCTAATTCATGCAAATTACTTTGAAGACAAGGTAGCTTAATACACTTTATTACAGGAGACTAGCATAAGCTATGGAGTTCATTGAATTATTATAACCAATACTTAGGAGCAATTATAATGCTGGGGTGAATCACCTGAACTATAGTTCTGCCCTCTTCTGAAGTGAAAGAGTACAAAGAGTTAATCAATATACATAATCTAGCATTTTCTTATGCTTCTGCTTATTAATTTAAAATGACTTTTATTCTGGATCAGTGGACAGGATTGATTACTATTTGCATCTGTTAACACAGAGTAATTGAGACTTTTCAAAAATGTGGCAAAACATGCCTTTAAGAATCTATTTGAGATTTTGAATTAGTATATTTTATTTGGTGTAGAAGAAAGGCAAACCATCATTTCTTTAGAGGACCCAGAAGTTTTCATTTTGTCCCCAAGCATCAGAAGAATTCCCTAGGCTTAAGATGTCAGGGAAAGAGATACTTCAGAAAAGCTTTCAGAGGAATATTTATTTGGTCTCTAAAGACATTCCCAAGAATGGAAAGATTAGAAGAAGCTGTGGCAACAGCTTCCTTAAATCCCCTTTATCCTAAAAGACAAAATGATTTCTATAATGTAGCATGTTTCAAATCAAAGAATGTGCTGGTCTCAGCAGGGCTAAAGACACAGTTCATTTAATACAGTTAAAAGTTATATAAACAGAAGTAAAGGGTGATCTTCTGCACTGGACTTCAGAGGCCTCCAAAGAAATGTCTCTTGATACCAACTTTAGATTTGTTGTACATTTACTTTTGTAGCAGTCTTTATGCCAGTGCTATTCACACTGACTGTTTGTACCAGTAAAGACAAAAATTGTACGATTAAGAAAAAGATCTCCAGTATGTGTCCATTGATTAATTTTTCTCTGCTTAATGAACCCTTGAAGATTTTTTTACTTATTTTGGTTTACAACACAGATTATCTTTAAACAGCACTGGTATATATTTGCTGAGATATTAAACAGGCCTTTAAGGGAGAAACAAACTTTTCTTATCTCTCAAATTACCAGAAATGGGTTAGCTTAATGATGCTAATCATTCCACCTTTCATACATTTAAGTTTCTCTTCTGAGTTTTAGTTGGAAGTGCCCTGAATGGAGCCAGATTAATTTCTATGGAAGCATGATATGAGAAGATTATGGTCAGTAGTTGACTGAGTTTTCTTGAATAGCATAGAGGTACTTCTACACTGGTGAATCTAACACAGGTTTTATTAAGTCAGCTGTAGACAAAACAGTTGTAGATTAGGTCTAATAGGGCCAATCATGTAGGGATCCAGGAGTCATGAGACACTACAGTCCATGCAGAGGCAAAGGGTAATTTGAGTATATAGTGGAATACCTGGTACACAACATTTTTAGAGGCCTTGATTTTATGGGATCAATATGACTATTCTTTCATGAGAGGCAAGGGTAAGGTAAACACTTGTTCCCCCTGTAAGACTATGTGTTCTTACTAACTCTGTGTTAATCATTAAGTATTCAAAACAGTATACATTTAATCATAATTTTAAACATATGAACATATGTACACAGGGCCATGACATAATGCTAAATGGCTTGGAATTTTCTATGGCATAAGCATATTGGATATATGTAGCGAAAGCCTCCAAATTAAATTAGCGTATCATTTTATACATAGTACCCTGTATCTGTTGTGATTTGATAGAAGTTGCATTCGAAAAAGTGAAAATCTGCATCTTATTGCTAATTAATAATCTATTCTTTGTTGTGCTATTGTTTGATAAACTTAAAACAATATTTCTGATTACATTTGTCTTTCCTTTCTCTCTAAATAATCATGCATATTATATCTAAAATATTTCCGGAGTTCGGATTTCATCTCAGATTATTTATACTACTTTTCTTTATATTTCCTGAACCAGCCTGTCCCAGTTACCCACATGTTTTCATTCACAAAGTACAGCTGAAAAATTATCAAGGCATGAAAACTGTGTGGGGCTTACTGCTACTGCTGTATATCAAAAAACAAGCAAATGCAGAGAACTGTACTCAAGATTAATACTGGATGTTGTATTTGATAAGTAGAGATGCTTAAAAGGTTATATATAGTGTGATATATTTTTTCCTATAACAGATAACTTCAGTTTCCTGTAATTTTTTTCTTGTGAAGTCTTACTGAGATCATAAAATGGGCTTGATTCTCTACCTTTTTATACTAGTTTTACACCAATTTACCTGTACAGGAATTTTTTTTTGGTACAAGAGTTTTAAAAAATAGTTCTTTTTCATTGAATGTGGTCATTCATTCTAAGTCTATTGCAATTTCTGTTTTTCGAATTTGCCTCAGTGTTTCCTTAATTTTTTTTTCTTATTCCAGAGTTGTGTGTTAATCAGCTGTGTGCTGACTTCACAGGCAACCAATCTCATTTTGCTTTGGGGCAAAATTCAAACTCTAATTACAGAGGTTAGGAAGGAACTTCCCCTAGTGACAGGCTACTCCATAATTGCTTACTATAGGCATTTTTACATTTCACATAGATAAAACTTGAAGTTAGACTACTCTGTTAGATGGCCAAATAATCTCTCCTAACTTTCAGTGGTGCGGTAAGATGTTCCAGAATCCTTAAAGTTCAAATAGAATTTTATAGGTATTTCAAGTAGAACATTTTGCAATTAAAGTGCCTACCAGATGATTGCTTGTTTTCAGTTGCTTATAACTACAAATTTAAATGCAGTTTAAATGCTCCCGACTAAGGTGGCACCAGTCGCCCATGCTGGAAACCTTAATGACCGTTTTTAAACTTTTGAACGTTTGACTTCTCCATCTGAGTACAACGCTTGAGAGAGAGAGAAAGTGGCTTAATTTAAATTGATAGCAAAAGGTATACATGTTCACCCTTTGATGGGGAAGGCATGCCGGCTGCCTGCACTGGCCAAGGCCCAGAGGTTGGGGGCACTACTGACTGCTACCTAGTGCTCACCTAGGCTGCCAGCAATTGCTGAGCACAGTTGAGTGCCTGGGTCACCCCTTATTGACTGCCAAGCATGGGCAAGCACACCCCCAACCCCTCTTACCATGGACCCTCCCCCCATGCCCAGCCCTAGACTTTCATAGTCAGAATCTGTGCAGCTGCACCAGAGAATGGGAACATTGGGTTCCATGACTAGGTGTGGGAGAGTCAGGTTTGGGCTCCATGAAGCTGTGCCCAAGCGTGGGGTAATGGGGGTTCCTGGCTGGATGAGCAGGAGCCAGTGTCTAGCTCTGTTGAGTTGTGCCCAAGTGCGGTGATTCTCCTGGGCTCAATGTCAGCAATATGTCTATAGCATGGGATGCTTCAGGATAGGGTGCAGGGTTATGGCCTGGGGACATGGGTGCCTAGGTCCTAGGGCTTGTGCAGGGGACACAGATACCTGCCTTCCCCTGCTCCCCTCCATTCCCCACTTCCTACCTGCAGTTGGCAGATGACCAGAGGTGGGAGGTAGGGCAGGGTAAAGGGTCTGTGCTGGCTCAGCTCTGGGAAAGCTTGGGGGCGGGGACCACTGGGCACTTGACCAGAACAGCCAAGGGTGCTAGCACACATTCCTGCAAAGGATGGGAGGGGGGGGGATTTTGAGAGGGCACAAAGGAGGCAAGGATGCCAGAGGATAGTGATCTAACTTGAATCAATAGGGGAACTATCACAGAAGTTTGTTTCACCACCCTAACCTGAATCAACTAGATCTGAGTGCACATTGAATAAGGACTATCTTAGATTGGGCTCTGCCATTTTCAGACTGGTCTATGTGCCCTGAACTTTTGTGCAGTTATGGGTTTAGATCTATTTCTGATCACCAGGGATCCTGGTTTTCCCTGATAAAAAACAAACAAACAAAGAAAAAAATCACAAATTCTCTAATAAACCCCGCCTAAATCTGTGATTAAAATTGAAGGCCCCTCACAGCCCCTCTGGCCCTGATGGTGCCCCTCACTCCCCACCCACAGCCCCCTGTCCTCACTCATGCCTCTCACTCCCCCCCCAGAACCCCCACAGTCTTGCTGGTGCTCCTTGGCCCACCACCCACAGCCCCTGCTCCCCCAGCCCTGGTAGAGGGGACTCTAGCTGCCATTTCTGGAGCCCCCTCTGTGGTCTTGGGCAGTTGGGGTGAGGGGCATCTCCCTGCCATGCTATGCACTCCCAGCAGCAAGGGGGACCCACGCCCCCCTGATCTCTATGCCAGGCAAGCACAGGCTGTGGGCTCAGGTTCCCACCCTGTTTACCTCCCCCAGGGCCTCTGCAGCCCAGCGGGTGTGACTAGGCACAGAAGGGAATAGCAGAGCCATGAAGAGAAGCTTCTCACCACTGTGAACTCTGCACTGTCCTGGCAATGTGCCTCCTGCACCTGGGCTGCAGTAAGAGCAGCAGCACTGGGTTGCACCCTTCAAAGCAGCAGCATGGGCAGGGGTGGAATCACCAGGGCAGTGCAGAGCTCACAATGGCAAGGAGATCCCCACATGGCTCTGCTGTTCCCTGCCATGCTTGGTCATGCCTGCTGGGTTACAGAGACCCCGGGGGAAGGAAACAGGGTGGGAGCCTGAGCGTGCAGCCTGTGCCCACCCCATGCACAGATCTAGGGAGTGCGGGTCTCCTTTGACCCTTGGGAGTGCACACAGCAGCAGGAAGCCAGCCCTCCTCCAGATGAGCCACCCACAGTCCCATCCTGCTCCCCACTTGGGCCCTGCAACCAAGCATTGTGGCCCCGGGTCCCAAACCCCATGCACTGCCCAGCTGGGAAGCAGACCTAGCCCTGCCAAGCTCCCTCCTCCCTACAGGGGCCTCAATCTCCATATTCCCTGCCCCCCCCCCCTTACCTGCGGGAGCTACTCTCCGAGCTGCTTGGGGTCACATGCACATGGCACCCCCTACCTGACTGTCCTCCTTCTGCTGTCTCCCAGCTCCCTGCAGGCTGGAACTCTGCTATTCTGCAGAGATCTCATTGCAAAACTGCAAAATCCATGGGTTTCCCTGGTTAAATGAGAAATCCATGTTTGTCTCCGATAAAAGTTAAAATCCACGGTTTACTCTGTTTTTCCATGGGGAAGGGAAACCCAGATACCTGATGATCACTTAGACTGGCTTATGTGTTATATCTGTACCAGGCCAAAAAGATCTGTGGAAGAACTATGCAGGGAACAAGAAATCAAACTGACACGTAGTGAAAGAGCAACTACAAAATTAAGAACTTTGCGAATTTTTTAACGTATATTTAGGACAAATATATGGACCTGATTCCCCACTAAATTTATACTGGTTTTGTGCTATTAAATTCAGGCCACCAAATCCTTCATTGGTAGAAAATAGGCCATAGCTGTATTATATCCATATACCACAACTTAAAATCTGGCCTCTGAAACTTCTGACACTTTAATAGGCAAGGACATTGGATGAAAATAGCTAAAAAGAATTTGCATGGTTTCAAATAGAAATCTGGTAATTAGGAATATTTCAATAATATTTTTCTTAAACCAAAATGGTATCTGGGTAACTGAATGAACAAGAGACAGGTTTCTCAAGAGCTAGTTACTGAAGATAGACAGGAAAAGAGGCTGATACAGCACTTATACTATGGATGAAAATTCAAGTCAATAAATACAGCTTGAGGATTTTTGCTCCAAGGTATGGCTGTTAATGACTATGGAAGAGGAAATGTTTTTGCTTATGACTTAGATTTTGGGTTTAAAATAGCTTGGGTGTTTTAATTTTTTGAAAGTAAGGAAAGTCAGTTCCATATCAGTGTCCAAAAATCAAAGCCCCTCACATCAAAGCATGGTATGATTTTTCCTGTGTTTATCTCTACTAGAAGTCGCAGAACAGAGGAAAGTTATTTCAATTAACTCTCACATTTTCAAAAGACAGTAACAGAAATAAAAATTAAATACTTCAGAGATTTCTTCAGACATTTCTCACAGATACAAACATTTAGATACATAGAACTGGTTTTATTTGTTTTTGTTTGTTTGTTTGGTTTACAGTGATTTCCTAGTTAGGAATTTGATCTGATTCTTTTTTGTTTCTTTCTTTTTTACCTCTGCCATTGGCTACAATATACCACCTTGTTTTTAGATTCATGTTTGCTTTTCAGGAAAGACATGGAAAATATTTTATATTATAGTTTAGGCCCAGGTTTGCACAGTATTGCAAAAACTTGACTACTATTTTATTTTTTTAGATATGACACATTCATTAAGAATATATCTGTTAATATAATGTGGATCCAGAGCACTACACATTGTGTCCCTGAGGAAGGCAACAAATTAATGAGCCAGAACCATCATGATTGGTTTGACACAAATGATAACACCGTCCAAAAGCTATTAGATAAAGAGAAGTGATCCACTGAAAACTGTGTGTCTGATTTTCCTATCCATAAGAGGGATTATGGAGAGATTTAACATGAAATTTCTGTTCAAACCTGCCAAACGCAGGGCAACCAATGGAATGCCAAGCAGATGAAATGTAATAGATTATTTTGTGTGACAACATGGCAATGCTTTGTGGGACTTAAGGTTACATTTGGTCCTTTTTGTGACATACTGATGCCAATGAAGTGCAGTGATGATCAAGAGATGATTACTGATTTTGTCAGCACCCAAGGAAAATTGAAACAGAATTTTGTGGACTGAATCTAATGTTACTGGTAATGTGCTGGTTGAGATGATACAGACAAGAGTTCTGGTGCCTCAGACCTTGAACCTAGCCTAGAAATAGTTCTGTATGCCATGCAAATTCTAAAAAATGGAAAGTTTGAGGTCCTGATGATATTCCAAGGTATGTTTATAATTTATGGTGTGTAGCCCTGACTGAGGGCCTGTACAAAATATTTTTACAAATCTAGGAAGAAAAAGTTGTTCCCCTCAAGAATTCCCAGATGGGACCATAATGAATATGCTCAAGGAAGGTGATTGTAGGGAAGTAAATATTGGGTTATCTCATTGTTAATGACCACTGTAAAATTTTGAATCAATACTTTTAACTGATTTCTTTTGCACTTGCTAGATGGTGGGATCCTACAGTCCCAGGGTAGCTCAAAGTTGAGTTGGGGATGATAAATCACATTTTGTTGCAAGAATAATTTGAAAAGAATTGCAATCTCTAATTTTTCTTGACATCACAAAAGTTTTTGATATGGTCAGTTCATGTGAAATCTGTAGCTTGCTGGGTAAATTCTGGAGTCCTGAAAAAGTTTTCATTGTACTATGTAATCTCTATGAAAGAATTCATGGCGAAATAAGGATTGGTACTGATTTCTACTTACGTTCTGCTCTTGCAACTGGCTCATTGCAAACAGACCCTGTCATGACCTTAAAGCTTTATTAAAATCCAGTGCCATAGCAAGGCAGGGTGCGGGGGAGCAGGGGGCAAGTGGGGTGACTGCCCAGGGCACTGAAGCAAAGGGGCACCAACAGGCACTAGCCAGCTGGGGTGCAGTATGGGATGGAGCCACAAGCAACTCATCTGTGCGGGGGGGTTGGGGAGGAAATGACGGGGTGGGGGCAGCTCTCACTGCTATGTGCACTCCTGGCCAAGCATGGGATGGTGTGTGCTCCCGGATCTGTGTGTGGGGCAAAGGCAGGCTGCCACTGTGGGCTTTGCTCTGGGCACCAAACTTGGTTGCTATGGCACTATTTAAATCAGTTATACTCTGTGCAGCAATCCAATGGGCATGGGAAATGTAGCAAAATTGGTGTGTTACTCTTCATGAATAATTCCACTGAGTGGAAAATTGTATAGAGAAAATAATTTGAAAAACATGTTTAATAAATACCCATAGATGAATTGAGAGACTAGATTGAAACTTCTTTGAATATTAGGAATTAAATATTCTCTTTGCCTTGTTGAGACAGAAACATAAAAGTTAAGAAAATTTAAAATCCCGTAAGAAAAATTCAATTAAAAAAAAATTACTATTTCAATGGAGAGGAATCAATTTCATGGATCAAATTGGGTTATCATTGGGCATGTCAACACATGTCCTTGACTGCACATTCAGTAATGCACGTTGCCATCAGTGCACAGTAATTTTTAGATGCTACATCACTGTAGTGATGAGCTACAGTGATGTAACTCGTTGATATGGCAATGTAGCTTCAGCATTATGGTTTATGCCTGCCAATGCTATGTCACCATAGTGATGAGCTACATTATCGTAGCTCCTCGCTACTGTGATGTAGCATCTCGTGTAGATGCACTCATTGTCATTAACATATCATATAACTTACATCTCTTTCCTGTCTAGTTTTGAAATAGCTTAAAGTTCTGCCCATAGTCAAAGATTCTGATGCTACAGTTTTCAGCACTGACTGTGGGATAGCTCCATAAGCCATCTAGAGAGAGGAATAATTTGTGAATCCATCGGCTTCAAATAAGCATATTATTTAATGGAATGCCATCATCATCCAGTCACAGTCATGGTGCTCATTTCTGTTTATTTTGATTCTTTATCAAATTCATAATTTCTAGTGAGTGCTCATATGGAAGCTGTTAAGGTGGCCGATCCCTTACTTCTGTGAATATGATAACAGCATTTCATGGGGTTAGAAATTACATTGATTTCCCTAAAGTAAATAAGGAGTGTGCATTTCCAGTAAAACATAATTGAACAGGCAGGATATTAGAAGTAATTTCTACTTTGATTGGGGTAATTAAGAATCATCTTTTTCTTTGTCTCAGGCTTCTCTCAAAAGAATCTAAAATGGATTTGCAAGGTTACAACAATGGTGGAAAATTTCTCAGCTTCAACCAGACTTAAAGAAACAAAATAACTTATTCACTGGTGCAATGAGACGAGAATGTGATTCTGGTTGTGATTCTTTCTCCATATCTCTTTTTGACAGCACTCAGTTTTAAAGCAGTTTACTCTGGGTGCATAGTGGATTCATACTAACAAAGCACATCCATAGCAACTGAATCCAATGGTCCATATGGGACCTGATAGTAAGCCACTGTAGTCAATAGGAGTTTTCCCATTGATGTCAGTTGGAGCAAGACTAGCTAGAATTCAAAACATGCAAGAGAAGCATGTAGCAGTGTTGTGTAACCTTGGATGTTTAGTAAAGGTTTCAGATGAAATCTCTTAGCATATTGATTGACATTGACAAAGATATGTGGTAATGTATTTGGGATACAGACTGACAAAATATAGTGATTTGTGTTTCCCCTTACCTAATCAGGTGCAAATTCTAATATCTTGCCTGCTCAATAAACTTCTACTAGAAATGTAATAGTCCACTCTCCTTATTACTTATGGGAAATCAGTATGATTACTAAAGCCATGAATTGCTATTACCATAGTCATAGGAGTACAAGATCTGCCATTTTAGCAGTTACTATATGAACACTCATTAGAAAATAGTACTTATTTGTCAAAGAATTTCAGGCTACAAAAATGAAATAGGTTGGATATGATAATGATTGCATCCTAATTCTCTCTCTCTCTCTCTCTCTCTCTCTACACACACACACACGCACACACGCATGCACCCAGAAAAAGAGAGAGAGAGGAGAGAACCTTTGAAGTTTTTTTTTTTACTTATTTTGGCTTACAACACAGATTATCTTTCGACTGCACTGGTATATATTTGTTGAGATATTAAACAGGCTTTTAAAGGGGAAACAAACTTTTCTTGTCTCACAAATTACCCGAAATGGGTTAGCTTAATGATGCTAATCATTCCACCTTTCATATATTTAAGTTTCTCTTCTGAATCTTAGTAGAAAGTGCCCTGAATGGAACCAGAGTAATTTCTATGGAAGCATGACATAGGAAGATTGAAGTTATAAAAATAGATATAGATATATTTATATAGATATATAGAGGGAGGGAGGGAGGAAGAGAGAGAGGGGGCAGAGGAATTATAAGATCTCAGATTTCTATAAATTGAATGGGGTAATAATGGTGCTTTATAACAAGAAGAAAATGCAAATATGAAGGACACTAGAGAATGATTCGCTGTGGGGTTTTGACAATAATATTAAAAATAAAGTCAGAAATCCGGCTTAAGCACCCCTTGTCTCTCCATATAGTATTAAACCTAAAAAGCCTTGTTTTAAACAGAGTAAACTTTTTGTAACACATTATTTATGAAGAAACCTTACTATTCCAAGGTCAGGTTTCTTCTATAAGACTCTTCAAGTCTATAATCTAATAAATTGAAGGGTGTGGGGGGGGGGGTCATTTTACATTCAGGATCAACTTAGTAAATATGGTAATTTTAAGAAAGGTTTTTAAATTTGTTATTTGGATACTTCTAGTGAAAATACAATTCAAGTGTATTTTGCTGGCCCTGAATTGCTCACTAGTTGCATCTACACATGTGATTAATGTCCATGGATAAACTCTGAGATTATTGTTCCAGAGCTTTTTGCTCCTGGGCACATTGTTTGAACATGCACCCAGAAGCAAAAAACTCCAGAGCATATTGCAGAGCATATTGCTCTGGACTTTATTTGTGCACAGCACGTACAGCCTGGTCAGAGCAGCCTAGGATGGCAGGATACCCAGGGAGTCTGCCTGCCAGCCCAGGGCTTCTCCAACCAGGCTCCATGTGCTGTGGTGGGGCTGGCTAAGGCACAAGGGTGCTTCAGTGTTGGTCTAGCTGACAGGCAGCCCTTCACTGCCCCAGACAGCTGCTCTGCAACATGTGGAGCCCAGTCAAAGCAGCCCTGGGATGGCTGCTTTGGCCAGGCTTCACGTGCTGAGGAAAAGCTGGCTCCAGTGTGGAGGCTGCCTATTGACTAGCCCCACACTGACGCACTCTGTGCCTCAGCCAGCTAGGGCAGCATCTACCCATGCACTGCTGGGATTTAAAAAACTCTGTAGCAGGGTACTAATTGTATTTTGCAAGTACTACCTAGCTGAGGAATTTATTAGTTTCATGCACCCTAACAGAGCTCACGTGTAGATGCCAAGACATTTGCTGCACAGTTAATTAGCTATCATCATTCTACCTCAAACTATGACAATATATAAAATAGATAAAATAATGGCTATATAAAATATACTATGTCATGCTATACATGCCAGAAATACATTGTGCTTTAGCACTAGTTGTCCATTGATACTCAAGTGGAACTTGTTTGCTCATTTTGACTGGTGAAGTTATAAATGTTTTAGGGCACATCTATTTCAGGGATTCTATCTCTCCTAATCCTAATATAAAAGTTATATTAGGGGAGATAGGAGAGAGACATCTCCTCTCTCAGGGGAGATCTGCATTCTATAATCTACTCTTCCCATAAGAATGAAATCTCTTGAACCTGTTGCCCTTTAGGAC
Organism: Alligator sinensis; assembly: GCF_000455745.1. Lineage (NCBI taxonomy): Eukaryota > Metazoa > Chordata > Crocodylia > Alligatoridae > Alligator > Alligator sinensis. The sequence continues at coordinate 117,501 of NW_005842087.1, read as the reverse complement.
AGATTACAAACTCTATCTGTTTTCACAGGCCTATAGGATATGTAAGTGTAAAAGGACAAAAGGGCTGTAAGCTATGAAGAAAGGACTTGCCAACACCATTGTTCTTTTAGGGCCCCAAGTCAACAATGTGTTTAAATAACTATTTATTTCTTGGCACAGGTCTTGCTGTACAGGGCTGGAATTATATGCTTTTGTTTTAGTGCTGGATCAGGGCCTATAGCATTGTGAATCTCAACTGAAAATAGCACATAGAAAAAGTTACACAACAACATCTCTTGCTTTTCTTCAAGGTTTTCCTTTAGATTTAGCAGACATTGACTAGCTTCTTCAATAGCACACTTCTAGTCCAATACCATTGAAAGTGACCCGTAATTGAATATGTCTGCCTGAATTAAAGAAATGTAGATCAGGGCATCATATCTAAATTAATTTCCTGAGTTTGCAGTTAGTTTTATCTGCATTACCAATTATGAAAATGAAAGATAGTGCACTTGAAAACTGAAAGGGACACTGGCAAGGTTGCAAGTCCTCTAAATTAAGCAGACCTTGACAGTTGTCCTGCCTGATTGCAGTTATACTTCAACAAGTTTCTGCTTGTTGAAGTGAATTCTGGGACTATGCCTTAATCCTGCAATACACTGCATCCAAAGTGATATTAGCATGCCTAATATGTCAGGAAATGGCAGGACCTATAGTTCAATATAAAGGTTAATGTGCACCTGGGAGCACCATGCCCAGCTGATTCCTATACCTACATTCATATTGTTTCTGCCAAGACAGGGAATAATCTTTGAGAGACAATCCTGTCTCTCAAAGGCTGTTTGAGGGACACACCTAGAATGAGAAACACTCTTCACAGCTGCTGTGGAAAGCATTCTCTGGTATAAGACATACATTTTCAGATGAAACCTGGAGAGAAAGAACAAGACAAAGCAGTTCTATAACCACAGAACACCTAAAACTGGGTATAAATGAAGTTGAACCCACTCTCCTAGCATCTTTGGGGGTTTATGCACGTACTTAAGGGGAGGCAGAGAGAGACAGAGGGAGTGTGTGTGTGTGTGTGTATGTGTGTGTGTGTGTGTGTGGAGTGGGGGGGGGGTATGCTTTAATTAGAGTGGCTCTAATTAAACAGCCCAGAGTGTCATGTGTATCAGTGTTCCTGTGCTGAAAAATGGTGATAGGGGCACTTTAGCTAAAGCTCATTCAGCAGTTCAAGTTCCCTTCTCCTCCCTAATTTTCAGACATGTAATAAAATAAGGAAGTGAAACAGAACTCATTCAATGAGCTTTAGTTAAAGTGCCCCGCCACCATTCTTCAGGTCAGGGATGATGATACAGGTGTTCTTCCCTGAATGTGACCACACGTGACACTGGAGTCTGCTGGAGCACAGAAATTACCACACTCCAGTAGACTCAATTAACTGAGTCTGTTTCAAAACACTGTAATTACAGTGTGTCAGAGCAGCCTCACTGCACATATATAGGCACCCTTTGTGACATACTGAACAAAGTTCAATTTGTAAGGCTTTCCTGACATAAGAGACTATTTAAGGACCTTCTACACTGTTTTAGGGGAGCAAGAAGAGCGCTATACTGATATGGTGCACGGGCTTCCTGTAACATAAGTTGCTGGAATTCAGCTTTCATGATTTTTCTTAATGCCGTTCATGGTACTGTTGTCACTGTTGAGAGCCTCTTTACAGATGGGTCATGAGAATTTATACAAGCTCCAACTAAGAAGGAAAAGCAGCTCATTCATCTCTTCTCTCATACCCTGCTATGTTGAGTTTTTGTCCAGTTGTGGATTTCATCTTCAAATAAATTCATCCTATTTATTTAGTATCACTCTAAAAAAAAAATTAAATGATCACATTCAGGCAAGAACAGAAGTTGACAATTTAAATTTGCAACTCAAACTATTAGTATTTTAAAATAACTGAAGTATTCTTAATAAGGCACCAGCATAGAGGCAGCCCTACCTTCTGTAGAACATTCAGCTTCTAGAGAATTAGGAATAAGAGCTGAATAGAGACAGACTTTGAACAACACATCAGGACTACTTACACATCAAAGGTAGGGGAACTACAATAAAAGCTGGAAGAACCAGATTCTAACACTTCTTCTGAGCCACAAAAACCCAGGTTGACTTCCAATTCACATTGGACTCCTGATGTTTTATTTCATCTGTTCTTATGGGGTTTTTCCCACTCTCTCCCTAGCCATTTCTTTTGGTCTGAACACTTTAGATCTGTCCAGATCATCCACATGATTCTCTTTCATTTCTCCATAGGAATATCTCTTGCCTGCCCATGTCAGCTGAACAAAGAAGCAATAGGGGGGAGAGAGGAAGTGGCCAGACCTCCACCCCCCACCCTGGGTGCTACCTGGCTCAGCTGACAGCCCCATGTGGCTCTTAGCCCCGGCTCCTGTCTTCCCATGTCAGCCAAGCTGGACAATGCTGGATGGGGGTTGGGGAGCAGAGGCCCCTGCCCCATAGGTCTGGCTCTATCACCAAGCAAGCATAGCTGGGGTTGGGGGAGTCTGTGCAGCTGTGGGCCTCTGCTCCCCTACCCTCCTTACCACTGCATGGCTCTCAGATTGGCTCTTGCCATCTGTGAAAACCTGGGGTGGGGCCAGCCAAGGTTAGGTTGCCTACCCTATGTGGGGAGGTTAGTGGGAACCCACAAGGTAGCCTGGGATGCCAGGGGACTGTGACCTAACTTGAGTTGGGAGGGGATCAGGGACAGAAGTTCAATAGACCAGTCTAACATAAACCAATTAAATCTGATACTATATCCATCTAGGTATATCTTAGATTGGGTTCCACCATTTTTAAAACAGTCAATGTGTGCTGAACTTCTGTTTTGTTATAGGTTTAGACCAGTTTCCTATCACTTATACCTGTTTATGTGTAATGTCTGTACCTAGCCATAAAACTACTCTCTATGCCCAGAGTTCTTCACTGTTTACCAAAATGAAGTCTAAAACAATATAGTATCTTATTAGTACAGACTATTAGTGAAAATGTTTCTGCTTTATTGTTCAAAAAAACCTGGGCCTGACTATGATTAATAGTGTTTCATCTCCAAGGTATAGCTGTAAGGTCAATTTTTGCATAATGGCAGTTTGCAGTAATACTCTCTCCAACAACACTATAGAGATTTACTACCCATAGTTAAATCTGAGCTGGGGGTTTATAACCTCCTCCCATTATAATCTCTTTTACCATAGTTTCCAAAAATGGTTTTTAATCATGATGTCTCCAAGGTCTTTATGTAAAATATATAGTTTTAGCAAAGCATAAGTTACTTTTAGTCAGTTGTAGTTATTTGGCTTAGAGGGATAACTAGGTTAAATTTAATGATCAGAGATATGGCCAATCAAGATGTTCTAATGAGCTCTTTTGGCCCTCAACTCCATGCATCTTGAATTCCCAGCTTGAAAGACCATCTAAGCATTGTTGCCTTTTAAACAACAGGTTTCTAAAAATGTTTCAAATTGGACATGCAACTGTGGTATCTGTAACAAGGAACTCCTGTCTCTGTATTGAGAATGCTGGCAATGAGTGAGGGCAGAGGGTCAGGCAGATAACAAGCTTACTGGACACACTGGGCTCTGGTATGAATGAGCCAATCAGATTTGAAGAGGGACACTGACTCATCCAAGTTCCCTCCTATGTGAGCAGTGAGGAAGGGAGACAGGAGTAGTCTGATGCAGCAGACTACATGACTGCAGGAGAAAGAAGCTGTTCTGTGCCTGAGGCAGGCTGGAAAGTGAGAAGGGGAGTCTAGCAAGGGGCAATTGGTAGCCATGATTTAGAAGGATTGTGTGTTTCTCTGATCCTGTGGGCTGAAGTTTGTGTGTGGACCTGGTATGGGAATAGTCTGTGTTGTAGCTGGAAGGTTTGCTCTTTTGTTACAGCTTGGACTGGTGGTTTGTGGAAGGGACTAAGGGGAGGTAAGGAGGTCCCAGCTTGCCTGGATGGAGAGAGGTGCCATAGGGCTAAAGGGCCCAGAGTCAGAGAGAGAGCTAAAGGGCTCAGAACAGAGTGGAGCTAGGGAGATCTGAGAAAGACTTCCCTTAGCAAAGAGTTGCAGATAACACTCTAGAGGGGGTGGTATGAGGAAATAAAGGACTAGGATGACATAGCATGCTCTTTCACTGCTCAGATGAAGGACATTCAGGAAGTAAAAGTGGCAAAGCCTCACATACTGGGGCTTGCCTCATGGATCCAGTCAGAAGGCAGTGCCAATGGGAAAAAATGGGATCGGACCATAAGCAGGTGAGATTACAACACAATCTCCATGTGTCTCCTTAAAGAAACATGAGTTTGAAGAGGAAGGGAAGACCACTGGGTAGAAAGATCTCAAAAACCCACAAAGCCTCCTACCATGAAAAAAATATCAAAGGTGTGGCAGGAAAGTAAAGAGAGTGAAGGTGAGCAAAACACCATTGGAGGACAAACAGATTCATTCCAGATACCCATGTAGGGACTACAGTATCCACAGTCATCACTAGTTAGTTTAAAAAATGGGTGGGTGTATATAGCATCTCTTTTTCTTTTTGTGGACTTGCTTTTAAATCAAATGAAAGTTTCACTCATTATTAAAGGTAGATTATGTATATCCATTAATATCTCTTTATACTACTGAAATGGTTGACATTCAGTAGCTATTTCACAATACACAGCAAAACTACATAGTAGTGTAGAACATTTAAGTGAAAAAGTATACATTTGAAACTGCAGATGTCACTGGAATCCAGAAGCACTAAGCTTCTTATACTCATTTCTATATATACCCCAAAATGTTTTTTTTTAATTTAATTTAAATGTAAATTGATGTGATGATCTTTCACTAAGCATAATCCATATGGGCACTGACTGCTTTAGACTGTGCGTGGAGGGGTTGCTGTTGATCATCTGTTCTTCAAGCTTCAGACATTATTTGTTCTAGTTAATGTAACATGAAAGCAAAAAAATTTTCATTTACTATTTTCCCTGCATTTGTATTCACATTTGTCTGCATCAGCAGTTTCTTTTTCCCCCAAAGATATGGAGATAACTTAGAACTTGCAACTTTGTGGTTTTTCCACTTCAAGTACTTATATGCATAATAATTCTGTAAAAGTATCTCAGTTTTTGATCAATGGTTAATGATTTTGTTTCATGCAATTACATACCTTACAGCTTGAAACAGAAAAAATAACTGTTAAGGCTTCTTTTAATGGAATTTTAAGCTTACATCAGATATTTCAAAACTTCTTTGACAAACAATGGTTTGGTTTTTGTAATTTCTTTGATAGTCCTGAAACTATAACTGTTACTGTAACGCAGAAATGTAAATACTGTGCTCCTTTCACTGTGATCAGCAAACACAGACACTTTTAAAGAAAGAGATGTAGGTCTGTGGTTTAGCATGAACAAGAAAGTAATTCCACCTCTGTATATGACCCCCCACTTTTGTCTTAACCTTTTTTATTGGCATAAGCATGTTTAAAGACAGAAAGAAAGGACATTTTGATTCTTCAGTAGTGCTCAGTTTGTAAATCCAACATGAAAACTTTGTGTTGAAAATAAAATGTACTCTTCAGTTGACTTTCATCACACTAAATGATTATCTTGTACTTCATTTAAAATATGTAGAATTTTTAATGTAATGTGCCTCAATACATGAAGTATTTTTAATGCTTTTGAAAAGGAAATCTCTGTCTAATAGGCCCTGATTTTCTTAAGTATCAATTTTAGCCCCAATCCAGTAAAGCAGTGGTTTGCAACCTGTGGTCTGCAGAACCCAGGGGATCTACAGAATATGTCTAAAGGGTCTGTGAAAGATGACTATGATCAATCAAAAGTATGTGAATACCCACACTTACAATCCAAAGGGGTCTGCAACTCCATTCAAAATTTCCAAAGGGGTCTGAACTTCTGTTCAAAATTTTTGAGGGGTCCACAAATGAAAAAAGGCTGAAAATCACTACAGTAAAGCATAACTTCAAGGAGGTATCTAACTGGCTGTATTATTTTACATTGCTTGACTTCAGTGAGACAATTCACGTATTTAGAGTTCAGTATATATTTAATTGCTTAGCTAACCTGGAAACATGGTGCTTAGCACCTCGTGGGATCAGGTATTAAGAATAATATTTAAGCACCCTTTCAAAGCATTCAGTGGAGCTGATCATTTTTTCAGGCCCTTATTTTTTCGTTTTTGTTAAAAATGCCTGAAATGGAATTTTTGTGTCAGGTTAAACAAAACACTTAATTCAGGCTTAAGCAATTTTTGTGTTGGTTATTTATTTCTCTATGAGAAAATACAAAAGGAAAACAAAAACTAAATCCAATTTAGGTTGAACTATTTATTTCCACTGCCACGGTTAGAAATCAGGTTTTTTTACACCTTCGTGCTGAACACCCTTCATTCCTTTTTTAATGTACTGAATACCTAAGAGAAATGTTATTTCCTGTCACTTTACTGTTAGGCAGTAAGACAGACACACATGCACAAACAGACATACACACAAATACGCATCCATCCATCCTCACCTTTTATAATACTTTAAACTTAAGAATAAATCAAATGCACACACTCACTTTAAAAATCAAAGGAAAACAGGCAACTTTGAAATATAATCACTGTGTACATTGGAACTACCATATTAAAATGACTTAAATAAAACAAGCAGACTCTAAAGAAGCCAGACTGTCATTTTGTGTCATTGTTACAATTCTATTTATCAGCTCCATTAACTTAATGGGCAAAGGGTGTGTCCCTTCTTCCCTGTATCTCCACTGACATACACAAAACACATGCACAGTTATAAGACAGTGTTAACAGAGAACAAAATGATGTTATCAGCATTATTTTATGGAGCCTTTATTGCTTTCCATCAAATTCTGTCACAGGGATAAAAGTAATGATTTTGTACATCTGGCTTAACTATAGGAACATTTCTTTTTTTACTTATTTTAGTTTCCACTATACTCCTATGTTTGCATCCTTCATAGAATATTCTTGGTTTCACATGAGTGGTAAGATAACAGATGCATTAAGAATGTTTGTTATGTAAAACTGGGTTCGCTCCAGTTTTGATGATTATTTAGTGGTCCAATTAAATACTCTTTTTTTCTTTATACTTTAACACTATGACCCAAATGTTGTTCATATGTTATGCCATCTATGATGTAATCTGAAGGACCACATACTCATATGCCCCTGTTAACTGCTATTACTCCATTGATTTGAACTGAACTGTTTTGATTTACACCAGTGGAGAACATGACCTTCATGTCCATCTCACTGGTTCTCCTGTATGTAGTCTGCAACTGAAAAAATGTCAACATCTCATTAGGCAGCTCTAATTCAACCCAGTAACAGGAAATATACTGTGAGCTCATCAACTGGGAGCTACAGAGGAGGAGAAAGGCCGTCAGTGATGATCACAGGAAACCATGAGCCACCAATATGAAATATCTGTGAAAATAGGCAAATAGTTGCAGAAAATGTCTACTGGGATGATCAGCAGATTGGACAAGCTATTTTATGAGAGAAGAATGAAAGAAAGCAGTTGGTTTAGCTTAGCAGAGCAAATGATGAAAAGGAATATGATTATTATCTACAAAAAAAATTAAATAAAAAAAATCAGGAGGATAAATATCAGAGAGGGAGGAGAGCCATTTAAAATAAAGGACAATGTTGACAGAAGAACAAATGGGTATAAAATGGCCATGAATAAAACCTTTTTTTGTGGGAACCAGAAGGTGGTGGGTGTCTAACCATTGGAACAGTGAGGTTTTGGAATAGCTTTCCAATTTATAGTATTGAGGCCAAGAAACTAACTAGTCTTAACATGGGGCTTGACCAGTTTATAAAAGAGATTATGTGATGCAGTCCTCTGTTTCTATGGAATGCTCATGCATCAAGAACTACACTGCAGTCTCCTGTGCAAGCTGATTTGCTTGCAGATGCTTGTAAGAGCTATAGATTTTTCTTCCCTTCAGATAGAATACCTTGTTTTATGTATAAAACACCTCCCACAATGAGAGCATCAATAACTCATCATTTTCTGGCTTTGCCATTTTTCTTTGTATATTGGTTTACAAATACAGGCTTTGACTTTTGATTACTCTGTTATACACTCATAACCCTGTAAAGAATTTCCCAGGATAGAGTGGTTGTTTGCAGCACATGAGAGTGAAATGTTTAAATTAGTTCTGACATGGAGTTTAAGGTTATAAATCAATATGCCACTCCAGTAGGTACATGACAAAAGGGGTTAACACACCTGTTTTGTAAACACTGGATTACTTTATATACACACTTGTATCCCAATAATTTCATTTGGAACAATTTCCTGCAAAGATCAACTTTCCTACACAAAATTATTTGTATCGCATTCCAAAAATCCCATTAAAAGTGACTTTTAAATGATACATGCCATGTTGTGAGTGGGAAAAACACCCTGTCATTCCTGTAATAAATTCAATTATTACACAGATATTTTTTCTTTGCAATAATAATATTAATATAATCTTATACCCTTCACAAAACCATGGATTGGTATTGACACAAAAAGCCCTTGTTTATTTATGGCACATGCTTTTCAAATAAATAAGTACTAATTCATGTAGACATACTACAGGAGAAACAAAATATCATTCTTGAAAGAAAAATGTACTATGATACCGCAGCAAGAAAGTACAGTTTTCACCAACCTGTGTATGATGTAAGAGTTAAGCTTTCATTGCAGAAGTCATGTACTAATCTAACCCAGTTGATAACAGCAACTGAAAAGTAAGTTACGATCCTGTCAAATGCTGTCTTACTCAGGGATGGGTAAAATGGCGAATCCCGCCGGCAGCTGGACTTCACTTCCCAGAAGCCCCTGCCCACATGGCTGGGGCCAGTCTCCATGGAGACCCCAGATGCAGCTGCGCTTTGAAAGCTCAAGGCTGGAGTTTCAAGGGAGAAAAGTCCCAGCCGCACTGGCAGGGCACACAGCAGAGCAGGGCAGGGGGCTGCTCTGGAGCTGCTGGGATCTTGAGATGGGGACAGCTTGCTCCAGAACCAAGGCAGAGCCATGAACTCATGGTAGGGGCATGCAGGCAGGGGATCACAGCTCTACCTCAGCTTCTTGCAGTGGTTAAGGCCTGGTCTGGAGCAGGGGCAGAGCAGCGATCCCCTGTCTGTGCGCCCCTTCCCCGAGCATGTGCAGGCTACAGATTGCAGCTCTGCCCTGGCTCCAGAGCAAGCTGTCCCCATTGCAAGATCCCAGTGGCTCCAGAGCAGCCTCCTGCCCTGCTCTGCCATGTGCCTGGGACTGTCTTCATGGCAACCCTAGCCTTGAACTTTCACAGTGCAGCTGTGGCTGGGGTCTCCATGGAGTCCAGCCCCAGCCATGCAGGCAGAGGCTGCTGGGAAGTAGAGTCTGGCTGCTGGCCAGATCTGGTCTGTGGGCCAGACTTTGCCCATTATGCTTTTATTGGAAGTATCAAGTATCACAACATAGTCGTTGCCATCACGGTGAAACAAGGAACTAAACAAGGAAATATTCAAGATGCCTTTGTTGACAATACTGTATTCCAAATGAAGAGGAGTGATGGGGTTTTTTTAGCATTCATGTTCAGACATAGGTTCTTTTAGATTAAAAATGGTGACTTCCTACTTTTGTGTTGCTCTTGCACTACTAGGATGCTTCAGAGTCAGAACTTGCTAACACCCCAGAAAATATCTAGGGTATTCACCCTAGAGTGCAAACCGTGAATGGTATGTTATCTACAAATCATATCTCAAATAAGATTCTCATCAGAGACTGTGTAGGAGAATACAGTAGATCTTTTTTTCCCCCACTGATGCCCAAAAGAAAAAAAAAATCTTTTTTTTTCATAACCCTAGAGTTTTTAGAAACATAAGTGTTGGACTTGTATATGTCCATTTTCCACGCATCAAGGGTCTGCATGTAATTCAATGTGTACTATATTTTCAAACAGTCACAACTATTAAAATTCTGCACTTCGCAGTTCTAGTTGTCTGTTGTTTAGCAAAAAGATGTAAAAATGCAGCAGAATATTGTATATTTCATTCAAAATCAGTCTTGAACTAAAAATACAATGGAAAAAAGTGATGTCTAACTACTTTCCCCCCTTTTTAAGCATTTTATTTGCGGTTTTCTATTTTAGAAAGATTTTGGCAAGTTATTTCTGGCATACATTGCAATCTTGTGTTAAAAAAACATACAAACAAAAAGTTGAGAATACAAAAAAGAAAAGCAAATAGAAAAATGTTACCAGCCCAGAAGTCACTGTAAGTCCCCAGTAAGCTAAAATAGGAGAGGTCAACATTGTGCCTGTGGGCCAAATCCACATGGGTAAAAAAATTGGCAGCATGGAGCAGGAATATTCCAAATCCTGCCTGGTCCACTGCTGAGCAAAAGAATCAGGGCCAGGATCACTCCCTTCCCCAGTACATCTGGATCTGGCTTCCCCCCTTGCACATCTGGATCAGGACCAGGCTGATCCATGTTCCCTGCCCCAGGAAGACAGGTCAGGGTCAGGCTTCACATCCCTCGCCCCCCAACATGGCTGGATCAGGACTTTGCTGCACCAGCCCAGCATACTAGATTGAGTCCACTGTCCACGTCCAGTCCCCAGACAAACCTGGCACCACTCATCTGGCCCATGGGGTGAAAAGGTTGGGCACCCCTGAGATAGAAACTAGAGAAAGGAAATCACTATAGACAATCACCTATATTTATCATTGAAGGTACAAACAAAAGCTTCTATGACTATGATTCTAAATACGCAGTTGTTCACCACTGCTAGAAGTGGTACAGGGAGCCTGAGCTAAGTAACTTGAGGTAATGGAAGGGGCTGGTAGGTTGGGGAGGGAGAGGTGGTATGTCTGAAGGAATGGGGGAAAGTTGGGGAATGTTGGGGGCTAATAGCCAAGTCAGGGGTGGGGGGCTAGGAATAGCATAGCCCTGGGGCTGGGGTAAGTAGCTGGGCTTTCCCAGCCCTGGGCTGGGGTTCAAACATGTACAGGCATTTGCAAAATCAGGTTAACCCCTTCCTAGATCAGGTTAACCCTTTCTCAACCTTAGTTAGTGCACCTCCTGAGGTCAATTAACTTAAATTGGGTGTACTATTGTTTGGCTGATTTAAACCCTCCAAACACCTGCATGGGTAGGCATTTACATTGACCTAACTTTGGTTAGTTTGATCTAGTATGTAACATGTGCATGTACCCTAGGAGCTTAATAGTGTACTTGAAACAGGAAATCATCTGAAGCATTTACATTCAGAAAAAAAGCCTTAGTTCAGGGGCCTTGCAGAAAATGAAAATAACACAACAACAGTGAATTAAATGAACAGAAAATAATGGATCTTGTGGTTATGATGCTAGGCTTGGAATGAGGAAATCTGTATTTAAATCCCAGTTCTACTACATACTTTTTTCTATGCTATACTAGCCAACTGAGTGTGTCTTTGTTTTCCATTTATAAAATTATTATTTTTACTACCTTTTTTCTTTTGACTGAGAGCCATTTGGACAGACCTTAACACTGGACTTCGCATGATGCTGCATCTCTGTAGCGGTACACTATGGTGACATAGCTTTTTGCTACAGTGACACAGCATTAGTAGGGACAAACCATGATGCCAATGCTATGTCACTGTAGCAATGAGCTACCTTGCTATAGCATGTTTCTATGCTGACATAGCTGCTAAAAATAACCATGCACCTCTCAAAGGGCACAGTAATGGCTGTTACTTTGCCATCATTTAGTATTTCCTAAAGCAATTACTAAATGATGGCACAGTAACAATTGCGCCATAGGGGCACGTGTAGATGTGTCCACTGTGTAGTAATATATGTATATATCACCCATAGCATATGAGGTCTCAGTCTCAGATAAGGTTTCCAAGTATTACTCCAAAAATAAAAATAAAAATGATATAATTGAGAAACCATTTTTATTTTACTACTAGTTCATACACTAAATTGCAATATTGAAAAGTAAGACTTCTCAAGATCAAAAGTATATAATATTCAGTAGTTTTTTGGGGAGGGTTTTTTTCGTTTGTTTTTTTTTTTTTACTGAGTTTGCAGTGAAACACATGAATTCTAAATACTGGATCAGGAAGTAGAGCAGTTCTCTGTTTTGGTTTCAGAAACACCGACTTGATTAGAAATCCATAAAATTTGATGGTAGAACTTACAGTTGTTGAACAAGTATTACATTTGATAAAATGATTTTTTCAAATCCTAGTACAAAGGGTGAAGATATGATTGAGAAATATGCATCCCTGTGACTCATTGTATAATTGCTTGAGTTTTCATTTACTAGATCCAAGTACAGCCGGCTGGAGGTTTCATGATGAAAGTTTTAGACGGAAAAAAGCTTTGCATGAATTCCTTATGATTTTTTTTCCTTCAAAATATTTTACAACTTTTAACGTATTTAAATGAAGATATTACGTTCTTATGCTTCACACTGAAAACATTATTCATTTAGGGTCTGAATTTTTTGACAGGAAAAGAGCCATTGTTTTCCTCCCCCTCCCTACCTCTCCAAATTTTCACATTCAGTTTATCTTTTGCTTTTGTCTCCTTTTCTCTAATCAGATTCCCCAAACCTTAAAAATAATGAATATTTTTGCTTTGGTCTTCATTTTTTATGAAGCCATCCATGATAGATTTTGAGAACAAAAGAAACCTCCTACCCAAGCTGAGCACCTGCAGCTCAAAATAATATAACTGAGAGCAACAGGATCTCAGTACCTCAGGATACAAAACCCATGATGACTAAAATAATAGGTTAAAATTATTTTGATATATTTAAAAATGCATTAAAGAAGTTGTCTCTAACTTCTTTCAAATTGGTGCCAGCCTATTAATAGGCCAGCAGGGCCCACTAAATGTAATTAATACTTTTTCTCATTTATATTATGTAGTATTCTGTCACTAAAATGGCTGATAAAAAGTAATCAATATACTGTTCTTCTTTGGTGAGAAATCCCATGAGCTAAGTGAGTAGCTGTCTTGTATCTTGAAAGATATTCACACAGGGACATTACATCTAACACAATTAGTTTCCCAAATACAGTAAAATGTGTAGAGCATCATTCAGAAATAAATTATGTATGTATTACTCTAAAGAACATTGGTAATTTATGAATTTCTATTAAGTCTGTTTCACTCAATTTTTATTAAACTTGAGAGCTGTGACCTATCTAGAGATTTCCAGTTAAATTAAGCTAATTAAGGACTGGCAACAGCTAGGATGGGAATGGGAAATATGTAAATCGGTTAATGCAAATTTGAATTAATAAGTAAAATGAACTTGGAAGTGTCTTTTTCATTCCACTGTATCATTTTCCTGCTTTAGCTATAGTCAGATCACCAATGTCTTTTGATAATAATTTTTTCATGTGTGACCCAGCAGTATACTTTTACCAATTGATATGAGAGAATTTAAAAGGACTTTTCATAAAAATGAATCACAATTTTTCTATTATCATGTTTTTACCCATGGCTCATGTTCATGTCCTTCATTTACACAGGAACATCCACACAGATGAAAGGATATAGTTGATTTTCTCAGTGCCATAGATATCAGAGAACTCTCCCTGTTCCAGTGACTCCATAAGGTGATAGGTTTAGGGTTGTGGTGTCCAAGGAGGCACATCATTCTCCTTCGAGCCCACTGGGAATATTTTAGTATGATACAGAGTTGAATTAACTATATGGTGGAATCTCCCCTCTACTCTCTCAATGGAAATCTTAAGGAGATTCCAGAGAAGCCAAGGTAAACTGAGGGATTGTAAAGTTGAGGAAAAGAAACTCTTTAACAGGATACTGACCGTACTTAATGCACTTACCATGAATGTAGTACACGTGGATTCAGTTTCTAGTTTACCCTAGGCAATTTGCATAACTTTGAGTTGTCACTTAAATTTCTTGTGCTTTAACTCCTCTTCCCTAAAATAGGAATAAGATTACTATATATTTTAGGGTATTTGCAAAGAGGAAATTCACTAATGCTCATAAAAGTCTGAGCTCTAAATTTAATGTGCTGATTTGCATTAATATAGTGTTAAGGCATACCATCAGATGCGTGAATTTTAAGCAGCAGTAGCCTAAACAACATTACATATATATTGATCAGTCCTGATCATAAAATATATTTTTATATATGAAAACAAGAGTAAAATATTGATGTGCAAAATTTGACATTATAACATCAACATCAAAGATCCTAAACTGCAAGTGAATTCATATGTGATTGGAGCCTCAATGGAAGTTATCAAGTGATTTTAGCTGAATAGCCTTCACATTTTATTACTTTTCATGATGTGTAACACCCCGTTAACAGCAAGAAGTTTATTTTACACTTAAAAAAAATATATATTGATTTTTGTCTTTTTTCCGCTTGGAAAGCATTCTCCCCAACTGTATTTCTAATGAAATTGAAATCAATAAAACTGTTTACTTCTTTGTTTGGGCACTAGCTTTCAGCCTTGTCACTGACTATGAACCCAACAGGATATGTTGTAGTTATAATGAAAAATATTGAAAATGTTGAAGCTATACAAAGGAGACATTGGTGTAGTCTTCTCCATTCATGCACCTCATTCCCTACAAGAAAACCAAATAATTTTTTATTGTGTAAACTGGTGTGACTGTGAAATATTTTTCCATCATAGCTTTTACTTTCTTTGAGGAGCAGGGGATAATGGAAAAAGTATGAAACTTCAGCTAAAAATCAAACAAAAGTGAACTTGGGAACTCATAAAAAAGCAAAGTGGTTCAATGATAGTAAAGCTCTATTTCTTTATTTGAGAATTTGATAGTAATAATAATTTGGAGGATGGAAGGAACATGCTTTCTATAACAATGCATTACATCTGTCTCTCTGCCTTTTAGTTACATGTGCTTTGATACAATGTTTTCCTTCAGAGTTTCCCTTTACCAAACTAAGATAAGAAAAACTCCTACCAGCAGTTCATGATATTATTTGCATCCATGGACGCTATTTAGTTTGGACTGAAAATGCTAACATTATTGTTATAGGACAAAATATCATTGTGTAGAAATATTTGCAATAACAAAAGAAAACATGCCTTAACTTACACAACCAAAAATAATTAATAGAACTTAATAAAAATATTTAAATGCACATTATTTATGCTACCATATAACTTCAATCTTCCCCTGAGCTCTATTTAGATACTAAGCTAGAGGTCAAAGTGCCTCTATGAATCTGTACAATGTCTAGTACAAGGGATTTTACTGCATGATCAGGTGTAATATAAAGAATAATACACTATTAGAGAAACTAAAAATTGTATGCACTTCTCCATCAATTTCAGAAAACATCATAAAAAGTCATTACTCTTACTCAGTTGCAGATTTTTCAACCAAGTTACATGTAAGTAATATACAAAACTAAATTGTAAATTCACATATTTCCCAAGAGACTACTGGTGTTCCATCTAGACTGCTGTGCACACTGAATTAGCTAACAGAGTATGTCTTCTCTAGATAGAAACAGGCTCTGCATAGCAAATTATTTAACTATCATTCTAATTTTCTATAAACCAATTTCTGTTTTACATAGCTAAGCAATATAATTTAAATGCTTTATTTAGAATCCTTTAGAAATAGAACACAGTTTCCAAATATTTCACATTTGTAAAAAAGCTATAGACTGGTTATAGATAATCTACTACTGCTATAGTGCCTCCAAAAAAGATCTATATGTCCAACCTTTCCTTCACTAAACTCACTGGAAGAGTTCTCATGTGGATCCAATCAGCTGAAACATGCATAAGCAATGTCTTATAATTACAGAATGATTATTCTGTATATGAGGAGGATTGAGAAAATAAGCAGCTTAAGTATTTACTGGTTTAATGCTAAAATATTTGTATCTTTAGCTAATAGAAGATGAGTAGCCAGCTATCCGCCTTCTTCATATATTTTTCTACATTTCTTCTGTTCCATTTGAATTTCATTATCTAGAAAAGGTGTTTACAATTCAACACCTTTTAAAACAAAAAAAAAACAAAACAAAAAAAACCCTACTATAGAACCCAACAGAAATACCAGTGAAGACAGACACTAGGAGAATTTCACTTGAAGGTTTTTGGGCAGGTTTTTTGTGGGTGGTTTTTTTTTGTTTTGTTTTTTAGTTTTTGGTTTTTGTTCCTCCTATGAGGCATCTTGTCTGATAGTAGAGCAATCATATACAGCTGTTAAAGTAAGTGCAAAATTTGGTTGGATTTTGTATCCACTTTGCAGTCATATAAATGTGTATTTGTTATAAAAGAAACAGTTAACCAGAATTTCGGATTATAGTAGTCAATATTAATATGTTTTTATATATATACATATACACGGTATAGGTATAGGTATAGGTATAGGTATAGAGAGGGAGAGATCCTTGCATTGCAGGTCTGATTTATATAGTTGAACACACACATATATACACATACATATGCACACATATATACATACATATATATACACCCATACATATACTTTCATATATAAAAATCAGACTCGTGATGCAAGGATATTTCTATTTGTTGGGGGGTGGCAGGGAGCGGGATGGGGTTTCAGTAAGTTACTGCATAAACACTTATACATCTTTATACTCTCCCTCTGTCTCTGAACACATATCAAACTCAAATAGTCTCAATAGCCAATGTGTACCGATGGCACTCATTGCTCTCCACAGGTTTTCCTGAATATTTCATACTTGATTCTCAAAGATGTTTATTTATGTACTTGCACAGCTTCTGTTGCAATTTGTGCAATACTTCATCTAAGTTCAGAGCAAAATACGCAGTCAGCTAAACATCATTTCTACAGCAGCATGAACCCATATATTTTGTATATGTCTATTAATCACCTTCAGAACTATGCACATTAAATCTATCAGGGGAAGAGAATGCGAAGGCACCAAGTTTGGTAAAAAGATCCCTAAGTTTTATATCCCTGCCAGAAAAGCTTTTGTACTTAAGTTTCATTAATTCATTTTACATTATTAATTTATATTACAAGATATTCTTGATGGCATACATGTAATTAGGTCTTCAATTAAAAATTTGGGTGTATTTTTGTCAGCTTGTACATATAAAGTTATAAAGGCAAATTTTGTACTTGGGTAAGTACATAGTCAAAAGAACGTGCTGGTTCATAGGTAGCAGATGTTACCTATCCAAATGATGTATTTCTACTTCCACAGATAACTAGATACATTATAAAAGATCAGAGTAAAAGTTGCTCAAGCATCATTCTCAGGAGTATAGACTAAAAATTATGATGTGGGTAGGTCTTGCCTATCCTTAAAGTCTAATCTTATCTAATTCTAGCTGTGATTCATTCCCATATCTCAGATTTCATCTACCATACATACTTGAAAATAAGACAAGGTTTTCCACCCCCAGTCAACATGGGTGAAAAAGCCCCTCATCTTACATTCACATACAAGGAAACCTCATTAAATACCTTGTCTATCATTAACCTTCTGCCAAAAGCAGCATGTGCTCAGTAATGGAAACCAACAAGGAAGCTGATTAAATACAAGCAAAGTTAAGCATGACTATGAAGCACATGGCCCATGGGACAAACATACTGATAGGAACCTTTTTTTTAAATTCACAAATTGTATTAAAAACACACATCACCCTACATTATAAAGCTACACATATTGAGCATCCTAGTTTTACCAAGACTTCATAGCACAGAAACAACTCCATATCAAAAACATACAATTACATATATTAAAACCTTCGATAACATACACCAACTTCCACAAAGAAATCTTGAAATAGAACCCCATGTAAAAAAAACCCAAAACAACAACAAAAAACAAACAAAAAAAATATTACCTCATTAACCACCTGAAACTCTCCACCCGTCCCATCAGTCATCTCTGTTGGCTTAGCAAAACAAGTGTGTCCAATCCTTTTTATTCCACTTTTTCTCTGATCTCTTCCTTGTCCCAATTGATGCAGTATTTCAGTTCATGCAACCCCAGCTTCAGATGCTTTCAGTAAAAGTCAAGTACACAGGGCATGTCCAAATGAGTGTGCATGTGCCTCTCACAACATCCCAAACTAGTTTGAGATGTTGCAAGAGGCACACTGGGAACAAAAAATGGTCCCCACACTGCATATTTGCAGCACAAGCTCAAAGTTTGATACCTGGTGATCCAGGTATCAAAAAATACCTTGCAGGAAAAAAGTGGAGCGGGGCACATTCCTGGACCATGCCCTGAGACAACCAGAGGCTTGGGTCCTCCCTTAGCTTTCATCACTTCTTCATACTCTACTGTATATTTTAGAGAGATACTTTTGATGAGAAGGGTGCATTCATATTACATTTATTTATATTACTGCATTTATATTATCCATGTATAATAGCATTTATATTATCTATGTATAATATGCATTTTACCTCACTCCTTCCAGTATCTTTACTCTGCTTATGACCTTATATATATATGTATGTATATATATATATATATATTTGTTCCCAGTGTGCCTCTTGCAGCATCTCAAACTAGTTTGGGATGCTGTGAGAGGCACATGCACACTCATTTGGACATGCTCTGTGTATTTGACTTTTACTGAAAGCATCTGAAGCTGGGGTTGAATGAACTGAAATGCTGCATCAATTGGGACAAGGAAGAGATCAGAGAAAAAGTGGAACCACTTCCACAGTCCCTTCCCTGTCAAGTCACATGTATGTTTTCTTTCTCCCTGATCCCTATTTCTGTTGATATCCTCCCAAAGTCAGTTCTTGTTGTTCCTTTCCACTGGGATCTGTTCTAGCTAAAAACCTTCCCCTCTGCCCACACATCTCTTAGCAACTCTTTTATTATATTTGTTAACAGTCTGGATAAGCTGTCTAAAGCTGTTTTCTCCTTCCCCTGTTCTGTCACCCACTTCAGTTATACAACTGAGATCTCCAACTAGTACTTGCAGCCTCCCTCCAACCAAGTAAACTGGTAAGAGTTGCATTCCTTCCCTCCCTCTCCAGTGCCGCATATATATTAAAAAAAATCTAATTCTGTTCCCCCAACTGATAGACTCATTCATTGCAGTCTGCCACTGATGAGTTCTTCTATCCCCTTTGCCCTCAGCTATGGGTTCTTGAATAATATTGCTATTATTATTATTATTATTATTATTATTAATAATAATAATAATAATAATAATAATAATAATAATGCATTGTTCTCATTTGTCTCTGACCGCCAAAACAGCTCCCATTTCCATCTTTTCTCAAAGTGTTTATAATCCCTCTCTCCTGGTATACCACATTCTTGTAGGCAGATTATGTTTGCCCTTACTTGGCTCAACACTGGTTCAATCTGTTCTCATCTTTTTCTTGTTGAGATCTCCTGATCATAAGTGAAACTATAGTCAATGCCATTTATGCTTCGTTTTAAAATGAGGGCTCCTATGCCTTTACGGTTAATCTGTGCTACTGCTTGGGATGGTTCACCCTCCCCTTCCCTTAGTTGAATTCCTGTAGCCTTTAGAAGTTCTTGGATTGTTTTTGTATTTAGGAAGACTTGCATATTCCTACTTCCCCACTATGTCTCATCTTCTGGTCTCCACTCCAGGCTGGAGCCCAGAGGCGTTAGTGGCAGGAAACTGCTCTCTGATTCTCCCTCCAAATCACCTCCCAGGTTTCTTCTTCCTGGTCTTCAGCCACCGCATTTCCTTTCTTTTCCCAGTCTGTCACTTTGGTTCTTGCTCCATGCCCACTTCTGTTGTTTGTAGGGTGTCTTCTTTCTTCCCCATCCCCAACTCCAAGTCTGAGCTGTTTGCTATTCCTGTCATCTCTTCCATGCTTTCTCTTATCTCTGCCTGCATTACCTCTATCACAGACATTTTGCTCCCTCATTCTGTTTCATTGTCCTGTGGAGTTTCTTCTACCATTTCTACCTCAGTTGTCGAAGTGCCCAACCCCTCATTTTCTCAGCTGTCCTCCTCCAAGTTTCGCTGTTCCTCAGAGGGTCTGACTATACTTGCAAAGGTTTTTGGGCACCTATGATACAAGTGCCCATCTCCTTTACAAATACTGCATTTTAGGGACTCCTGAAGCTCTTCTGCTGTATTCCTCAGCCATTCAAATCAGTAGCACACTGTGAGGGGACAGTGTGCAGACAGGTGCCCCACCTTTCTGCATTTGCTGCACCATTTCGGTTGCCAATAGTACATTATAAAACCTCAGTATACCCCAATCCAGTAGTGACACGTAGGGGGTGCATGTGCACCCTCTGAGAGTGCCAGTGCACCCCCTGACAGGCTGCACTCACCACTTAGGCAATGGGCAGGGGGGGCAGGTGGGAGCATCGATGCCCACCCCTGCAAGCACCAGCCAATCACTGCAGTCACTCCCAGAAGGGGCCAGAGCCACTCCCAGAAGCGGCTGCAGCGATCGGCCATGGTGATCAGCCATGGGGGAACTTCTCCTGGGCACTGCAACCAGCCACAGGGGAATGCCCCTGGTTGACAGAATCAGCCATGGGAGATACCATCCCCCTGTCAGCGGGACTGGTCACAGGGGTAAACTGCATCAATTTTGGATGGACTAAGGACATAGGTACCTATAATAATTGCCTTATACACAAGTTATTGCAGGTATGTTTATTTACTTCTCACTTCTATGTGCTCAGGAAGAGCAGTGTCTGACAATAAGGGAAGGGGTTGTAAGTGAAGAAGTTGGGGAGTTGGCAGAAGGCAATGGAGCTACCTGACTCCCCAGATTTATCTTCCTTCCCATAGCAATGGGAAGGAGACAAATTTAAGGCAAGCTTCCAAATATTAAATTCTCTATCAGGAAAATTATAACAAATTTAGACATTTTCCTTATATAGCATCTAATTAGTGGAGTGCTGTCTTATAATCAGGGTCATCTTCTATTCAGATAAATATGGCAATTTTTACACTAGATCAAAAGTGAATAGTTGTTTTTGTTTGTTGTTCCATCTTTTAAAAGGCTGAAGACCTTTCAGAACATTACAAACAGATCTATTAATGTAGCTAACCACCACTTAGGTGCTCTGAATTTTCAATATATGCCCAGGAGCAAAAAAACCCAGAGCATTTTGCTCTGTAGTTTATGCGTGCAAAGCACATGGAGCCCAGTTGGAGCAGCCTGGTCTGGCAGGAAACCAAAGGGGTCAGGCTCCCAACCCAGGGGTGCTCTGACCGGGCTCCCAGTGTTGCAGAATAGCTGGATGAGGCATGAGGATGCTTCAGTGCAGGGACTACCTGCTGGCTAGCTCTGCACTGAAGCACGCTATATCCCAGCCAGCTGGGGCAGCATCTGCACATGTTCTATTGTGCACAAAAACACTCCACAGCAAGGTAGTACTTCTTTTTCTTAGTTTTGTGCATCCTAATAGGGGCACATGTGTAGATGTTGACATGTTTACTGCACAGTTAATTAGTCATAGTAAACGTCTTGTGTAGACACACCCACTGTTCATGAAAATGGGCAAAATGTTTATTGAATTCATTAAATTAATTTTTAGGCATGTTGTTAGTTTCATATCTGCTTTTCTTAGATTGCCAAAGCATTTGTGGATTTTTTGATTTGGGAGAGGCTTCCTGTGACAGCGTTGAAAAATGAGGGCAAAACTCTTATCTCATATCTACAGTTATAGTTCCAATATTGTATTTCCCCTACATGGACAGAACATTCAGGATCCACTGTGCTGATCAGAGAAAAAAATTGCTTTTTGTACCTAAAGTGGCTGTCTATTGCACTGCCTCTAATTGATGATCCTAGATGCTGATTTGCAGGTGGAGCACAGCCCTTGCCAGCTGACGGTTGATACATTGCTTCTGTTTTCTTTAATCTGAGTATTCTTATTTTGCAGCAGTTGCAATGTGATTGCTGATTAGTTACAGGTTGTTTGGGACTGTGCCAGAAGTGCATGAAAGAGCTTGACAGATCCTTTTTATTTTTTGTTTTGCCTGATGCTGTAACAAGAAGCCCCTTCTTGCCTGCAAACTCCCTCCCCCATTTTGTGCATTTCTTCTTCCTTCTAAGTATTGGCAGAGACCTAGCATGCACATTGCATAGGTGTGGCAAGGCTCAGAGCAAGCCAAAATGCTGAAGTGGCTTTCTGTAGGAGAAACCTACAAACTACATCTACATATCAATTGAGCTAAGTGTCAGTAAAGAAAACAAAAAACCTAAAATATCCACTTCAAAGCACAGCCTGTAAGAGACAAGAAAAGCCAAGATGCATTGAAAACATGACTGTAAATATCCTGGTGAACACATTTCACCCTTTCATTAAAGCCTATTTCCCACAGCAAATTTCCCCCATTTGTCTAAAGTTTATGTTAAATCAGTCTACTGCATCTAACCTAACTCACTTAGTGTCCCAATGTTTGATCCTCACTACCTCAACATTTGCATTTATTGAAGGTATATTCCTTTTTATATTTCTTCTGTCTGATATCTGTCTCATCTATACCCTGGCATTCTGGGTATGTCCCCCCCACCCCGCATGAGCGGCCCCAGCAGACACTGCTGTACCAGGGGGAAGGCCCTCCCCTGGCCCCACAGGGGCCTGTTGGCAGCTCGCCCCCCAGCCCTGGGATGCATAGGAAAGCTCTGCCAGGAGAGAGAAGAGGGCCAGGGCCACTTTTCTGCTTCAGAAGCTCCTGTGGTTTCTCAGGGCTTCTCGTTCCCTGGGCCAGGTCCCTGCTGGATTGTGCTGCCCCAAGCAGCCTCAGGTGCCCCCACACTGTCCCCCAGGCCTGCCAGGAGCTTCTTCAGGGCCCCTACACTCCTTGCAACAGCAGGACCTTCCAGAGCAGAAAAGCAGTCGTGTTCCCACTCCGGCTTCTGGTGCAGCCTCCCCACCCATCCCCAGTCTGGGAGGTGAGCTGCCAATGGGCTGCTGGGCCCCTGGTATGTAGGGGGTCCAGGACCTTCCCCCCTGATGCACCCCAGGGCCAGCTGTGGGGGGAGTCAGCCAGACTGTGGGAGCCACAAGCCTCGTGGTTGCATTATATTCCATGGCTGAGTCTTGGGGGCCATGGGTCCTGCTGGCAGAGCTGCCAACAGGCCATGGGCCCCTGTGGGGTGGGGGGGACCAGGCCTTCCCTCTGGGGTGGCAGCACCTGCCAGGGTTGCCTGGGGCGGGGAGACCAGTCATTGCCACCCCAAGCCTCAGGCATGCTATGCAAGTTCCATGCCACCTCCCTGCACTTCCTGCATCCCTGTATGTTTTCCCAGCCCATTTAGGCCCCATAAGAACCTTTATAAACCGGAACCAGCTGCTTGATTCTTTGCTATGGTTTACAACCGATTATTTTTATTTCTGTTACCACTCAGTTAATAATAACTACAAGAGTAGTGATAGAGAAATATCTAATATTTTGCCAAAAAAGATGAATAAAAGATGATAGGATTTTAAAACTTGTAAGTCCTGTAACAGATAGAAACGTATGTCACTATTTAAAAAGAAAGAAATGTGGTTTCAGACTTATAACATGTCATCTTCACCCTGGAACAGAAAGGGATTTGAGGGCTAGAATATAGGATACTTTATTGCAAAATTGTAATTGCTCTAAGATAGGAATTAATGATAGGAAGGTCAATGTACCAATAACAGGAGCATCAGAAAAATTATCCTCAACTAGTAAGCAACAAAATAAGGGGCCTTAACATCTGTGAAACTTTGTTGAAGCTTTTTAACAGAAAATACAAAAGGAAATTGAATTAATTGCCAAAAAATGTAGCATTGTAAGAAATACCGTGCTTTCTTAAATGTCTAGAAGTGGAAGAAGTTGTCAGCTCGATACTTCCAAAAAATTTTAAAGCAGATGTCTTCTTTCTTCTGCAATAAGTAACTGTAGCTATGACCAATATGACAGTTTCAAATGTAATACAGCAGTCAGACTGTGTAGTACAGAGATGCTTTCAAGAAAGTTGAAGTTTCTACATCTCTAGCTGTTAACAGACTATCACTGTAGATGCCTTCTTTCAATAATTTAGGCATGATTTTGGTATGAGCAAATATTATGCTTAGATGCAACTGATTGAAGATTCCAAAACTTAGAACTTCAAGCTCTGTCATTAAATGAAGTTAATGCAGAAGGAAACATAGATCTGCATCTAGTGGAGTAATTGAATAAGAGTCAATGGGGAGAGCAAACTGTAGAAATATACAGTGCCCCTGTCCAGGAGAAACAAAAGTGCAAAATAACCATCCGTACAGAGATCATGTATGTGTGTGATTTTAGCATAATCTCTGCATCAAACATTCAATATCAATTTAGAAAAAAAAATCAAATAAAAGAAATCTAGATCTACTTTGGAAGGACAGGAGTGAGACTTAAAAAGCTTGAATAAAATCTGTGTATGGTGTCTCCTAGTCCATTTTGCATCCATGAGACAAAACAACCTAGCCTAGGTAAGAAATGAGAAATTTTGAGGGTCATTCCAGACAGTGAATCTTCACAGTAGCTCAGTACAATATGGTTTCCAATAACTACAGCTAGATTTTTTTTCCTTTGAAAAAGAACTATAACCTCTCATCTGAGAGAGAAAATGTACAAAGCCATTGCATTTAAGTATTCCAGGAGTACACCTGCTTGACAAAGGCTGCTTTGCCAACTGGTCACTGTTAGAACAGAAATGATCTGACTCTGTAGGGTGATTTTTGCTATGTGTTTTGTTCTTCTTCATTATATTGAATAGAAGCTTTTACTGGAAAGCTATCCTTGAAAGTCAATGAAAATGTCTCTTTTACTTAACATATGCCCATTATTACCTCATACAATTAAACTGCTACTTATTTAGGCTTGCATTTAAGAACCCAACGATCATTCATTTTCAAGTCTGTTTTAAATTTTAGTTTTAATTTGAATTCCATGGGGTTTTTTTAAACCTGGTTTTGTCTTTCACATTCTTGGAAATTTATTTAACCTTTAACTTACTGAAATTTACTCTTGACCTTGATTCTAATTTATTTGTCTAAGAAGATCTATTTATCTGTGAATTGTGTTGGATTCATTCACTACTGTTCTACTTATACTTTTGTCATGAAATTAACATAGGCACTCAAATTCTACCACGTGAAATGAATCAAACACACAGTATGAAAACTTGTAGAGAAAGATATGGGATCAGGTAATTTGGGAATTAAAACTATTCCCTGTTTCAGGAACATCCACCATCCCTACAAAAAAAAAGAAATTCCAAAGACCTTTCTAGGAGCTCTTGAAGGAGAATGCTGGTAAGCTTTATTGTCGCCCTAAATTTCTTCCTCCCAAGGCTGGTGGAGTAGGAAAAAAAAGGGTAAATATAAAGTTACCACAGGAAAGGGAAGCAGGAATTGAAGACTGACAAGAAACTGTATATTTCCTTTGATTGAGCCACGGCTGAAGCAAGCAGTATCTTCCCACTGTGATACGGGACTAAAACAAAACCTCTCCTTTCCTCTCCCCTTCCTTCTGTGCTTGGAGGGAACTGAATGTGCAAATGCTTTTTACATGATGTGAGTACTCCCTTGGCTTTATATCCTAACAACGTATCATTGGATTACTATGGACGCATAGCAAATCTACTTATTTACTGCTTTTCTCTTCCCTTTCTGAATATACCAAGTCACTTCTGTGACACATGCGAAAATGTTTAGATACAGTACACACAAGAATCAAGCTCAACTGGCACATATTAATCTATTATCTTTTACTCATTTTCCACTTTTATTTGTGTTCTCTTTGTGCATTGTCTTAAAGAAATCTTAACAATCCGGGACTTTAAAAAAATGAATCGATGCACTTAAGGGTATGCAGTAGCCCTATCATTTAATATCTGTTGCAGGTTTTACCTAAATAAAAATTAGGTTTTAAGGTTGTTCTTTGAATGAAGAAGATAGTCTCAGTGGGCGTGTCTACACCAGATGCTACATCACCATAGGGATGAGCGATGTCACCATAGTTCATTGCTATGGCAATGCAGCACTGGTGGGCATGAACTGTGATCCTGTTGCTACTGCACAGTAGCAACAAACTATTGTGCGGTAGCATGGGGAAAAAACAAAACTTGTGTGGCATCAGGACTGCATAATAATGCCGGTTAATGCAGTCAACTGCACAGTAACAATTGCACAGTCCAGCCAGCACACATGTAGATGTGACAAGTATAGCAAAACCCTGAGAAGAAAAGTCTTAGAAGAAATATGATACTTTAGAGAAAACTCATACCTGCTTAGTAAGAGTACTGCTTTTCCTTCTTTTACCCAAAATGTAAGAACCAAACTTTTCAAAATTGTACAGTGCATTAGCCTTCTAATTTATGATTTCAGATAATGAGTTCCCAACTATATTCCATAGCTAGCAGTTACTAATGACCTTTCTCTTCTCTGAAACAACTGAAGGATAACTAAAAAATAATTAACACATGCAATTTTGAGATAAGTAAATTAAAAGAAACCCATGAAAAGCTGTTGAAATCAAAAGGGAAATTTATAGGCTAATCCCATGAGTTTATGACTGAAAATGGAGTCATGTTGCCATTAGCTATATCACTTCTCAGGTATATAATGGGCACTTATACACGTGCCTGATACCTGCTCCAATTCATTCTAATCCAAACACGTCACAGCAGACTCGATTATCTGAGTCTGCTTGAGAGTTGTAATTAGAACAGTCCAGCAGCCTTGGCATCACATGCATTCAATGTCCCCACCTTTCAAAATGGTGGCGGGGGTGATTTAACTAAAGCTCATCAAACAAGCTTTAGTTAAAGCCACTATTTTGAAGCTCAGTATGATGAATACACCAGAAGCTGCAGGCATTTTAATTAGAGGAGCTCCTGAGAGCTCCACTAATTAAGAATGTGCCTCCCCCTCACCCCATCCCTGAACACATATAAAGATACCCATTATGGTCAGGTGTACAGAAGAGGTAGTATCCATCTATGGAAAATATAATATCTTCATTGTTTCAATGTAGGTATATCTGATGGGATCCACCTGGGAAAGAAGAGCACCTGGCAGAATTAGCAATGAAAAAAAGAGTAGCTTTGTATTTCAGGTCTGTATTCTACTTTTAGTTTTTCATCCTACAGAAGAGGGTACAGAATTGTGAAAAAAACTACATGGGCAATAATCTTATTATTTGGCTTCTTCACTTTGCATATTCACCAATGATAAATACATTCAAAAGCAATGAGTATTTCACATATCTTTGAACCTTGAGAATGTGGAGATTAGTTTAGGTTCTTGAAGAGTTACTCAAGCTCTCTACCATTATGTTTAATTTAATAACAGGTTTTTGACTAAGCCTTTTTTATTTATTTTTTTGCTTTAACAGTTTAACAATTTTTTAACTATTGAAAATTTTCTAAGAACCATTGACATTTTTGTAAGTATCAAAGGCCCAAATATTTTTTTAATTTTAAATTCCAGACCACATTCCTGTGAGAGAGGAGTACAAACCAAAATGCTCTGGCCAGATATCTTCAAGCTTTACAGTATAAATCATTCAAAATATGAAACCAGATCTGTATTTTGTAGCTTGCACCTTCTCTTTGCAATTGAGAAAACCTAAACTCTAAATCTCGAAATTCCTCAAACTCTTTTTTGATGATTTGGCAGCTGCAATGAAGGAGGTTGTTGGAATGTGTATCAAGATTACAGACAAGCTCCTCTTAAAACTATACCACCAAGAAACCTATGTAACATTTTATTGAGAGGTCATAAAAGATGTTCATTCTTTACTTAATACAACATGAACTGCTAAAGATTCTATCTTCTGCAGACAACAGATGTAATTGCTATACAAATCATGCACATAATTGGCATGCTGGAGGTAGAAGTCTGACTCATTATTTAAAACACAGGGTGTTTCTATCATTATTATTTATCAGTTCAGCTACAGCAACATTCCTTTATCTGGTCACAGTAGCAGGCCCCTTATTTTTTCCGTGGGCCATCTGGTAAAGATCATATATTCACTGATAAAAAGCCTGCACAGCTGGACAACAGCTGCTACTCCAAGCATCTAAAGTTTATGGGAGTTCAAATCCAATAGCAGGGTAAGAACCTCTAATAAATTCATGTACAGTACCACAGAAAAAATAATTATATAAATTGCATATATACAAACAGCAAGTAGAGACAAGGACTTGTTCTTCACCTGCCTTTTTGATGAAACTGAAGGGGAATAGTAGTATGCTCCCACTCAATTACATTTCTAAAAATAGTAGCAGAAGTAGTAGCGTGTTCTTTTCTACCTCAG
This sequence comes from Alligator sinensis, assembly GCF_000455745.1. NCBI lineage: Eukaryota > Metazoa > Chordata > Crocodylia > Alligatoridae > Alligator > Alligator sinensis. Next base: position 89,205 of record NW_005842087.1, on the reverse strand, counting down.
CACAACGTGCTTATTGCAGAGTTGCCCAATTAGCTCTGCAGTAATTGTCTCAGCATCTACATGTGCACTGCTATTAGGATGGAGTAAACAAATTAACTCTACTTTAGGTTAGTGCTTATAAACAAAAGTACTATCCTGTAGTGGAGTTTTTTACTCCACAGCAGTGCATGTGTAGAAACTGATGGGGCTGGCTGGGGCACATATGCCAGCTAGCCCTGCACTGGAGTATGCTCGTGCCCCAGCCAGCCCTACCACAGCACGGTGAGCTGGATCAGAGCAGCCCTGGGCTGGCAGGCTGTCCACTGGGGAGGCTCTGACTTGGCTTAACATGCTGCAGTCCTGGGTGCACATAACAGCATGCCCGGGAACAATAAACTCCAACATGTACTATGCTACAATGTATTCTTTTGCCTTAATTGCATGTGTACATGTGCTAAGTGTCGGCTAGTTGTGGGTGCTGGCATACACTCATATAACCTCACAAAGTCAGGACATCGCATATTCTTTCCCCATAGTCATCCTGGTACATAATGTTCATCTCAAATGAGATCCACAGTTGTTCAAAACAAAAGTCAAGAGTCAATCTATACTCAAAAAACAACATGTTTGTCAGACAGCAGCAGATGGGATACTGGTACTTCATTAAAACCTTTTGATCTAAAGGAGAATTTGTATTATGACTGCTCCATCATGGTGTAGAGCACTCATTATTAAATGAAATACCAACTTCTGAGTCATATGTCCTAAATTGTTATGCAATGTAATCCACACTTTGATAGCCTACAGGGGTTGCTAGGCATATTCTGCAGTGGGTTATGACATTTGCTGGACTTCATTGCTATATGAAGAAGAGAATGTTATATGAACAAATCTAGTATATTTGTCTTGTATTGTTCTGGATTTTTGATGGGGTTAACCAGAAAAAGACATATATCAAAGTACTACAAGACAAGGAAGTAACCACTGGAAAACAGCATTTCAGATTATAGTATTGTTGAATGAAATCCTCTTGGGCAGTGGCTTTCACCCTGTGGTCTGCAGATCCATGGGGGTCTGCAGACTATGCCTAAGAGGTCTGCAAAAAATGACTATGATCAATCAAAAATATGTGAATACCCACACTTATAATTCAGAGAATTTCACACTTGTACTCAACATTTTTTTAGCAGTCCACAAATGAAAAAAGGTTGAAAACCACTACTCTTGTCTAGGAAGTTGTAAAAGTAGTGACAGTATTTTAGGAAAAGGGAAAAGGCAACTAGTTTAAAGGGAAGACCTCTTTGTACAATTTGTTATTGTTGTTATCAAGGCCTTTATCATCATCCTAAAGTATTAACATATAAAGTGTTTAAAATGCTGTATATTAAAAAAAAAAAAACACTTAAGATTCAGGCCCATTCCTAGTTAACTATTTGAGTTTCAGTGAGCCAGGTGCAATAAGATAGCAGACACATTGCTGGTTACCCAGCATAGGAGCACAAGAAAGCAATTTCCGATTATGATTACATACTTTCTGTTGTCAGACAAGCCAGGAGTCTATGCTGGGATTTTTTTCCACATGACAACACCTCATAGTATGTTCCCGCACCCTAATGATTTTATGGTGACAAAACAGCATCTTCTGTTTTAATTAGTCAACATAATTAAAATGGTAACATTTAAAGCTAAGTAACCAACCATTCAATACTATTTCCTTTTATACTCACTCTGATAATAATATATTATCATTATCCCTTCCAGCCCTACTTTCTAATGATCCTGTTAGTATGGTTTAGTCAGGGGCTGGATTAGATGGCTTCATGAGTTGTCTTCCAGCCCAACTTTCCTACAATCCTATTGGGGTGATCTTATGAGTGTATTCATTTAAAGCTGTAGGGCCCCTTTTCTGGTCTGTCCTTATTATACATATCGTAAGTATCATGCAGGGGTGGAACAAACTCTAAAAAGCTGTTCCAGTCTGATTTAAGGAGATGACTGGAGATTTGGTTCTGTATAGATCCTTTCTACCCACTATAGAAGTGGACTACAGAGCTAAGCTGTCACTACAGGGAAAATAGAGCTTGAGGAGATAAGAGGTTGGCATACTTTTCTTTCCTCCTCCAGAGCACGGAGAAAAGCTGAAAGACTCTTAGTCACAATTTGGATCATTGACAGTTTCTGAGACAGCCCAGAGATGGCCTGCAGCTTGCTAGGAGCTTGTAGCAAAGTCTCAATACTGGCTTTGGGAATGTATGTGTTGTCTGACATTTTTGGGATGAGAGAAAGGTATAACATTTAATAAATGGTATTTAAAGAAAAAGAGATTAAGTTGTTTTAAAAACCATTAGTAAGCAATCACAAAAACACCCTTCTGATGGGACTAGTGGAATATTCATTTTACAGATGAGTTAACAAGTGGGTGGAGCAATTTATTTTAAATCGTTATTCTAAAACTACATTGCAAGTCATTGGGCATAACTGGACATACAACTCAGCAATCATGTCCCCCAAGTTCCATTTCAGTGATGTACTTAATTATGTTTAAATCCATCCTTGTTCCATAAACAACTTGAGTGTTTTCTTAATTTCAAAGGGACTCAAGCACTTGCTGATCAGACATGGACTGCAAAATTGGGCCACTACCCAGTCCCCTGCCACACTTCCAGAGAAGGTGAGATACAGTTAGATTGTATAAATTAGCATAGGTTAGTGATTAAAAAGTGTTTTATATCAATAAGGGACCAATATAAATTTAAAACTTACAACTGAAATTCTTAGCTTGGTTTCCTAATTATTATAAAAAATACAAAAAAGGGCAGTTTTTTGTTAAAAATGTGGATTTTTTAATACCTTTTTTCAGACCAGTCTATTCCTGTAGTAAAATATTATTAAAATCTCATGTTGACACAGTATGTTATTGTGCCTGGTCTGGGAGTGGATCCTGTTCTCTTTAAGGCCATCACAATAGTTATGTTTAGTTTTGCTTTGGCAATCATGAAAATATTTGTTTCTCTACAACAATTCTAGTAATTCTGGTTAAAGATACAAATTAACTTGTAGAGGGTAAATATAATTTCCAAAATGGGAAAGGAGGATGAGTTCCCTTACAATACACTGATTTCTTCAGTTTTTGACAGGTTGACTCTATCCAGTGTTGTAATATGGCAATCCTACTCCACATAAAAATATTGAGCTGGCTAACCCTGAACATTCACATTAAGTATTTGTTACATTATTGCAAGGAAAAGTAATGTTTGATCTTAATCAATATCTTTGAAAACTAAGAATGATTCCATCCTGCTTAGTGATCGTATATCAGAGAGGGACACAGAAGGATGAGAGTGGCATAGAGGAGGTTGAAATTGCTACCACCTAAAGTTAAAAGACCTGCTGTAATGTAATTATAAACAATTATTCCTAGGGCATCACTAGGTACCTCTGAAAACTAGATTGAATGTGGACCTACCAGGAGAAGAAAGTGCATGTGTGTTTGTTTAAAATAATTCAATTAAAAACAACTAGATAGAGAGAAACAAAAAACAAAACAAACCCTTCAATATATAAGCAAATCCAATGCCCAGTATTAATTAAAAAAAATAACACTGATTTCATTTAGCTATACTCAGGCAAGTAATGATTGCATTTTCTCTAATAAACTGGAGTAATAGGATACCACTAGTTAAGATAGCATTTTTAATAAGCTATTTAAAGTTCACTTTTGCCCCCTCATCTATTTGGCTGTGCTTACACAGTTGTAGCTGCATTCTGGTTAGTGATAGGTCTTTAAAAAAGTAGTTTATAGGAGGTTTCCAAAAGGCATCCTGGGCCAACCAAGGGAACTGGGGGGAAAACACATCAACATTTTTAGCAATGCCCAGGAACCAGAACCATTTTCAAGTCCTATTCTCAAAATTGAAATCAGAATGAATCTTCTGTGCAAGGATGTTTATAGCTGGACACCTGACAAGACTGGGGTAAAACATGAAAAATTTCCAGCAGTACAGACAGATAGCTAGCAGTTTACATTTAGTACTGCAGCAGTTATACATCCATCTTAAGTATGAAGACCTATATAGTAATGGAAGATAAGCTCTACTTCCCAGGGGTTTAACATGGGAAAATTACTGTTTCATGGGTCAGTAAAGCAGCTGAATGTGTCAGTCTCCATTTCAAGAGACTTGCACAGGAGATGATTCCAGCAACATTTTGGGACAAGTAATTTTATTAGAAACTTATTATAAAAATTGCACTGGAATAAAGGCTCCACCCTTTTGTTTCTAAAACAGATAGCTTGAAATAAATCTGATTCCAAGAGCATATTTGATGAGGAATCATCTAGTTGCCAGTTTTATATGAGGACATTTTAGCCCACTTTTAGTTATATGTTCCAGTAATTATGTAACCTATAGCAATATCAGTGAAGAATGATATTGTCATCTTACCCACATAGAACATAATAGCAGATATTTGGATTTTGACACATTGTTAATTAAATATTGATTTGCTGGAAGATGAACTAAGCCATCAGTATTTTCTTTCCCAATTAGAATAATGACTTTTCCACATGCCAGCAGTCATGAATTTACCACCCCCCCCCCCAAAAAAATAATAATTGTAGAGGTGGAAATGTAAAAACCCCTAAATTATGTAGCAAGCTGCATCTCAGTTATGATTAATAAGTTAGATGTATGATGATAGTTTTAGGCTAATGTTCTCAGTTTCCTTGGACTGTGTTCAAAAAGGATTGTGTACTTCTACCTCACTCTGGGAATGAATGTTAGCAGCCAATTGTTAACTTATGACCATCTATTCTATATCCTAGTCTACCATGAATTAGGATACAGTGGGTGCATCTACACATTCATTAATATGCTGTAGTTAGTGCGCATTAAGTTTAGCACTTCGTTAACCAAGTACCAAATCAATGTACAGTTATGCACTACTGTGCAGTAGTTGTGGCACATGGCTATTTAGTGATGCTTACTGTGCAGTAGCCTAATACAACCATGCAGTAGCTTATTAGCACATATTTTGCTCAGCACAGTGTTATTAGGTCACTGCATGGTTAGTGTCTTGGGTAGACACACCCAATAAGCAATAGTCCACCTTTCAGCAAAAGGCATGGGGTGCCTCCTAAACTAGAAGCAACAGAGATACACTGTTACAGAACTTGTGGGCCTTGCAAAGGAATGGCATGAAATAGTTATATTATTTCTAGTATGATGCAGCCAGCTCAAAGCAGTGTAACGTGCTTCACAGTACTGATGTTGATATGGTACATTGTAGACATGGCACTTGTCATTTTAAGTGACAAAATTATGCATGGTACTTGGTCATCTGTCCGTTGAAGAGACTGCAATACGAGTACCATTATGTCACTAAGCCATATAATTATTATTAATATAACGGATGCAGAAAGACAAAGAACTATTTCCTTTTTTCTTAAACCTTGTTAGAATCAGCCATATGATTTGCTGAGCTTCTGCTTGTCCAGGGAAATAAAACTCAAGGCTTGCTGAAAAAATGATACTTCTTTGCATCTCCCACAATTGCATTAGAGAATTAAAAATCATTTTTAATTACAAATGATCTCAAATCAGAGGAGTTAACATAAGAGTTATAGGGTATATGCAGATATTACATTTAGATTGACCTAACCTTAAAGATCAATCTAAGTGCAGATCTGTGCAGACGTTTGGGGAAGTTAAATTGGGTAAAAGTTGGTGGGACCAATCTAAGTTAGCTCACTGGAGGAGGAGAACTAATTTACATCAGGAATAAGTAAGCCTTATATATTGAATATCTGTACACATTCAGAGCACAGCCCTAGGGCTAGGAAATCTCAGCCACATGCCCCAGCCTTGGGGCTGTGTTCTTCCTTCCCCCTCAGCTCTGAATGGGCTGTTCTTAGATCTCCAACTCTCACTCCAGAACAGACACCGTCCCCAACACACCAACCCCTGCTCTCAACACCCTGATAGCCTCCCTAAACTCACTCACCCCTTCTCCTAATCCAGGTTACTAACACCAGTTTTCCAGGTGGATCCCAGCACCAGCAAACATCTGCATACATGGCTCTTGATCTACAGTCATGTAGCTTAAGATAAGCCACATGATTGTAGACCAGGTGTGGTGAATGTCTGCACATACCCATAATTATTAGGACCCAAATCCAGAAAAAAAATAAAAATGAGTACTTTTACAAGTATTTACAGGTGTAGGACCTGCTTCTTGATTGTTTCAATGATTGAGTTGTTTAACTCTCTCCTACTGAGTTTATATTTTTATTTATTTCACTTCTTCATAGTTGAATTTTCTCAATACTTCCATTAGTCCATATGTGGAGGAATAAATGTGTAAACACCATTTTCTCTTAAATAGATATAATGGAAACCAGCAGGGAGCTAAATAACAAAAAAAACTATCTGCAGAGACAGAGACACTGCTTTAATCACACTGCTAACGTAGGGATCAGTTCATACATACATATTAAGCTATTTGCTTATATTATTGCAAGATCAGAGATGTATTGCCATCTGTAGACTCCTAAACTTAAAAAAAAACAAAACTTTATATAAATACAAAGTTATTTTCTTATTTTTACTATGTACTGCACACCCTTCTCTCTTTTTTTGTAATGGGAAACTATGTGGTTTCTCCAAACATTTTATTGTTTGTTCCTGTCTGCTTTGTTATACAGTGTGAATACTTATTCTACATTCACCTGTACATCTCCTATTAATGATAATGAAAAATTTGAATACAGGTAAAGATGAGATGAACTTATGCATTTTAGTATTTTGAAGAGTTCAAGATACTCAAAATTGCATGTACAGTTGTGATTTAGTCCACTTAGAAAATAAAAAACCTCTGCTAATTTATATCAGGTTAAGGTTTCACCTTTTTAATTATTTTTATAAAAAGGAAAGTTTATTTGTTTTTTTTTCTTTTCTTATGCAGAAAAATAAAAATCACCAGTATATTGGAATACTTCAAAGAAGGTGAAAAGCTAAAACAAAACCAAACCACAAAAGCTACAAGAACTTGTATTGTAATGTGGACAGTGAAAAGAATGATCAATTATTGTAATAAAAGTGTCACAGGGCACTGAGGTGCCCTGTTCCTAAAGAGGGGAAACTGCCGGGGAAAGAGCCCTAGCAGGGTATAAGGAGCCCAGCTGTGGGTTGCCAGGGCAACCAGGAGGTCAGCTGACTAAAAGGGGCAGGGCCTGGCTCCTATATAAATCACAGGCAGAAGGCCAGAAGCAGTTCCCTGCCAGCAGCTAGAGAGGCAGGAGCTCCTAGGCTAGCATGTGAGAAGAAGCCTGACCACAGGTACATCTTAAGCTGAGTAAAGGATGGCAGCTCTAAGATGTCTGGCAACATGGTTGTAGCCAGGCAGCTTTAAGTTATGTTACAGCCTAGGGGCTTGTGTTTTGCTTTGTTGTTGTTACACCGGTGGTTTGGGTGAGGCTATTAGGGGTTGGAGGAGGCCTCATAGGGGCCCCACAGTAGCGTGGGGACCCCAGCACCAGTGCGGGCGTGGTGAGCCCCTGAGGAAGCGGGTAGCAGTGCAGTGAGCCCCGGAGAAAGGGAGTAACAAAGCGGTGGGCCCGGGAGATGGACAGCTTTACCGAGAAGGCCCTGAGACAGGGCGGCTTTACCAAGAAGGCCCAGTGCGGGCACGGAGAGCCCCAGGAGAGGGGCGGCATTCGTGAGAAGGCCCCAAAGAAGGGGGCAGCACTTAAGAAGGCCCGAGGAGAGGCAGCACTACTGAGGAGCCCCAGAGAAAGGGGCAGCATTATCGAAAGGGGCAGCATTGTGGAGAAGGCCCTGGAGGGAAGGGCGGCATTGTTGAGAAGGCCCCAGAGAGAGAGAGGGTGGTGCTGCAGAGGATCCCTGAAAGAGGGTAGCACTACGGAGAGAACCCCAGAGACGGTGAGTGTATATTTGACAGACCAACGTCTATTCCAGCTGCGAGGCTTGGGCCGTGGTATAAGGGGTGGTTGGAGCCACGCATAGCCCATAATGCTAGGGGGCCTGGGAAGCACCCATCATGGAGTGAGACCCACAAAGAGTCTGGAAAACCACGGGGTCTGAATCAACACCGAGAAGTTACCAAGAGGGTATAAGGCAGCCTCCCAAACTTTTTCAAACATCAAAGATGTGGCGGGCGAGAATTGGAGGGTGCCCTTGGGCTGACTTGGCATGGAGGAAGGGGGCCTTAAGGAGATCACAGCCCTCTGGTAGGACCCCGCTGTGACAAAAAGCATTGTCTAGACAAAAGACTCGGGAGGAAAGTGAATTAAGGTAGAAAAATATCACAGAGAAAGATCTAGAACATGTTTTTTTCATCCTACAGAGGCATGCTTATTCTCATAACTTTAGACAAGGAAAGGGAGGTTTCATTTCAATGTAGTAAGGTAGCTCAGCTCATGTAAATCAGTTGGATCCACTGCAATCAATAGAGCTTTTCCAAATTAAACAAGCTGGAGATCAAACCCAAGAATGATGCTTCTTTACTCAAGGATCATTGATTGTGCCATAATCTACAACAAGAAATAGCAGGGGACAATTCTATAAAAGAAAAATATTTAGGATGTTCACTTATTTGCAGATGTAAAAAGATATGGGTTCACTATAACCTTGTATTCCTACCATGAGATGGTATTTGAAATGCATGTAAGCAGCCTGTCTTTTAGTGCCTTTAATTTTATGATAATTAAATTTGATCTTTAATTTTATTTTTTTCCTTTTTTACCTCTACTGTACATTGAGGAAATAATTTGATGTAGTTTATTTTCATGTTATTCTGACATAAAACAGCATACTTCCTATCACAGCTCTTAAATTCAAGGTAAAGCTTTTCTTTCATAAATAGAATGTTCATGAAGGTATTGAACATTTTATTAGTGTTCTTGTGTTAAGATAGTTAGATATGACCATATATATTACAGAACAAGAGGTATGATTTAATGTTGTGTCACTGGGATTTTTCAGCAATTTCACTGGCATTTTACAGGCATTAAATTGGAGCAGTACAGTGGTGAATTAGGCTTAATATGTAGATTACATTAAAATGGAATGTTGTTCACCACTTAACCTTTCTTCCCTAGGAGTTTTCAATAAAATTAATTTCTCTCTCCTAGTGGACCAAAAAAAAAATCTTTTGAATTAGTTTCTTTGTAATATAGTGTAATATATACTATAGTGTAATCTTAATTAGTATCCATCTAGCTAACCTTAGAGTGATACCACAGAGCTGAACTGATGGGATTAACACAGATAAATGCTAGGTTATGCCAAATTGGCAATAAATGCCAAATATGAATCAGTTTTGGAATGTTGGACAAAATAGAGGCAGTCAGTGACTCTTTTGACTGATGTCTAATAAATTCATGAAGCTAAGTGTTTCTTTATTTCCATATAGTTCTTTTCATTGCATCTGCAAACTCTTTGGGGCTTTGCATTTACTTCAAGGGATTCATTGTCGTGCTTTTGTCTCCCTTCCTTAAATATATTTCCATAACTAGGAGATTTCGCATACCCTGGATTCTCCTGCTATATGATTTCATAGACATCAGGGCTGGAAGGGACCTCGGAAGATCATTGAGTCCAGCCCCCCGCCCAAAGGGCAGGAAGTCAGCTGGGGTCATAGGATCCCAGCAAGATAAGCATCCAGTTTCATCTTGAAGGTGTTCAATGAAGGCGCTTGAACCACCTCCGGTGGCAGGCTGTTCCAGACCTTGGGGGCTCGGACAGTAAAGAAGTTCTTCCTTATGTCCAGCCTGAAACGATCTTGAAGTAGTTTGTGACCATTCGACCTCGTCATCCCTTGGGGCGCTCTGGTGAACAAACGTTCCCCCAGATGCTGGTGGTCACCCCTGATAAACTTGTAGGTGGCCATCAGATCACCCCTGAGCCTGCGCTTTTTCAGGCTAAAGAGCCCCAGGGCTCTCAGCCTGTCATCGTAGGGTCTGCTTCCCTGACCTCTGATCATGCGCGTGGCTCTTCTCTGGACTCTCTCAAGCTTCTCCACATCCTTTTTGAATTGTGGAGCCCAAAACTGGACACAGTACTCCAGCTGCGGCCTCACTAAGGCCGAGTACAGGGGGAGAATGACGTCCCGGGATTTGCTTGAGAGCAAAAATAAAAATGTTTGTGCACTCCCTGCTCCTCCATTGCAGAAATCTATTTTAATCCGTTTTTAAAAACACACTTATTCTCTAAAGCAATTGGCTCCAAAATGTGGTACCTCTACTTTTGCTATTTACACACTCTCCTTTTTCATCCCTAAAGCTATTTCTTTCGGATTTGGGGGTTCCCAGTTCCTGTCATCTTGCTTTAGTTCAATCTATTCTAGATGGAGCTTTACCTGACGATTGCCTAAAAACGAGGCGCTGAACGCCGCTGCTTAGCGGCGTTCCTGTCAGAGAGTGCATTTTGCACGGGTTCTGTGATTTGGATTGACATACCACTTGTTTCTGTATAAATATGAACTCGCCATTTTCTCAACCTCCTGAAACCCTCAATATTTTGGATCTTGGAAATGGCCCGTCTCCTTATATGGTACTGGAGCAGCCGCTAAAGTTAGAGAGAGAGTTTTGCTAAAAGCTCTTTCCATTCTGGTGTTAGAAAGGAAAAAGGAGAATTGGCAATTGGGAAATTCAAGTGCAACTGCTTTCTCCGCTTGGTTCAGTAGAGGCAGAGTTGCTTGCTGGCATTCAGAACTCACTCTCTATTCTCCAAATAGTTTTGAAAAATAACAGGGTTCAGAAGGATGCCAAGGTGGGCTAAGTGGAGAAACGTGAATGTAGTGGGTAGGGTGCGTGAGAAAGTCTGTTACTAGAAATGGATTTACCCTGATCTTGCAAGCTGCTCTGCAAGGGGGGATTCCTGCCCTGCAGGAAATCAATGGGGTCTGTGGGATGGAAGGGACAACCCAGCTTTTGGCATATTTTCCATACTCTATGGACCCCTGGATTTGCAGTTTAGTACATCTACACAAACAGCCATCTATCTTATTCTCATCCTTCTAGAACCACATGAAGGCTGTCACTCCAGCTCATATGTTATTCAGAGTTAATTCAGTGTCTGCAATTTTAGTCACTATATATGGATAACTATAGGAAGCTGAGTGGGGCTCACTCCGCTACATACTGTCAGTTGTCAGTTGCCCCATCTGGGTCAGCAGGGGTCCAATGTTGCCCCTGCTTTTCCTCCGGCTCCCCACATATCTGAAAAAGGACTTCTTATTGTCCTTGATGCTCAAAGCTAGCTGGAGTTCAGTTGCAGCCTTGGCTTTCCTGGTCTGCTCCCTACAGGACCGGACCAGTGCAGAATAATCCTCCTTGGAGGTGACTCCCATCCTCCACCCTTTGTAGGCCTTTCTTTTTAGCCTCAGGAGGTCTGCTAGGTCCCTGGAGAGCCAGGGGGGGCTGCTGTGCCCTCTTGCTGCCTTTCCTCCGAGATGGAATAGACTTAGTTTGTGCATTGAGGATCGCTCCCTTGAGGAGCAACCACTCCTCTTGAACTCCCCTCTCCCTGTGGTCTCGGTCCCTTAGGGCCTCACTGACAAGCCTCCTGAGCTTGTCAAAGTCGGCTTTCCTGAAGTCAAGGACTTGCGCGTTGCTGACCGACTTGCCAGCTTTTCGGCGGATGGGGAAGGTGATCAGCTCGTGGGCGCTCTCGTTGGCCCATAGACTTCTTGAGTCAGGTAGAGGTCATCTACACACGAGAGGAAGCTCTGTGACTGCTCAGATTTTGCTGAGCGATCCTCCCATGAGATGTCTGGGTAATTGAAGTCACCCATGACAACCATGGTCCTGGAGCAAGCTGCCTCAGCCAGTTCCTGGGCAAACTCCTGGTCAAGCTCAGGACTTTGGGTGGGAGGTCTGTAATAGACTCCCACCATTGTGTCCCCTGTGCCGTGTTCCCCACGGATTTTAACCCAGAGGGTCTCCAGCCGTCCACCCTGGTCGCCAATATCGGCTTTTAGGCAATATCGGCTTGCAGGGATGTGTAGCTTTCCTTAACATAGAGAGCTACCCTCTCTCTGATGGGGTAGCTGCTGTACTTATTCACTGCTAAAGCATAA
>NW_005842087.1:71545-77120 GCF_000455745.1 Alligator sinensis | reverse complement strand
GAGTCAGTAAAATGAGGATATTGATCCAATTTCATTTGTACACTGTAGTGGGGTACCCTCCAGGGGTGGCCTTGAACCCCTGGAGTCCCCTCAACCCTTAGCCTCTTTGTCTTCAGGTAGTCACAATTTCATTCAGCCACCACACCTTGATATGTTTTGCTTTTAGATATAAGGGATGCTTTCCAGGCCAAACCTTGCTCTAATGAGCACCAGGTGTCTGGTCATTGACTTCAAGGATAATTGCATGGCTCAACCAACCCTACACCACAACCCAAGCCTCACAGGTATTATCACTCTTGGTGTTCGTTCCACTCACTCCGTCTCCAGGCTCTTGGATTCCCTGGCACCATGCTTAGTCCACTCTCTGACCTCACAGACCCCCTAATAACCCATGCAGCTCTCCTGGGCTCACGGCCCCCCCCCCATGTCCCCTAGAAGCTTCATTTAAGTGCTTTTCTGTCAGCATATGCTCCCCTAGCCTTTCCCTGCCAAAAGGTAATGCACAGGCAGTAGGAGCTGGGACTTTCAGACGTCCCATACTCGCCTTTCTCTTTTTAGGGGCTACCCCTCCATAAGCAGCTCTGCCACTGTGACCCCCAGCCCCACTAGGGTACAGCTTCTGGTCTTACCCAACACCATGGACTTGGGCCCTAGCCTCCATCCCTAGAGCTAAGGTGCACTTTGCCTGTCTCAGCTACTCCTCAGCACAACACCTTTGCTTTTACTCCCCACCTTTGCACTTGGCCTATGTGGGCTACTCTCCCAGGCACTTCAGTCTATCCTACCAGGATTTATCTCCACCCCCTCCTAGGCTTCAGGCCCTGGTCCTGTTGGTCTCCAGCAGTGGCCCTTTCCAGATCTTTGGCCCCTTTTGGAACCTGGCCCCACCCTTAGGGCAGTTGTGATCTCCAGGCTTCCCAGTCCTTGTAGTTCTTAAGGGCCGTGGTCCCTCATAGAACCTGAACCCTGGCCCCACCTCAGGCCAGTTAAAACCTTCCAGGCTCCCTAGCCCTACCTGCCCCTCTGGGCTACAAGTTTCTGTGCCCAGCTCTCACCCCCATTGTGGGCTATGAACTTTCAGACCTCTGATTCCCCAGCCTGCAGCTTTTCCCTGGGACCCTTAATAAAGTATAGGCCACCCACCTAACATAAACAACTTTGTTCACTCACCCACACACCAGAGTCACTTACTCCAGTGCCATAGTAATCCTACTACCAGGAGCTCCTGTGCTCAGGGTAAAATTACCTGACCAGCTCAGGCTGTGGGCTTATGACTCAAGCCCAACCCACTCCTGGTCAGGTGACCTTCTCATTAGCCCACCTTGCCACCTGCAGGCTGCTTCTCAAGCAGCCTCTCTTTAAAATGACAGGTGGGCTAAGCATTCTGTCACATACACCCTTAGCAATCTTGGCTGTGCCGGTGATTTCACTATCTTCCTTAGCTGTGGAAATCTTCCTCACTACTTTTCACAGTCACTACTCTGCAAAATCGGTGATTGCCGCTGGTGTCAAAGCAAAACAGTGTTAGGGTAATATATTATATGCAACTGTAATAGAACTGGATGTGTGAAGGGAAAGGCAGCACTGCCTGGACTTTCCTTTGTCATTAGAGAGAGATTTTCTAGATGAAAATTGTCTTCTTGTGTTTCACTTTAGCACATACAGAGGTGCATCTATATGAAATACTTACTGCAGTCGCCTAATTAGCTCCAAAATAAAGTCTCAACATCTACACGTGGCCCTTTTAGGCCACAGTAAACTAATAAATGCCACTGTAGGTTAGTACTTTTAAACACAAAGTACTAATCCTGTGCCAGTAATTTAGTGTGCAGGAATACACATGTAGATACTGATAGGGCTTCCTGGGACACATGAGTGTGACAGTGTAGGGACTGTCCACCTGCTAGCCCCACATTGGAGCACCCTTGTGTCCCAGCCAGCCCTTTCACAGCAAACTGAACAGGCTGGAGCAGCCCTGAAATGGCAGGATGACACCCCTGGGCTCATTGCCAGCTGGGGCTGCTCCAACCTGTCTCAGTGTGCTGCTGTCCTGGACGCATGTGTAAACCTGGGAGTAATACATTCTGGCACAAACTGAGACAGGGTTTATTCAATTTCATTAATTGCATATGTAGATCCACCCACAGTTGTTAAATAACTACACCTGTGAAGGTTTCTATAAGTGTAGCTTAAGTTCTCTCATTTTATTTTATTGAGGGTGTACTACAAGACATTGAAAAGCAAATACTTTGGAATCATTGTGGCTTTGCTTCTGGTCAGTGTAGCACTGAGACTCTTTAGCCACAGCAGATCAATCAAAACATTAGTATGTAAAATCCTAATAGAAAAGACAGAGGGTTTGTTTGTTTTTTTCCTAGATATCCAGTTACTGGCTGTGGAACAAACAACACAAACATTCGATATTGTAAAAAGTTAAATTCCTTTGTTTTTGATCTTTCATCAAGCATGAAGGAACAATCTTTATAAAAACAAGGTGAATACCTAGTCTAGAATTTCATTTGAGATGATAATTATAGAAGGTGAAGCTACGACCATTGAGTCAGTGGGAAGTTATGTCATTAATTCATGTGGAATCAGGTTTTGTATAGTTTCATAACAGTATTTAAATGGAGGAACTGAAAAAAGTCACACAAACATGGCAAAGAATAACTTTGTTGTAATAATAACCAACAGATATAGAGTACAGGAAAAGAAATTTAGAAGATGCAAGATGGTTGAGAGCAGGAAATGGCAGCAGACAGCTGAGTTTGGCATTTTGAGACCCAGATCATGTAGAAAATGATCAGTGTGTATTCCCTTTTTGCTCCCCTATAGTGCAGGGATATAGAAACTGTTGTTAGTAAGGGAAGGGCAGAGAGGCTGTTTATACAGCCACCAGTGTGGTAATGAAGTAATACAGCTGGAGGGGTTCAGCCTACAGTTGAAAATGTGGAAAACTGTAGGAAGGGAGGGAGGGTTGAGCCTGGAGCGGAAGACTCTTTGGTTTGTTTGTTTTGGGGGGTTTTTTGGCTTTGTTTGGAATTTAAGATCTCAAAAGGGCTGGACTTTGTGCCTAGAATGGAGATCAATCATGTGTGAACGAGAGAATGATTTTGAATGATGCAGGAGGAAACTGAGGCAGTGAGAAGGCATGATGCCAGACTGGATAGGTCCTCATTACAAGTGTAACTTCTACTTCTGTATCAAATATTCAAATATTATAGAACTTTGTTCAGTCTTCCTTCTTGTCGTCATCACAATCCTAATATGATTTTATAGGAAAGACAGAGCAAACATATAACATGAAGGAAGCCCAGATGATAAATTAAACAGTGTTAGATTGATACTGTGGCTGTGAGGGTCTAGGAATTATGCGAGAAGGAAGGATTTTTTGGGGGGTAATGCCTTTTTTTGGCCTAACAGCATGGCTGGGGTAGAGTTAAATAAGTTTTCAAATGCAAGGCATTCTTCATCATATCATCAAATGATCAGTGCCTGATGAAGAATATACTGCATTCAAAACCTTGTCTATCTTTATCTCTTGTCTATCTCTATCCCAGCTATGCCATTGGTTCATAAAAGATACCACCCTAAGAAATCCTTACCTCTTTAAATTAAACTGTACTCACTTAATTTTAGTTGTTGTTCTTGATTTTTCCATTCTTTTAATTTCATTTTAAATTGGTGACATTTCTGGCACTTACCTATGGGAAAAATTCAATGACTTCATTTTAAATTAATCCAGTGAAGAATTTTGGTGCATACGATCTTAAAGTGTTATCACAGGGAACAGAACCAGCCCATGGGTTTGGAGCTTGTCTATTTAAGTCTTTTATCTTATAGCCAAGGTCCTAGTTTTTAATGTCCCCTTAAGGAAGTTCTTTTTTGCTGACTATCTGACTGGACACATGAATCAGAAAGAACAGGGAGAATGGTAAAGGCAACAAAGTTAATGGTTTCCCCTTGTTGATGCTATAGAGATAAGCCATCTATATGAAGTACAGGCATTCAGGGATCTGGCACTCTGTTTCTGTTTGTTTTGTGAATCTAGTAGGAAAGTGTAATTTTACTAGGAGTCTCTGAATGGGAGTGAGGTATGAAGTATTTGTCAGATTCTATGTTTTCTTTTTACAGTCTAATATTAAATTATGAATGATCTTTGGAATCCATGATAACCGATGTTTGGTTAGCTTATTACTGAAATGGGTTTGAGAGAAATTAAATAAGCCTACAGTAGACATTCATTACTTTAAGTACAACTTTGAACATTAAAATACTCTTTTCAAAAAGATGGCTCGTTGTATTAAGCAGCTTTATTTTATTTATTTATTTATTTATTTTTTGCTTAAATACCTCAGCAACAGCTTCTGTGTAGACAGTTTTTGAAAATTAAAAAAATCAAGGCCAAAAACAGACAAGGATGAAACAGGTTTAATAGATGTACACAAGGAAATTAATTGCTGTTGAAATGTAGAGAGTAGCTTCACAGGTGCAAGTGTTATTATGTAAATCAAGTATGTAGACAGTTAAGGTAAGCACATAATTTATGAGTAGGTTGTTTTAAGAATGTTCTAAAGACTTAGACAATACAGTTCGAAAATAATTTATTGAGATGGAAGTAGAAGGAAGACATTCAGTGAATTTTGTTTATTTGTCATCATATATTGGTACTAAAACAGATGACTACTATGAAAAGTTTAGAGAATCAGATCCTAAATATATGTCTAGAAACATGACCAACAGCTATCGGACATTTTTTTTTTTTTTTAATGGAAAAAAAGACAATGTCTGTAAAATTGTAGCAATCTTTACATGCTAACCTACTAAAACATAATATTTTAAGACTTTCATTTCAAGGAATAGAATGTTATAATGTATGTGAATTACACAGTAAAACGTGTACTTATATAAATGCTTATCTTTTTTATTTTTCAGTTTGAAGTGATTTTTAAAAGAAATGAAGATATCAAGAAATGGAAATGACTACCCTATATTTGCATAAGATGCAGAACTAAGATGAAGGGTTCCTTTATTTTACATATTTCCTGAGAAGCAATACAGATATATTCTATTCATTGATATATAGGCTTTATGCAAGATAGTGGATAATGAGATGAAAAGTTAGATTTAACTCATGAAAATCATGAATTTAATGACCTTCATACTAAAAAATGCTTTAAAATAATTGTATACTCTGACTTCATGTAGTTCAATGTCGTTTTACTGTTTGCTAATTTGAGAACTTTCTCTTAAATTAAAAGAAATTGTGTGTCTACTAGGCCATTAATGTAATGGCCTAGTAGACACATAGTATTGATGGTTTTCACTTGGGAGTAGGTAGCTGAGGTCAACCCAGGTGGGGAGTACAGGTAAGACCAGTAAGAGCTACCCAGATTTTGGATGAAGTTACACCTTACACTTAGACCACACTAAATCTGTGGAATGTTAAGCAGTGTTGAAGTTAAAAGGTGCTGTGAGCAATTGCATGTTAAGGGTTAATATCATTTCTCGCCTGCACAACTCTGACTTGCCAATAGCAACCAGGGGCATGGCTAGAAGCTAAGACAATTAGGCT
>NW_005842087.1:70289-71535 GCF_000455745.1 Alligator sinensis | reverse complement strand
TAAGAGGGGAGTGGGACCAGTGTATCCTGGGATGCTGGAAGAAGACCAATTGCTTATTTTATCACTGTGGAGCAGCTTAACAATAAGAGGGTAGCACAACCCAGAGTTAACCCTTGCTTGAAGTGGTATAACTTACCATAAATTTAGAGGACACTTAATAGCCTCTGAGTTAATGAACTTTAATATATGAACATTTGTGTTTTAAGTGCCCTTAGTATGGTCTAAGTCAGGGGCAGGCAAAGTCCAGCCTGTGGGCCTGATCCAGCCAGCAGTGGACTCCGTCCCAGCAGGCCCTGCCCACATGGCTGGGGCCAGTCTCCATGGATACCCCAGCTGCAGCTACACTGTGATAGCATAAGGCTGGGGGTGGAGCGGGGCCCCAGCTGCACTGGCAGGGCGCACGGCAGGGTAAGGGGATGCTCCAGAGATGCTGGGATCTTGTGGCAGGGGCAGCTTGGTCAGAGCCAGGGCAGAGCCATGAACTACAGCCTGCATGCTCCAGGCAGGGGCGCAGCTCTGCCTCAGCTCAGGACCACACTGTCACTGCTGCAAGGAGCCAGGGTAGAACTGCAATCGGTTCTCTGTGCACCCCTGCCCAGAGTATGCAGAGTGCAGATCATGGCTCTGTCCCAGTCCCAACCAAGCTGTCCCTGATGCAAGCACCTTGCCCTGCTCCATTGCCCACCCTGCCAGCACAGCTGGGGCCAGTCTCTATGGCAACCCAAGCTTTGTGCTATCACAGTGCAGCTGAGGTCTCCATGGAGACTGGCCCCATGTTGAGCCCCAGGGGGCTGCCGGGAAATGGAGTCCACTGCCAGCCCAGGGGCCAGACCTTGCCTGCCATCCCTGCTATGGCTCATCCCATAGTCACCACTCCCAGTGCCGCCACCGCCCATCCCACCCCCACCTGCCCTGGCCCAGCCCCTGCTGGGAAGAAGTCAGAACAGCCCATGGACCCGAGCCCACAGTGTGCAGCCTGCACTTGCCCTGTGCACAAATCCAGGGGGCATATGCCCCCCATGCCTTCCCTAGGGGTGCACACAGTGGTGGGGAACTGCCCCCTCCTTCCCACTGGCCCGCACCCCCTAGATAAGCTGCCTGTGGATCCATCCCACTTCCAGCCCTGGAATCCCATTCACCTTCCTGGCTGGACAGTGCCTGCACCTGGCTCCACTCCCTCCCTCACCACTGGGGCCTCCATCACTCCCCACTCCACATCCCTTCCCTCCCACGTGTCCTCCCCCCC
>NW_005842087.1:68946-70258 GCF_000455745.1 Alligator sinensis | reverse complement strand
CCCCCGGGCCCCCCCCCCCCCCGGACTTACCGGCAGGAGGCTGCTCTCGAAGCTGTCTGGCTGTGCGCATGCTGCGGCTGTGTGCATGTGTGCAGCGTTTATTGGTGACATTATCAGCCAAAAAAATCCGATGGCCGATAACGTTAGTTATCCTGTTATCTGTGCCTATACAATATGCAACCGATATATCAGTGCACCTCTATTTAATATCATATTCAGCGTTGTGGTGCATTGGTCCTGTAATAATTCTTAACCAGTGGTGCTCAACCGGTGGTCTGCAGAGCTTCCCACAGGTCCAGAGATTTCACGGTGGTAGCACTAAATGCTCCCAGAGCCATGGCAATTAATGCTGTTACCACCAGATTTGGGGACCTGAAGGGAGCGGCCCCACACCACTCATCCATCAGGCGGTGGGACCAAAAGGTTGAGCCCCACTGTTCTAAAGGGCAAAGTTCACACACCAACGTGGCCTGTAGCACAAGCTTATCTTGTGTTTCTAAACTAAGTTAGCTTAGATCAGAAAGTTTTATGGGAAAGGCAGATGAGACCATCTCCAGATGTGATAGATATAGATAATAGATATATATTTATATATCTACCTATTTTGATATCTATATGGCTGCAGGTGAAAGATACCAGTAGGCAGCATTACAATCCCTCTGCATTAACTTCAAGGTGTATATCCCATAAGCAAACCAACCCAATACAGGACTACCAGTTTTATCAGATTTCTTAGCAGTCAGCAGCTCTGCGACTGGCCTCCTCTCTGAATTTCTCCCATCTACAAAATGGGCGTAATTCTATTACAGCCTGGCACAAAAGCTGCACGAATTTCCCACCCTGCCTTCAGGATGCCTGCTTTTCCGGGCCAATACATTTTCAAAAGCCTGTGCAGCAGCAGTTACTTGCTACAGCCACGTTTCACAGTGTAGTAACTGCAGCAAGCAGCTCCTGTGCTGCCCGAGGCACCAGGGGTGAGGGCCAAATGCCATGTGCTGTGTTGCTCAATTTAGTTGTGACAAGCTCTCATGTCAAAGGTGTAATACAGCGCTTCTCAAAACCAGGGGGCGGCAACAACCTGGGATGCCTGGAGATCCTCTCAGGGGTCTGCTGGACACCGCACCTATGAGGTGTGCGAGCACCACACCGTGTGCAGGATCAACCCAGAGACTTCAAGCAGGAACCCGCGGCGTTAAGGACGCGCCGCCCTGCCCCCACCGCTTTATCCCTGCCCGCCCCTCAAACATCGCAAGCGAAGGAAAGCGTTTGTCCCGGGCTGCCTCGAGCCCAGCGGCCGGCTACGGGCCACGGA
>NW_005842087.1:49957-68457 GCF_000455745.1 Alligator sinensis | reverse complement strand
TGTACATTGGGGGGGGCAGGACATTCCGGCCCCCGGGCGCTCTCGCAGCCGCGCCCCCTCGTGGCGGCCCCAAGGAAGTGGCTGCACCCGGTGGAGGAAGCTGAGGCTCAAAGCTGGTGCTGCCTCTGTGTTAATCTGCTCTGTTTAGTCTGCAAGGTGCCTTCCTCCCGCCTGCTGACTAACAGGGCTAACTCCCTTTCTCCCTTCCACCGAGCCACCCCCTGCCACAGGCAGTGGGGTCAGCACTACTGCAGGCCAAGAGCTAAGCCCTCCATGCCAAGCCACCCCGCACAGGAGCAAATGCCTTGGGGAGAGCCTAGGAGCACGGCTGTGATCCCCCCTCGCACCCTCCCTGGCATCTGCCCGCAATCCCAAACCCAGTGTGCTGCTTCAAGGGCCCTACCAGCCTTTCCATTGGGACTGGTGCTGTAGCTAAGGTTGCGCCCCCACCCGCATCATCCAGGAGTCTACCGGCATCAGCATCCGTCTCCCAGTGCTACTGAAAACAATCCGGGAGATTGATATTATGGAGGGGTTGAACAGTACAATTAATGACATTACATCATGTTGCACAAAAAATCTCCCAGAATAGCTTCAGTCAGTTGACAACCCTAGCTGTAGGCCTGCTCTGCCAAAGGCTTCGACCAAAGGAGCAACCGGATCCTCCCCACTTCTCTGTCGACTCAGGTCACCTCCAACCCCCCTGGGATGAAACTTGGGGCTAGAGCCAGCAAAGGGCCTGAGAGACAATAAGTTAGGTGCCCAGCCCTTCCAGTGCAATCCAGGGCTGGAGCCTGGGACCAGGGCTCCTGCACTGTGGATGGGTATGACAGACTCCTTAGCAGGGCAAGCTCTCCCTGTCACCCATTGCTGAGCAGGGAGCTGCCTGGAGCTAGCCAACAGGATGTGCTGGGGAACTGGTCGCTCTCTGGAGTTCGGCACCCAAGTCAAAGCAGCTCTACCCGAGGGGATCCAGGACCTGTAACACACCTGAGGGGGTGGTGTCCACAAGTATTTTTTAAAAGAACTGAAATCTTTTAAAATGTAGGTGTGGGAGGAGGAGGAGATGCTACTACTCATCTTTCCTATGCTGGCCTGGAGATTAAGGCATGTACCCAGAACATAGAAGACCTCGATTTTAGGTCCTTCTCAGCCAGAGAGGTTTCAAACCCTCATCTCCCATTTCCCAGGAGGAGTGCTCTGGATCATCAGGCTGTAAGGTAGGCTTAGCGTGTGCATGGTGGACACTAGCACATCCTTTTGGCTAGGACTCAGCACTCCTCCTGCTGCAGCATGATATTGTGCGTGCTACTATGGACCGCATGCAGTGTGCTACTATGGACCAAAGAGAGGATATGAGAAGGCCCATAACTCTGTAGCCTATGATGGGAGAGTCTTGAGTTTCCATATCCACTCCATGAATAATTTTGTTTTTTGTCCAATGATTCTTTAATGTATAAACAGTCATAGGAACAGGACTTAGAATCGTAACTGTACCCTCTCATAAACCACTTAAAGCCACAGAATCAGGACTTTTTATGCCACTTGATTGCCATGTTACAACTATCTCACACACAAGGACTAAAAAAAGAAACCGCAACTTGGAGACACAAATCTATTAAAAAATGAAGACAGCATGAAACGTTCCTGTCCTGAGCCTTTGACTTTTCTGAGCTAAGCCTTTGAGGACAGTTACTGAAATATGTGTGTAGATGATCACAGTTTGTACTCCAAAATGTGTTGTTATATTTTCATATATTGTGAAATAATGTTTCACATATACATTTTTTATGTTTTTTATATTAACCAAATACAGTTAAAATTGTTATGAGAAAAAGCTACAGAATCACGCTTCTGTTTTGGACTCTTTCCTTCCAGCCCTAGGAATGTTGCATTCCTTTCTCCACAGGTTCAACAGGAAGAGAGGAAAGGTTCCCCATTCAGCCTAGCCTCCAGCCCCCTGGGCTCTTTCTATCATTTTAAATGGATCTGTAAGAAGCAGCAAAACTGCTATAAAAAAAATCAAATTAAATTTCAACATTTAAAGTAACAGTAAAATGTAACCAACCGACTACTGGAAATTTCCATTATCTGAAATGTACTGAATGCATTTTCAGTGAGAATGGAACTCAGGCTGTAATACCTATATGCAGACAAATAAGAAATTGGTTATGTATGAACTGTTCATTTATAATAAATGGTAAAATAACATAAGATAGGAGAATGGGGCCAGCTCGTCCCTTCCTTGCTTCTTCCCTAATCCTCCAGCTATATTACATCTTTAGATCTCATGATAAAAATGTGCACAAGTGAATCTTAAATGTTATGCTTAACAATGGAAAAGGGCTGGCCAGTTGTTTGGAGGGGAATCGGGAAGCACCATGACACTCTGATATGCATGAGGCTGTCTGGGAGCTGTAGTTTAAGTGAAGGAAGTTATCTATTATCAGTATAGAACTGCTTAGGTGAAACATGCTGAACAAAAATTACATTTTGGATTAACCTGTTTCAAGGCATGCATCACCTTGTAGACTTAAACAAGATAATGGAGTAGATTATAATTTAGATGCATCATACTCACTGACACAGCACAGAGAAATCAGCCTCTGTGTTTGTGCAATGGTGATTACTTTGAGCACTGTGCATCTAAGATTGGAATCCAATACTGAGCTGACCCTCTGGCACTATTTTGCTGTATGGATGATGTCATTATTAAGCTTTACATAGTGCTAGGCTTAGCTTTGGCAAGGGCAAGCCTCAGAGCTCCCTGACTCTGAGATTGGCCTTTTAATTCCTGCACCCCTATTTTATACTGTCCCTCTCCAAATTAGTTTGGACTCCTGGTGGAGAATTTATTCCTGTGGGAACTGATGTAATCAGGAGTAATCTGCAGCAACATAGAGCTAGGATTTGAAAACAAGATGGCATTTATGAGTCAAGCAGAATACTTCATTTAAAGGTTCTTAGTTTAGTCTGATGAAACAAAAGTTATTTCAGTCTGTGTTGGTAGGACCTCCTGCTTCCCTTTCACCCTATGTTCCTGAATCATTTCCTTCTGTGTTTCCGACATTCTGTGCAACCCCATGGCCCACTCAGCACCTGTGGTCTTCAGAGCCCATCAACCCTTTGGGCTTTTTTATGTCCTGAGATTTTCCACTCTCTGCTTCCTCAGGGAGTAGGGGAATCTTGCTTCCTCCAGCTTCAGCCAGCCTGCTGTCCTCAGGTGTTCCCACCTGAATACACAGCCATTGTCTCCCCAGGCTTCTCTATTCATATGTAAACAGTTCTTGATAGTGCATGCATAGGACCAAGACAGGCTTCCCTGACCAACAGCCATGTCTGTGCTCAAGAGAAATTAACTCTTTGATGGCCAGTAGGTAGCAAGTGAGTAAACTGACTCACCCATATTTTACTAAAAGTATTACAAAAGAGCCACCTGGATACCACGTGAAGAACTGCTGCAGTACAGAAGAAACCCCCCCACAAATCGCACACCACTGGTTATGACGTATCACCCCTCCCTTGAACCTGTACGGAAAATCCTCAAAAAATTGCAACCCATACTAGAAAGAGACCCTATTCTTAAAAAGATCTTCCCAGAGCCACTCATCCTAGCCTTCAGACAAGCACCGAACCTCGCCAACCTCATCACCAGAAGCAAACTTCCTCAAGCCCAGAACACACCAAAAAGATCCAGACCATCCCATGACAAGAAATGCAAAACCTGCCATCACATCTCCACCACCCCCACTATTACTACATCTCACAACAGAGCCATCAGCATCCCAGGATCTTACAGCTGCACCTCCAGAAATGTAATATACCTCATCCAACGCACCAAATGCCCTGATGGAAAATACGTAGGAGAGATCAAACAACAACTGCGCACCAGAATGAACGCACACCGGAAATCCATCAAAGACAGAAATACCCAATTACCGCTGGGGGCACATTTCTCACAGGAGGCCCGCTCTCTCTCCAATCTCTCAGTCCGGATCCTCGAGGGAAACTTACACAACACTTCCCAGAGCCGAGCCTATGAGCTCCATTTCATCAGCCTGCTGGATACTAGAGATCATGGACTAAACATAGACATTGGATTTTTGATACATTATAATGTGCCTGGCAACTGACTCCCCAGCCCAGCCCAGCCCAGCCCAGCCCCTGGCTTCTTTACTTTTCATTCCATCCAGGAAGAGCACACACCAACTGCTGAAGCTTCCTTAGCCTGACGAAGGGTTTTTGAACCCGAAAGCTTGCTTAGTAACTTTTCTCTAACTATTTGGGTTGGTGTAATAAAAGATATCAAATTCACCCAAGGAACCTTGTCTGCCTATGTCCTTAGACCAACACGGCTACAACCTAAACCCTTACAAAAGTTCCTGGATTCTTCACAGATTACTCAAAATATTTTAGCCAAGGCACTATTTGGACTGAATATGTTTGAATGCGGTGTTCATAGTACTGCCAAAGCTAAAAAAAGTTGTAAGTGCTTGAGGGTAATTCTTATGCTTCAGTACCAGTAGCGACACGAAGCGGGTGCACGGGGGTGCACATGCACCCCCTGAGAGTGCTGGTGCACCCCCTGACAGGCTGCGCTCCCTGCTTAGGCAATGGGCAGCAGGGGCAGGCAGGAGCACCAGTGACCCCTGTGAACTGCTGGCCAGGGAGTGGGAGCACCTGGATGAAGCGCTGCGGCCACTTCCAGGAGCAGCACGATTGCTTCCCGGTCAATGAGATTGGCCACAGGGGGACCCCACCTCCAGTCGCTGACTGGTTGCTAGGGAGGCATGTGCCCCCTCCACTAAGTTGCCCATGTTCAGTACTATGCCAGCAAGGGTCAGGAAGAAATTCACTCCCATGTTTATTTCTTTATTTTTCCATTTATAAAATGTATGGGTTACCTTTGACAGCAGTATAACACAAACATCTAGGTGCATGCATGAGAAGGGGAAGGCTCACCTTTAACTAAAGCTTTCTGCATCAGACACTGTTGCTGACAAAATATGGTATGAGATACTTCTCCTGGTCTGTTCTGGTGTGGTGGTTCCTATGTGACACCTTCCCTTATGTTGGGAGCTGAGCACCATCAATCCTGTGACTTGCTTTTTGGTTTCTTCCTATTCCGAAGCAGGTGCCGGACAGATGCTGTCCTTGTGGTTGACTGATTCTCTGAAGACAGCTTCTTGCTGTGTTCGTTCTGTGGCCATTAATAAGTGGTTTCTGGATACCTGCTGTTGCACGCCCAGCAGGGACTAGCAATACCCACTGCCTTCCTAGCTCAATAGCTTTTTTCTCTGTGCTTGTGCTCTCATCTGACTGGCTGTTCCTGCTACAATTATTATGATTATTTATATAATTCCAGAACCTTAGGCCCATTCCATATCAATGTCCCTTGTCCTTACTACTTCTCACTGGTACTTTTCCACAGCAGTGTAACAAAGGTGTGGGGCAACTGAGGCACCGGGCCTGGGTACTGACCCT
Organism: Alligator sinensis; assembly: GCF_000455745.1. NCBI lineage: Eukaryota > Metazoa > Chordata > Crocodylia > Alligatoridae > Alligator > Alligator sinensis. The sequence continues at coordinate 62,973 of NW_005842087.1, read as the reverse complement.
CAAGAAGGTGGGGTGGAGCACAAAATTCACAGCAGCTGCTTTGCTGGCCTGGGCACTACCATGCCACCAGCAGCACAGCCACTGACATTGCTCATGTTTGGCTGCTGCTCAGGGTACTCAAGCACTCAGTTACACACTGCTTTTCTAGCCTCCCTCCTCTTCAGCTGTTTCTGCCTGCTGCTCCCCTGTTCTGGGTAAGTTAGTCATGCACCTCTGTTCTGCAACTGAAGGATCAAGATTAATGCTCCCCTCTATTTGGGCCCCCTCACAAACCATCAGATAATATAGTTGCTTTTCCTAAGCAGACTAGACTCCAAGTCCTGCATGAAGCCAAGTCCAAAGATACCTGCCTTGTACACAGAACCCTCAGAGAACTCAAGCTTTTGGCTTTTCAAGCTGTTTTAAACTTGTGCTCAGGTCAGTTCTTAACATGCTTCCTTCCCCTGTTCTTGGTACCAGACTTGACCTTCCCTGTCAGGCAAACCACCCATTTTCTTCTCTGCTTCAAGATTTCCCGGGTAAGTCTTATCTGAGTGCAAGCCCTGAGTGTAGACACAATATACATGTGTGCACTGGGACTCATGCTGGTGTAACTTAAAAGTGAGTTGTGCTATATTAGTGTGAATTGTGTCCACACTTTATACATTGTGTGGCTATATTGGGGCAGTCTTCCTAGTGCAAACAATGCCGCAAGCAATGGTGAGTTCCTTGGATGGCTGGAAGCCCAGTGATACCTCAAGTAGACGGTGGCATGGGACAGTGTCATAAAGGGTGAAGATGGTTAGCCACAGGTTTGGAATACCTTTGGTATACAGCCTGCTTGAGCATAAGATAGAGGGCTAACAAATGGGCACCAAATTAAGAGGGCTGGTAGATACTCAAACTTGCTTACAGGAAGGTCCAAAGTTCTGTGCCTTAAGTGATAAGGAGTCCAACCAAAGTACTGGAAGGTACAAGTGGAAGTTATATGTGAGCTCTCTCATGGTACCTACTTCTCTTGCGACAGTAATATTTCTTACTCCTCACTGTGTGGGTTACAGCAGCTTCGGTTGGACACTTGCAGAGCCTCATGTCACTTCACTTATATGGCTAGTGCTGTGAAGTGGAACTTGGTGGGACTGTCCATATGTATGGGGTTACTTGTGTATAAACATTTGCAGAATCAAACTCTTAGATGCCTTCTGAACTTACTCTATCATTTCCTGGCACGCTTCTGAATTTGGCCCTTGGGCTTTCTGAGTAAAGAAAGGCTACAGTTGGCCCTGAGCAAATAGTAGGAAAAATTTAGAAAAAGATAAAGAACATCTCATAGGACACCTATATAAAGTAAAATGCAGCCCTATGTAAAGATACCCGAGTTAGGTCCAAGGTGGCTGGCTCTGGAACTAAAAGCACACACCCCTGCTCAGGAGAACTATTAGCTCAGGCAGAGCACTGTGCTGTGGTGGCTGTACTACTTCTGGTACTTGGACTAGTATCTCTGCATGGCACTGCTTTGTGCAATGTGGACCTGTCAGCTCATTTGGACAGGGGGTGGGGGAATTGGTATCTCTACATAATACTGCACAGAACCACATAGGCCTGTAGTCATAATCTTTGAGGAACAGCCTTCTCTGGATGAAGGAATTCTTAGAGGAGACTCAGTTTCATGACTTTGCCTTTGGAGTTGAGGAGCCTGGAATTATGTTGCTGTTGTTAATAAAAAAGCCAAACTGCTTCTCAGTAGAATGCGTCTATCCTCTGCCAAGACACTATAAATTCTAGACTGGTTTTAGACCGCACAGTAAATTCCTTTGACAATTCTGTTTGCCCCAGAAATTACAAACAGATAAATGGCTATGGATTCAGAAATGGCAGGCATTTTGTACCTGGAGTTTATGGTGGGTCAGACATAATGATTGCTAATGCACTTCATTGAAGAAATATTAAATCCTCACCTAAAAGCATTGTATGTCTGGTCACTTATAAGATTATCCCTCATCAAAGGTTACTGTAACACCAGTGCTACATTATGCAGAAACACATTGTAAACTACATCTTAAAGGCCCTTCCCAGTGTCATTAAAGATGGGCTAAAAAGGAATTATCAACACTTCCTGGCTTGCTTTGTATATCACCTATTGCCATGAATCAAATATCCCTGGCTGGCCAAAAAATCACATATTGCCCTTGGAAAGTTGCAATTTTGGTGAAAACATGCACAAAAATTCACAAGGTGAAAACCAGTGACTTCCACACACTTCCATCTAATGAGAGCACAGATTCCAAGCTGGTAGCAGGTACACTGCCAATGCCAAGCCATTTTTCATGTCAATTTCAAAACATCACATTCCTGTTTATTGGGTACAGTCAGAACTGCCACCGCTGAGTATATGTGATAAAATGGCAGCCAGGACACCAACAACTGATTTTGGACAGAAATTATGGTTTTAAGAACAACTGGAGCACTATGAGGATGGGGAAGAAAAGGAATTCTAGCAAGCAGAAACACCTGCTGCACCTAACTGGTGCTAAAAGAGGACATTGTGCTTAGGAAGGCCTGTTGTGTCCTGAGAAGATGAAGGGACTGTGCTCATTGATGGTGCATACTACCCACATAGCAAAAGTGGATACAGTGTGAACTCTCTCAGAACTCACCTGTTTCATGCTAGCTGATCAGGCAGTACTACCCAGACCACCTTGAGTCAGCCACGATGCCAAATATCCTTGGGTCTGGGCAGTGCTGTTAGTGGTAGGTGCTGGAATAAAGATATATCTGGTTTTTGTCCAAGTGGGAGCAAGGGATGAATTCTCTTCCCTGCCTGCATCCATTGTATCTACCAAATTTTTCTTCCTTAATCATTCAGTATGATAATAAGGCAATACTATGATATAAATATTAATTGTGAATCTCTTTGGAGGCATAAAGTGCATTACAGCTCTGAGACACCTTCCTCTCAGAAGTGTAAGCTTATTACAACATCTTTACATCTAATCAAGATGCCATCTCTACCTTACCTCCATTTGGGCTCTTTCCAGCTAGCAATGATTATGCTAAGGGCTTCCTTGTAATATCCATTACTGTCTGAACTACAGGCTGAACTAAAATACTGAATGAATTTATGTGGGGGATATCTTTTACCTGATCCAACATTCTACAGGTAAAAGGCTGGCTGATCTGAAATGAAAACAGAAACATTAATGATAAACCTTTTAAATTGAATCCCTCACCCCTCCCCACAACAATGAAATGAGAAATATACAGGAGAGGACAATGAAAATAGCAGCTAATTCCTGAAGACTACAAACTTTATTTGCAGACATTAACTAACTAACACAGCCCTACCTGTTCATTTCTATATGGATCTGAGCATCTGCATTTCAAAAGTAATTAAAGTTAATGAGCTGTGCTTTGTGTTGGAACTGTGAAAACTTAATTGCCATAATTAGTTGTGAAATGGCAAGTGCCTCTACTGGAGTAACACCCTGTCATCATCCCATAAGAGTAATAATTAATTTCATAAATAAATCAAGGCCCTTATAATATGTTAATAAAATAATGAAGTAGAACCTATACATATGTGCAAATGATGAATTATTAGTTTGGAGATTACATATGATCAACTAAACAAGATGGATGTGAGAGTGGCCTTCTTCAAAACTGTCAAAATTCATTTGTGCCAAAATCCTGCTCCAAATAGTTTGAAATAGATCTGTCTCGTGGTGGAAGAGTGAACAGTGTAATGGTGCAGGCAAGTCTCTTTCAGAGGAGTCATAAACACAGCAGATAAAGAAAGAAAAGCAGACCTTCAATCCACCTTAATGACTTGTGAATTATTGGTGCTAAGCAAACAGGTATGAAGCAGAAACCAAATCATGTGAAACAGAGGGAGGAGCTACACAAACACTGTGTACAAAATGACCCATTTGACCCAAAGCATTTAGGAGCTCAGACAGCTAGAAAATGATGATTTATTATAGAAAAGAGCCTGGAGTTGAATACAGACAAATAGGCCAGAACCAAAACTTGCCTGGAGAACTTTAAATCTATAAAGATAGCCATTTTATTGGGTGTTGTAAATCTATTCTTACCATAGACACCAGGCAGAGCAAGGACAGCTCCTCAGTACCCCTCTTTCAGCTGCCACAAAGCCCCAGCTATCAGATCCATGGTAGTGTTCCTTAGCGTATGAATCAAAACTTGTGGCAGAGGTAATATCTTTTATTAGACCAACTAGATGTTTGCAAACAAATTTTCTTTATTTGCAAGCTTTCGGGGACAGGTACCCTTCATCAGGCACAGAAGATTGCAAAGACTGTAAAAATTCTCCTAGGTAGAAATAAAAATTCATATTTCACAGGAGTTCTGAAAGAGTGGTAAAGTCTCCTGTTTGGAACAGTTCATTTTGTGCAGATTAGCCTTAGAGAAAAGTTGGAAAAGTCTTTTTACCTTGAAGTTGTCTGGTGGTAAGCAGGATGTAGAATCATTTCCTTCTGGTTATGATGTTTCATATTTCACAGAAGAGTGGAAAGATGGAATACTCTTCTGTGCAGGAATCTCTTTAGTGGAGAGGTATCTCTATGCTCTGCTATTATGCAAAGTAGCTTGAATAAAGGCAGGAGCAGGGTATCAGGTTTCAGGTGGTAAATTTTGCTTCCTTCTTGTAAAATTATGAAGTTTTCATTTTAAAAAGCAGCTAAAATTCAATATCTTCCATGTGTCATCTTTCCAGGTTGTGGCTGTATTGGTCTAGAGGAAAAAGAAACCAAACTTGTGGCAGAGGTGATATCTTTTATGAGACCAATTAGATATTTGCAAAAAAAAAATAAAAAAAAATAATTTTCATTTCTACCTAGGAGAACAATCTTTTACAATCTTTGCAATCTCCTATGCCTGATGAAGGGTGCCTGGGCCCAAAAGATTGAAAATAAAGAATTTTTTTGCAAATATCTAGTTCAGGCGTCAGCAACCCCTTTTTGCTTGGCACACCACTGCCAGCCTTATCCAGGTTGTGGCTGTATTGGTCTAGAGGAAAAAGAAACCAAACTTGTGGCAGAGGTGATATCTTTTATGAGACCAATTAGATATTTGCAAAAAAAAAATAAAAAAAAATAATTTTCATTTCTACCTAGGAGAACAATCTTTTACAATCTTTGCAATCTCCTATGCCTGATGAAGGGTGCCTGGGCCCAAAAGATTGAAAATAAAGAATTTTTTTGCAAATATCTAGTTCAGGCGTCAGCAACCCCTTTTTGCTTGGCACACCACTGCCAGCCTAGGCTTTAAGCAGCTGCTGCCAGCCACAGAGCCCAGGCTGCTCCCAGCAGGCGGCTGGGAGGCTGCAAGCCCTGCTGCAAGCTGACTGGGCTCTGTGGGCCAGCTGCAGCCGGGAGGCTGCAAACAGCTGCTCCAGGTTCTGGTATGTTGGCACTTCGGCACCTTCCAAGGTAGACATTGTGGTTTTTTCGGCACTCCGGCCAAAAGACATTGCCTACCCTGATCTAGTTGGTCTAATAAAAGATATCACCTCTGCCACAAGTTTTGATTCCTTTTGCCTCTAGACCAATACAACTACAGGCTGGATCCTTCGCATAATTTATTCTAAGGTGCTCAGGAGCTGATGGGGCCACCTCTCTACTGTTCCAGGTAGGAAGTATGGCAAGGGCACTGAAGAGAAAAAGGCACTGCTACAACCTGGTGATGCTCTGCTGCCAGAATTGCTCTGTGGGTGCTGTTACCTCTAAGGGTGCCTAGAAAACTACTTGAGCTTTCTTTAAGATGTGATAGTGGCTGAAGAGCTTCAGGAATGATCCACCTTTGCACCCTGCTTCCTCAGCTATGCCAGATGCAGAGTTTAAGGGCTTGTCTCCACCCAGCTACTTCCAGGATAGCTTTGCTGTTGGAGCTGTGGCAGCAGAGTCCTCTAGTGGAGATGTGGTGTATGGCTGCAGAAGGAAGTATTCTGCCAGCACTGTATTAGTGAAGTCAGCAGAAGCCCCTTGTTGTGGGCACCACTTTGTCCAGATGGAGGATCTTACTAGCAGAGCCATGTGGGCTTAGGGGCATGGGATTTTTCCCTGCCATCCAGCTGACAGCTCCTATATCATAGAGACCAAGGCTATGACAGTGAACAGTGACAGTGAATCCCTTTAAACAGAAGCCAGGCATCAGTGATCCCCTCTCCTTGAAAGCAGTCAGGTTGTGGTAAAGGAGCATCCTCTGATACTCTAAAAGTTAATCAAATTGTGGAATAAAGATTTTTTTTAGCATGGTCATTAGTTGCCAAGCAGCTGTATAAAGGAAAAAAAGGCAAGCAAATCAGGAAAGGAGGTTACAACCAGCTGTGCAGATTGCCTAGCTTCCCTTCAGTGAAACCTCTACACGCTGGACCCCTGCCCATTTCCCATCAGCAGAATATATGTAGCTCCCCCCCGCCCTCCCGAAGTCAGAGGGCTGGATTCTGATCTGTCTGCAGTTTTACACTTATTTGGGTTATTCCATTGATCCTACTGACACTGCTCCCAATTTAGACTAGTGTATGAGAGACAGGAAGCTGGGATGTGGTTAAGGAGTCTTCCTATGGCTGCAGAGGCATGTCTACAAGCTCTGCTCTGGAGTTGTGCTGAAGGCTGCCCATAGTTGACCTAGCTATAAAAGGTCCTTTGTCATTCAGGCTGCTAAGTCAAAGGCAGCCAGATGTGATGTTGGGCACATCACCCCCTCGTGTGCTGTGGACTAGGGAAGCTGGTATGTTTTATCACACCAGCCTGATGGGCTGTTATAGTCAGGTAGCCCTTGACTTGATGAGAGAGGAGACTTGGATTCAGTAGAAGGTATTCACAGCCTACTAAGAAAAATTGGGACCCATCCACTCATCATCTTACAATCAAAAGAAAATTCTAATTTTGTAACTGGCCCAATCCTAGAACTTGCAGAAACACCTTACAGTGGCTGGCAAGAAAGGGCAACAGAACCAAAGGCTGGAAAATATCTGTACACAGAGGAATAAATGTCTAGGTGCCACAGAGCTGACCGAAAGGCTTTATCTGCACCTTTCTCTCACAACTTCTGGCATGGGAGATGTTAAAGATGTGGCATGCATATATGTATGTGGTCAGAGTACTGTTGTGCTGTGGCTATTATCAGAAGCAGGAACAGCCAGCCTCCTGGGAGCCATAGTAGCAACATATGAGTGAAAGTCAATCTCTGGCTGAGAACTGAGCTACAGAGGTCTAGAAAGCAAGGTTTCCACCCTGAGCAAATCCTGCAGGAGGAGGATGGGTGAGGAAGTGCCATTGGGGGTTCCAACAGTTGTGGGCAAGGGGGGAAGGTGCCTTACATATGCCAGGGGCTCAAAAATAGTCCCTGACTGCTGCTGCTTCTGCCACCACCATTGCCACCACTGCAGCATGGTCTGCCAGTCTCAGCTGCTGCTCCTACAGCAGCACCATGGTGTCCACACAGGAGCAATGCCAGGGTGCAGACTCTGTCAGGGTGAGAGGCAATTCTGGTGCCCTTATTAAGTTGGGTCCTGGGGCTGGTGCCATACTTGTTTACCCCAAGTTACACTACTGCTGAGCTGTCCTCTAGCTGATAAGAGCAGTCATCACTTAGTGTCAGAATCTGGGGAAGGAGGATGGCAAAGGTAGTGAACAGCCCTATGCTGAGCTCAGAATAAGAGCCATTATCTCAAAGTAGTAACTAGGACAAATTATGTCCAAACTGGCTTGTAGTGATGTCACTCGAGTGGTGGTTCTCAACCTTGTCAGACTGAAGGCACCCCTCAGAAATAGTCAGCTCTTATTTTTCACTCATTTTTGACTACAGAAAAATAATGGAGGAATTCTTTTGTTGCAAAGAACTCAGAAAGACCACAACAGCTCAGAATGCCTTTAACATTATGGATGACTTTTTGAAATCTCTGGGTTTATCTTGTTTGCACGCCTAACAGTGCTAAGATTGCATGGCACCCTTCAACACCCTTGAAAGGATCTCAGCAGAACCCCGGGTGAGAATCATTGCTTTAGAGAATAACTCAGAAATTAAGCCCAAGCTTGACAAACATTTGGCCTTGGTTTGTTTGTAGGAATGGCTGAGTTGGGGTCAGACTCAGACAAATGCAGCTAGCTCTGCCTGCCCTCAGAAGGCTGAGTGCCAGATAAGTCCCAAGGACCTGAGGTGGTGTTGGCAGGTAGACTCAGCATTTGTAAGTCTGGCTTCAGGGGGCCAAAAGTGGAACCTTCCCCAAATCAGAGAGCACTTTTGAAACATGAACCTGAATATCTGAATGTCAGAGAAATATCTTTGAGAGAAGACAATACCCTTGATTTTTTTTACTTCTATAGGATATAGCTTTGAACCTGTGCATCTTGCCCAGGCATGGAGTCTTTTTTTCTCCAGTGATCAGAGCCCAATGATCAGTGAGAAGAACCAGCAAAAACTAGTCCCTTGTATGTATGACTAAAAACAGCAACAATAAAGAATAGTGATTACCAAAAAATATGTCTAGTTAAATTACTAAAAGACGACAGACAGTTAATGACAAATGTCAGAATGTTTTAAATTCAGCTTTGCTTTGTTTTTAGGCAGCCGATAACATAATATACCAGAAGCCGCAGACAACAGATTGGCTTCTTTGTAACTGAAAGAAAACAACTGAACGACCCTTTTATTTAAATTACCTAGGCCTGAAACAGGATTCCTAATAGAAACATTGACAGAATCTCAATTATAAAAGCAATTCTGTAATCTAAGGCTCTATCCATCCCATTTAGGAACTAGAAAGCAAGTACTTAATAGGCATAATAGGCCTACTAAAAGTCAGCTGTAGGTGCAGCTGGCCTTTAGACTGTAGAAGTCAGAGATGTAGAAGGAGGGTTATAATGGGTGTTGCATTAAGTAATTTTCAACCCCTTCATTCTCTGGCACTCCAGGGTATTGCTACTCATTTGGACCTGAGTGGTTAGGCAGAAATTTGGGGTCTTGTGAGCTGTTTATATTAGGAATAGAAATTAGTGGAGTCAGGTGCTTCCGGCTGCAATCCTGTTTATTTATAAAGAATGTACTAAGTGTCAGTTCCAAAGCATGACCCAAGCACTTCTAAGGGAGGCACCATAACACATTTATCTTGGGTATCTGGACTTCTGAATGGAATCCAAAAGCCAGAGGTAGGTGCTTCAGCCTCCTGTACAGTGCATGGGAAAGGCTAGATGCCTCTGAGTGCAATTCAAAACACCCGCACACAAGAAACATCAAGGTCTGAACTACTACGTCTCTATCCAGGATCCAGAGTCCTGTCCTAAAAATAGGTGTTCCCTCTTGCTTGCTATTTTCTGGTTCTGTGAATGTTGCATTACATTCTACCCAATGGTCCAGCTTCCTCAGTAAAGGGTGTTACCAACCCGCTCAGCTTACATCCTGGTGGTTAGAACATCCTCCTCAGGAGTGAAAGGTGTGGTTCAAATCTCATCCCACTTCCAAACCAAATGCTATGAACTCTATGAAGGTTGCTACATAAAAGATGCAAAGTGACTTGTTCTCCTTAGACTGCGTGTTTGGATAAAAGTGGTCCTGGCTGCTGTGTTTTGTGCTCAGTTCAACACTGTGGGGGGGTGTTAGGGGTACTCTGTTAACATTTTCTGGATCAGGCCCTATGGGAGAGTCAGGGAGGGCAGCACCCAGGTTCTGGGTTGCCATTGCGGGGTGAGCAGGAGCTCAGTGCTGAGCTGTTCAGACTGGGGCAGTTCTGGGAATGTGCAGAAGGCAGAACTGAAGCTGCCCAGATAACATTCAGGACAAAAGGGAAGGAGTCTATTATGTTTCTGCACTTACCTGGTTAGGTAACCAGTGAGCAGAGGGGGCAGGGCTTAGATTGCAATTATGGATTTAGGCCTCTAAAGTCTGCCTGAGGGTGCGGACACATGGCACAATTACAGCAGATAACTTTATTTACCCCATAGTTTAATCCACAGTGATTTTGTAGTAGTAATGAATAGACACAGAAGTAGGTGGTAGAGAAGAAAGTTTGCTTTAAACTGGGCCACCCCAGCATAAAACTGATTAGGGCAATGGTGGACAACCTATAGCCTGTGGAGCAGATTTGGCCTGTGAAGAGATTGGATCCAGGCCATAAATATCTAATCCATCCTGTTTTACTAATGGTATGCTGATCTGTTGCTGCCACCAAGCCATCCAAGCCAGCCTCTGTTCCATGTTTCACTAATGGCAGATCAAACCCCTGCTGCCACCCTACATGGAATCAAAGGAGAGACGGCGCCTGCCTTTGTGCACAGGTCCAAGCTACTTCCAGTCAGCTCCCCACACTAAAAGTTCCTAAGCAGAGGTTAGTTTGTCTAGGTGCAAGGTCATAGATTCATAGATGTTTGGGTTAGAAGTGGCCTCAGTAGATCATCAAGTCCAACCCCCTGCCACGGGCAGGAAAGAGCGCTGGGGTTAGATGCCATTAGGTGATGGATACGGAAGCTCAAGTTCACGAATTTAGAGGTCAGCCACAACTGAAATCTTTCAGGCTGTTCACCCAGCAATCTGAAGAGCCCTGGTCCTGCAAAATGAATGCCTGACCTCCTCTGCTACTCACCTTGCAGGTACAAATTTTTTGTACCTCAGTTGCAAAAGAAGACTTTTCATGCCTGCCAGTCCCCAGAGTTACAGCAAATAAGCCAAAATTGAAGAAAAGATATTATGCTTGACTAGATAGCAATCATAGCAACAACTTTGCAGTGGTGTCGCTAGCAAAGAACATTTCTATGCTGGTTTCATAACTGGTGCCTGTTCTTTTAAGTCTGCCTTCAGTGTTGTCTTCACCTTCCTCTTTCTGGGTAACAGGAATATGAGAGACAGAAGGCTTTTCACAGAGAGGGGCAAGAAAAAAATAAATAAAGACTTATCAATGCTATTGTATTTATTCTATAGTAGGTCCTTGATGCCTCAGAAACCATCACAGCTCCACTGTGTTTTGTGCTTTACAAATGTATAAGACACAGGTCTTGCCCTGAGCAGCTTCTGCACTAAACAGACAAAAAGGTAGGGAGAACAGATAATTAACCGCACAGAGATTAAGTGACATGCCCAAAGTCACTCAGAGAGAGCACTTGAGCCAAGAATCCCTACAACCCAGTGCCTTAACCACTACATCATTCTTCCCTGCACATACAGCTACTGTTTCTTAGAAATCCCTTCTCTTTTTTCCCCTCATTAGTCATATGATGGCACATACCTCCATCTTTTGGACAGCTTCAAACTAAACACCATTAGTTGTTCCCACCCATGTTCAGAATGATACATTTCTAGCTCTGAGAAAGCAATTTTCTTTAGCCTCGAGAAGGGATCTCTTTAGTCTTATATTTTGAGTTATTTTTATCCCTGACATGGACTCTGAAAGCTTTCTTTATTGTATATTTCTTATGCTATTTTTAATCCCCCCCACCTCAGGAAAAAATGTTTCTTAACTCTTTCTTTTTTTTTCTTTTTGGCTTTGAGAAGTCTTTAGTGATTTATTCTTTTCTACCCTGGTGGCTGATAACTTCTTTCCATTCAGACCTTGAGGTCAAGGGTTCTTTTATCTTCCACAGCAAGGAGGATATTTTTTTTAGTAAAAGCAGGATCCTTTAGGAATTCAGGATATTTGTCACCTCAGTGGGACAGAGTGCTGCCTCTCTTGGGATCTTCTGCAATAGACTTTATTTAATCTGAGCCTCTACTTGCAAAGGAATGAGGTTTAAAAGCAGGCAGCTACAGTAATGATAACTGACCTGCTAACTGGGAATAGTGACGGAGAAAAAAAGAACTCCAAACCAAATGCAAATCCTTAGAAAACAAACACCCTCATTTGGTGTCAAAGACACCCTGTTGACTGCCTGGGGCAGGCACTGCATGAGGGAGATCCTGGGACCTTCCTCCCTCCCCCCTTCTTCAGAATTCATGGCCCATGCAGGCAGTCCCACACCTGGCAGTGGGGTAGGGGGAGAGCACCATATGTACTCTATCAAGCACAGGGGGGGGTCCTGATTCGGCCTGTGGACCAGCCCTGCACCACTCCTATGGCCTGTGGGACTGAATGAGTTTGACACCCCTACCTCAGGGAATAATTTTTGTATAAAGCAAAACAAAAGCCAATAATATAAAAGGAAAAGAAAAGAGAAAACTTGGGGTTTAACTCAGGTTTATGAGCATAGCCTTTGCCCCAGGCATTCTCCTATCTTCAGCTTCAAAAGAGCTGATTAATAGGTTTTCCCATGAACACCTGTTTACAAGAGACAGAGAGCAGAGTTGAGGATAATACCTGGGGACCACAGGGGAGGTTAAAGCACTGAGGACCATAAGGTGCCCTTGCATACCATTACAGCAGGGGCGGGCAATTATTTTGGGTGGAGGGCCATTTACCGAGTTTTGGCAAGCTGGTGAGAGCTGCATGGGTAGCCCCGCCCCTTGGCAAGTGCCCCACCCCCTGGTCACCATCTTATGACTGGAAGTCCTGTCCCCTAACCCCCGACCTTTGCCACCAGAAGTCCCTCCCTTTGTCCCCAGGAGTACTCATTTCAGCAAGGGGTTTTGCTATCTCAGAACTAGAAAAATGCCAAATTACATTCTAAAAATCAAACATCTACAACATTCATTAATTTGATTTCCAAAAATATTTTTGTCCTGATTCACATGTGTTTGTGTAGTGTACATAGAGGTGACTACACAATAGCTTAAAATTAAGTCTTACTCTTGTATATTGTGGGGGATGGTATAGGTGTGGGGTGTGGATATGTGTGGGGATGGAGTGAGGGAGCATGTGGGTGTGTGTGGATATGTGGGGTGTGGATGGGTATGGGGTATGTGGGGAGCTGTGTGTGGGGTGTGGCTGAGGTGTGTGAGGGGGTGTGGGTGTGGGGTCTGCGTGAATGGCAGTGTGAGGGAGGGGATGCACGTGTATGGTAGGGTGTGCGTGTGGGACTTGCCCCATGCCCCATGAACACACACTTGTCGTGAATCAGAGCAGCCACTGGCAGCCGCCCCGATCACACACACCG
>NW_005842087.1:49257-49564 GCF_000455745.1 Alligator sinensis | reverse complement strand
CCAATGGTGAACCGTTATATGGAATCTTTAATTTTTGGCAGGTGGCAGCTCTCTGTCTCCTCAAGTTACAAGGTAGTGGGTTAGGTTTCTCTACCTGTTACGTGTGTGCTACGTGTGAGGAGCTTACGCTTATTTTTGGACCAATTATATATAGTTTCCCCTAGCATTTTATTTCAGCTGACCAATTATCTACAGTACTCCAGCCACGTTTTGTTTCAAGGAATTTTTGGCAGGGATGTCTTTTAACCCTTAATAGTCAAATGGAGATGATTTGAATGGTATCTCTTGCTCAGTGGCATGGGCACAA
>NW_005842087.1:45606-46003 GCF_000455745.1 Alligator sinensis | reverse complement strand
GTTTTCAGGTTTGCCCAATCCAGGGGTCATTGACCCTCGTGGGACTTCCCCCCCCTCGATGGCTACTGGACAGCATCTGTCAGCCCCAGGGGTCATCCGCATGTACGTGCAGGTTTGGGAGTCCGTTGATGAATTTAGAATAGGTCTCTGGGAGTGGTCGATCTGGAGACATTCAGTCCAAAAGTTGGTCTCTGGCGTTGATTAACTCATGCCAGAGCTTCTAGCCCTTGATCAGTGATGTTTAGAGATTTCCCGGTTGTTACATTCTCTTCTATTGAATTCTTCCCTTGGTTGATCTGCAGCTTCCCAGGTGTTAATTGCTGTGTGCTACCTTGTTACACATTCAATCACTGATTCACTCGCTCTTTCAGGGGCCAGCCTGATACAGAGAAGGACA
>NW_005842087.1:34002-45347 GCF_000455745.1 Alligator sinensis | reverse complement strand
ACACACACACACACACACACACACACACACACACACACACACACACACTCCCACTCCTGACTCCAGGGTACTGGCATGGGGCCTGTGCTTCCTCAGTCCAGTGATACAGCTCGGGGCCACAGGGTGCTGGAGCAGCTGGCAGGCGGGCAGCGTAACATTGAAAGTGGTGATAGGCAGAGGATTCCAGTGGGGGGTAGGAGTGGGAGTGGGGCAGGCGGGGGGCCTGGCCTTGCTCCTGGGTCCTGCAGCTGGCTTCCCTGGGTCCTACTGTCCCTGGCTCCTGTCATCTTTGACAGGCAGCCAGGAGCAGATAAATATAAATCTTCTAAATTTTTTAGGGGCCCTGCAGTCTGGATAGAATGGCCTGGCGAGCCAAATTCAGCCTACAGGCCATATTTTGCCTGCCCCCGCATTACAGGGATAAAAATCTGATAGATGTGATGCACGGTGTTAACAAAAACAGTGACCTGCATTTGAGAAGGAAAAAGCTGCGCTCTTTGTTTCTACTGCTCCCAACCCATTAAGCTCCACTAACATATAGTAGAGGAAAAGGTGAATTATTACATTTATGCTTTTATTTCACAACATATATGATTTCAGATGCAACATTTAACATGTGTATAGGGCTCACTAAGCTCACCTTCTTGTTCCTGTCCATTTAAATACTGCTGTGTACTGGGGGCAGCTGCAGTAAAGGGACACTGCTATAATCAAAATATTATAGCTTAAAAAAAAATGAGGTGGACTAGTTTTCAGTTTAAATCACTTTTCCTAGGACTAAATGAAGCAACATGTTAATGTTTTCACTGCAGCCAACAAGAGTCAACGAAGCAAACCCATCTCTTGTTCCATAAAAAATCCCAGCTTTACTGAAAAAGGAGTATGTAGAACTCACCTATTTTCTGGAACTTCTTGGTAACTCAGGTCATCTGTCCCCCTCCTGATGCTGGCCTAAAAGTCTACATTTGATTGAATCTCCAGAACACAGATGAGTGTGTTACAGTGCCTATATTGTACATTAGGATTAAAATAATAAATGATAAATTGATATTACATAACAATATTTTAGTCTTAAACTTTATATTCTCAGCTTTAAAGATCGAATTTCTCTTATTCATAGATGCAGTGTCCTTTCTCTCATGTTAGAAGACACGGACTATTAACAGAGAGACTTAATGTACCAATAGGCATTTCTGAGGTACCCATGTCTATAGGGGCTTAGGGCTAGCATCTAAGGAGCTCTCTACATAGTTCCGTGTACATTAGGGGTGTGTGAAATGGGCCCTATTCGATTCAAATTTGGATTCGCCCCGCATCAGGGACAGTGATTGGATTCATTGATTCGGATCACTGTCCCTGATTTGATTCGGCTGAATCCAAATCTGAAAAGTCGATGCTGATTCAGAGAATCAGTGATTCAGCCACAGACACAGCTTTAAATGTTTTTTTCTACATACCTCCAGGTACCGGCCGTGGCTTGTGAACACTGCAATGTTGGGGCGGATGGAGCATCTGACAGGAGTGCAGAGGGGCCCTCCACGTGCTCGGCAGTGAACCCAGAAGTACTTCCGGTCCACTTCTGGGGAGTGCGCTGGGGGACCCCCCCATGATCCCCTGGCTTGGTGATTGGCCATGGGGGGCCACCCAGACCCAGGAGGCACCAGTTGCTGAGATGAGGGGTGCGGGGGGGTGGGGGGTGTGCCAATGCGCTCCCTGGCAGACCTGGAAGTGCACCGGATGTGCTTCTGGTCCATTTCCAGTTCTGCTGCCGAGCGCGCTGGGGAGCCCGCTGTGCTTCTGTGGGACATTCAATGCGCCCCAGCATTGTAGCTTTCACAAGCTGCCTGCTACCTAGAGGTATGTGGAAAAAACATTTAAAGCTGTGTCTATGCCCGAATCTCCAAATCTTTCCAAATTGACTCAGAGGATACTGATTCGATTCGGAGAGATTAAAGGGTCACCTGATTCGATTTGGATTCAGAGATTTGGCCACCAAATTGGGCCAAGTCTCTGCCCAATCAAATCAGCTACCAAAGTTTCACACAGCCCTAGTGTGCATATATTTTTCTGAGCATCTTGTGCTTATTTTGGCCTCATATCCATCCACTTCTTATGTCAAATATATAATCTTCAGGGCTGTTTGCCAAGTCTTTTGGGTCCTCTCAAAAGACAGGTTATGGTACTAGGTTCAAAAGTTGTTGTTAACAAAGCCCAGCACTGGGAAACTAAGAAGAAAATTGTGGCACGCTACTACAGGAACAGGAAGAGATAAATAACAGAAGGAAAAAGATGAAAGCAGGGAATCAGTTGGGACCGTTTAGTGTGGTCAGCATGAAGAGAAAGTGCTGGCAAAAGCCCAAACACTTATGCAATGGGAGTTACTGAGGCCAGGAGAACAAGATGTTGAAATGAAGTTTATCTACCAGCAGCAGCAGCGGTTAGTAACTACAACATGATTTAGTGGGCTAGAGGAGATACATATATGGTTAGAACTTGCAGGCTTGGGCCCGGGTCCAGCAAACCAAGGAAGAAGGTGATGGATTCCTAACTGATTGCAAAAGCCTGAAAGATCCTTTCAAGCTAAAAGTCATGTTGCCTTGAGCTGATGCAGCCCTGCTGAGATGACCCAGACAAACTGTTCTCTGTTGGTTTTTGTTCCAGGCTCTGTACACCTTATGAAGCATTCAGCGACAGTACAGGCCTTTCCTCAGCCCGTGTAGTTCTTTAGTATGGTTTCTCATAACATAGCTAAATTAGCTTTCAATGCTTTTGCTTCCAGATTGCCACTCTTTCTGTGCAATTTAGGACAGCAGCAGCAGTCCCCACAAAGGAGGGGGCTCAACAGGCCCTACCCATGTCCTGTCCACCTAAATCAACAGGCATGTTTCAAACCTAGAAGTTCACCAGTAAAGCTACTGTGGTTTTGTTGCCAATGGTGACTCTCAGGCTCACCAGAGACAGCAGCTTAATAAAAACCTAGCAAAAAAAGACCTACCCAAACTCTGCTGCTTGCATACTGTATGTAAATTTCAGTGCAATAAGGTAAAAAATATCTAATGGAATAGTCTGGAGCAAGAGAGATTTCCAAGGCCAGATTTCAACTTTCTGCTTAAAAAGTTATGAGATTATTTTAACGTAAGTTTTAACACAGTGGTGCCCAGCCTTTCTGGCTGTGGGCTGGATCAGTGGTGCAGGGTTGATCCATGGGCCAGGACTGGGTGGTGTAGTGATAGAAGTTAAACTTTAGAGATGCTCCCTAACAGGAGACTGAAGTAGTTGGGAATTGGGATATGATCCTTGAGTTAAAGAGCAGCCAGCTAGTTAGTTGGAGAGAGATAAAGGGTCTACAGAGACTGCCTACCACTCCAGAAATAAAATTGTTTAGCTCTCATTCATGTATACCTGTGTTTATTAGATCTGGACATCACTATACACGGGCCCCATCCAGCGTGGGGTTGGTGTGCGTGCACAATCTGACATGTAGTCCCAACCCTGGAAAATGGATCAGGCCCCAGTCCCATGCATTTGACTGGGACTGCTGCCCACTGCCCTAGCCCTGCTCCAATGTATGCTGAATTAGGCCCACCCCATCCTCATGCAACAACCCAATGTGTGCTGGCAGACAAATTTCCAAATGTGTGGGGAGCACGATAGGCCAGATGGCATGGCTGTGTGGGTTGGATCTAATCTATAGGCTGGAGGTTATATTAAGCACCAACGTTTTAATCTAATGAAGACTATGTCCTCAGTCTCCTGTTCAAAACTGGTTTAAGTTGCTCTGTATAGCAGGTTCAGGCAATTCACCCAGGGTCAGAGGTCCCCTAGAGCAGTGCTTCTCAAACTATCTGATGTGGCAGACTGGCAATTTTTTTTCCAGTGGGCCAGGGACCGGTGCCCGGTTCTGCAACTGCGTGTAACAGTACTACACAAATGCGTGACTGGCTGTTTCTCTCTCCTCACCTCGCATGACATGACGTCACCTGGAGTGTTGGAACGTATGAACTGTGGCACTATGACATATCAATGTTATGCTTCTGAAAATATATTTCTTTCTTTCCTGGTAAGTTGCTGTGGACTGGCGACCGGTGGCTGATGGACCGGCACCGGTCCATGGACCACCACTTTGAGAAGCACTGTCCTAGAGGATGGGTCCACCTGCTCACAACCCCTGGTCTTTACTTTGCCTATTTCTTGTGTGTCACAACTTGCTCTTTAAGGGTTGTTTTTTTTTCCAGGGAGGCTGTTAGCAGAGACCTGGGTAGTCTCTTCCTAGGTGTTTTCACCTGGTGCACTATCTCCAGGCTTCTCTGCCTTGAACTCTACAGCGTGGGCCTCACCTCTTAAGGCAGCCCCAAGTTATGCCTTAGGGGCAATAATCGTGACCTCCAGCTGCTCCTATAGTCACACACATGCCTTGTAGATGTTATCAGCTATCGTTCTTGGGAAGCACCTTGCCTCAATACGCAACCTGGCCTACTCAGACCTCCAAACACTTGTCAAAGTCTTGGCCTTCCCAGGCTTCCACCCCCCTCTTCCAGCTGGGTCCTCTTAGTCTAGGCCCACCACACCCAGGCCCAGTTTATGAGCTCCAGCCCCCTCAAATTTGGATCCCTGATGCTAGTTTCACTGCTTGTGGGATAAGGCCCCTGGGCCTTTTAGCCTCTAGCCATTTCTGGCTTTTGCCTGGGCTTGGCAGGATATTAAGTTTTGGGGCACCCCACTCACCTCTACAGCCACAGCCAGTCCACCAGGTGAACTTTAACATAAAAGCAAGCTGCTGCTTAAACAAAAACGTCTTCCCTCTCTGGGTACAATACAGCAAAGGGAACAAAGTGCTACCACTTTAACAGAAGGCTTCTCACTCCAAGTAAAAACATCACAGGAGGGGGTGAACCACCCTGGCAAGAACCCCAACCCCTCTCAAGCTCTCAGCATCTGGGCCAGGAATATTTCTGGTGTCTGTAACCTTCTCCTCTAGCTTATGAAGCTGGATGAGTTTGACACCCCTGTCTCAGGGAATAATGGTTGTATGAATCAAAACAAAGTCATTAATATAAAAGGAAAAGAAAAATATAAAACTTAGGGTTTAACTCAGGTCTATAAAAATGTAAAGCTCTACACCACAGGCAGAGCTCCTCTGTCTCTCCCTCAGGCTTTGGGAAGTGTTTGTGTGTCCAAAAGCCCCTTCTCCCTGCCAACTGCTGGCCGCATCTCACACCTGTTCAGGAGTTTTTAATTTCTTAATTAAAGGGCAGCCTCTGTTCCTGCTGCCCCATTCTCTTAAGGTGGTAGGACCCCAGTTCCCTGACATGGGTCCTTCCCTTTCAGATAGATTGCTCTGATCCCTGTGTCTTCCTTTCTCTTTTCCTCTCAGCTGAGTAACAGTGTTAGGGTCCCCTGTTACACTGAATCAGGTTTCCCTTTCATTCAGAGACATAGCCTGGAGAAATCATTCTGAAGGTGAAGGTTTCAACACCTGGCAAGTGGAGATGGTAGAGAGTACAAATGCATACACAGACATCAAGCACATCAGGAAAACAGTTCTGGTTTGTTTTTTGTCTGTTTTTCCTGAATAGAACTATAAAACCCAGGTTTGTTTTGATTTTTATGGATCTTATGCATTTAATTTTACCTTAAAAACCGAACCTGAGGTTATTTGGGTTCAAATTTAGTTTAAAAATATTATTTTCCAACATGTCTACAATGACAAAGATTTAAAAATATATCAGATTAATTAAAAACAGGGAATTATACCACCTAACACAACCTTAATCAGTACCAGTCATGCATCACAGAGTGCACACGATACTGAACAATTTCAGGAGAAAGCGATGGCTATTTTAACTTCAAGCAGGACTTTTATATTTCCCCAAATCCCAGAGGAGCCTCTGGCTCAAACTGTTTTTCTGACGGCTAATAGGCATCAAGGATATTAATGACTGGAACAGATTTCTTCCTCCAATATGTATATACAGGACAATCCTTAAGTATAGATAAGGCATTTTCAGCACATTGGACTTCATATCTGACTGGACCCAGTCAGAAAAGCTTATTAATAATGCGAGCCCTGAGAATTCAATTGTATTGAACATCACTATATTCTGGGGAACCTGGACACCAAGTTCTGATTTTGGCTCATCTCTGTCTTCTTTCTTCATTTTGGACATTTCAGTTTATATCCAATTAAATCCTAGCCCCAGTGCCACCTTTCCTTTTTGCTGCCCGTTCTAGTTTACTGTTTTTATTTCCTGGCACGAAACAAGACACACATCCTTCCCTTGAATGTGAGGGCCTCCTCCATTGCATTATACCTAGAAAATACAAGGGGCAGATTCATCTTCATTTACAGGTAAAATGGTGCACAATTTGCATCACTCCTGAACCAGCTATGCTGGAGTTGGAAGCACAGCCTGGGAGGAGGCAAGCAATGCTAAAGCTGCACCTTCTTTGAGGTGACCTTGCAAGCCTGAGGGCTCCTAGCTGCATGGCTGTTTCCAATGCTTTAGCTGGATTTCTGTACCTGCAGAATGCAAATACTGAATCTAGTTCTAATTAATTTAAATTGGTCCAAATTTTTCCCCAGTGTCATTAATCTGTATTCTGTGGAATTACACTAAGGAGGAATTCAAAGTCAGCCTTTTGCTATCAATCCATTTTATAAAATGGATTGAAAGTGTTCACCATAATGAGCACTTATGCAGTTAGGCTGTGATCTGTTGAACTCTTTCTTTTTTAATATTCATTATTGTCCACAGGCCAGCTGGGCACTGTGAGTATACCAGTTTTATCACAGGCCAACTGGGCTGTTTGATTCAGTTTCGGATCAAGGAGGCAAAGCTGGGAGTGGAATAAAGGCAAATTTATTACAGCTTACACACACACACACAACAGTTAACAGAAGGATAAATGCGATAAGCAGATAAGGCAGTATAAAAGAGCTAATAGTAAATAATAACAACAGATAATAATAACAGATAGATAGATCAATCTGTCACAGGCCAACTGGGCACTGCGAGGGTATTAGCCATTCTGCGGCTAGCACTCCAGGGGTCTGCCGGAGGGAGGGGCTGGGCAGCTTCTCTGGGGGTGACTGAGCCTCTGCTTCAGCAACAAGGGCTTCTGTGTTGCCTCTGGCTAGCTCATCTACTTGCCTGTTCCACTTTGCCTCAGGCCCCTCAGCCTTCTTGCTCCCATGCGCTGCACTGACATGCCGTATGTATAAGGGAAGGCCTCCCTGTGCCATTTCCCACAAAGATTCCCACTTTTCATGGCTCCAGATGTCTCTTCCCTGCCTTTTGAAGTTTTTCCTCTTCCACAGGGTAGCCACTTGGTGCAACCCTCCACTACCATCCATGAATCGCAGTAAATATAAATGGGCCTTGTAGGGCGGCCTGGTTCCTTACCAGTTCATACTCAGCCACATTAACTACAGTGGCTAGCTCAGCATATTGTGCACTTTGACCATCTACCCCCAGGGTGAGTTGCTTACCATCTCGGATTCGTATGGCAGCCCCCCTCCAGGTACGACCTTTGGCTGAGCCGTCGGTTAGCCAGACCTCTATGTCCTCTGATGTTTCCATGTCGAGTGAAAAGGGCGGTGCTTCCTTGATGGGAGACGGCTCATCCGGGCTAGCTGTTTCTGGGTATACACTAATTGTGCTCTCTGTGACCTTTTCTACTAATGCTGGATGTCTCTTTGGGGTCACTCGCTGAGCTTGACTTAAGATATAATAGACCCATTTTTGCACTGTGGTTTCTTGGGCTTGCCCCCCTGGCGCGAGGTGTCTGTTGGACAATGCCATTCCTAGGATGGGCACTGGAGTGGTTATGACAGTGGGAAGCTCTCCTCTCAGGGCCTCTGTGGCTGCTAAAGCTGTGGCTGCTGCACACAGCATTTGTTCCAGCAGGGTGTATCAGGCTTCATCCCCTTTCCAGCCTTGGCTCCAGAACCCAAGGGGTTTTCCCTCTGTCTCAGGTATGTCCCTTTGCCACAAGTTCCAATGGGGCCCCCCTTTGGACACATTTACATGGAGCCAGAGCTCCCTTTCTGGGTGCCGTGCTGCTAGGGAGGCATGGGTGATCACTGCCTCCTTGAGGGCCTGCATAGCATGTTGGTGTTCGGGGCCCCATTCCCACTGTGTTTTTTTCTTGCATAGACTATACAGAGGCCGGGCCAACAAACTAAACTCAGGGACATGCAGGCACCAGAAGTTAAGCACACCCAGCTGGGTTTGCAGCTCTTTTACAGTGTTTGGGGCAGGGGTATCTACCAGACTCTGCAGCTCTTTGGCCGGTATGGTGGGTCCACCTTGCTGCCATTGGATTCCCAGGAATTCACACTGGGGCCCAACTTCTTGGATCTTTTTGCTGGACAGAGTGAACCCAAATGCTTGCACCTTCTCCTTTAGGAACTCAAAAGCAGAAATAGTTAATTCTCGGCCTTGACCTCCCACCATGACATCATCGACGTATTGCCAGACATGTACCTCTGGATGACTCAATTGGACTTTATGGACCACCGCAGCTAGCACTCCATGGGCCAGGGTGGGGCTGTGCACCCAGCCCTGGGGTAGGACTGTGTAGGTATACTGCTGTCCCA
The DNA here is from genome assembly GCF_000455745.1 of Alligator sinensis. NCBI lineage: Eukaryota > Metazoa > Chordata > Crocodylia > Alligatoridae > Alligator > Alligator sinensis. The sequence goes on along the minus strand of NW_005842087.1, from coordinate 36,748 downwards.
GCCATGTGAAGGCAAACAAAGGCCAGTGATTTTCATGGATGGGGATAGCAAATAACATGTCCTTAATGTCTACGGATCTCATCCACTGCGGGCCATAGCACCTAATGTTTTCTGTCAGTGCAGGCATGGATGGGACCATGGCTGTCAGATGGTCGGTGTTGGCATTCAAAGCCCTGAAATCAACAGTCAATTGCCAATCCCCATTTGGTTTATGTACCGGCCACACTGGGTTGTTGTACGGGGAATGAGTTTGAATGATGGTTCCATCCTCCAGCTGTCGGTTGATGATGTCCTGGATGGGTTGCGTTGCCTCGGGGGGGGTTGCGGTATTGAGGTCGGTGGACCCCCTTGATGGCTGGCAGGGTGAGCGGGGTCATGGAGCATCGAGCTACTGGCGTCATCATGTCCTTCTGTTCATTCTCCTGCACTGTGGCACATCCAAACTGCCAGGTTTCCTGCTTAAGAATAAACCACTGCCCCTGCAACACATTTAGTCCCAGTAGGTTTGGCCCTCCCCGGAGCATGACAGTGGCTGCTGTTACTACGGAGCCATTAGGCAAGGTGAAAGTGGGCCGGACCAAGTGTCCTGGTCGTCTGGCACCTCCAACTCCTACCACTTGGTAGGGAGTTCCCTGTGCCCCTTTCCATTCTGCACAGTCCAAAGCGCATAGCTGGGCACCAGTGTCTAGTGGCATATTAATTTACTTTTTCCTTCCATTTAGACAAATCTTTATAGGTACTTGAATTAAGGGGCCAATATTATTCTGTGTTACCGGACCCCGATCCTCTACTGCCCCCACGATGGCCCCTTGCTCGGGGGGTTGGGTCGGCCGGGTCTCCTCCTGCTGGAGGTCGGGGGGTGCCGAGGGCTCTATCTTCTTCCCTTTCCCGTCCTCACAGTTTTTGGCCCATAACCCTTGCAGGACTGAGGTGGGCAGCCCGTCAATCTGCTCTTTATTGAACCCTGCTGACAGTAACTCCCTCCACATCTGTGCCCGCAGGGGTTTAGATTTTCCATTCCCCACTTTCCCAGACTTATGGAGCCCTGCCGGGTCATCTTTCTCAGGGGCCATTGCCATGACCTTGGCAGTTTTTATTAGTTTGGGAAGCCCCGGCTTCTGCAAGGTGGGCAGAAGCTGTACCAACCTCCGAATCACATTTCTTACCAGGTGAGTTACCAACTCTTGTTAACCAACTCTTGTTGTAAAGCCAGCAGGGCTGAAGTACATCCTGTCAGGGCTCATCGGCAAAATTTTCTGCACATGGTCTCTGTCACTAGTTCTTCATCTAGAGTGTGCCCCCAGTTCCCTGCTCGAATGATTTCAATTAAAGACAGTTGATACAGACAGTGGATAGCTTCCTCTAAGTGAGTCCATGCTCATGGGGGAGGGTTAAGCTCTTCTTCCGTTACCGTAACCTGCGGCAACCGCGTGCATTGCAGCAGAAAACAGAGTAATATTGTGGTTCTGCCCGACCCACTGACCCAACTGGATCTTGGGGCGGAGAACCAATTGTGCTGCCTCGGTGCGACTCACAGATACTGCCGAGGCCCCTTCACCATACATTCGAACTAACCAGTCTATTATTTGTTCCCCTGGTTTAGCCTTATGTTGTTTTTGTAATTCTTGGATTTCTGTGCGAGTAAAGGACCGTGTCTCTGTCCGGAGATTGCCCCCTTGTGGCCCTGCACGGGTCACCACTACTGGGAAGGTTTGGGCTAACTCTCCTCCTAAATTCTCTCGGGCCGGTGGGGCAGAAGGAGGTGGGATCTCGCAGGCTTCTTCTGTAAGCCTCACATACTCATCATCTCCTGGCTTAGTTACTGCAATTTCACCATACAGATCCTCACTCTCTGGGTCATCCCACAGCTCAGTTTTTGGAATTTTGCCATAAAGACATTGCCGAACCGTTTCAGGGGAAGGTTCGACTGATCGTGCCACTTGCACCTTCTTCTCAAGGGAGGTGATTGCCCGTGTGACTAGTATCTTTCCCTCCCGATGCTCTAGTATCTCTAGTCAATCTTGAGCTGCTCTGGCAGCTGCACACGCGACACTGCTAGAATCCTTTTTTCCCCTTAATTCCCTCTCAAGCTGGGTCACTTGGTCTTTTAAGGATTGGTTCTTTTGACGGAGCTGAGTGCCTTCCTCTGCTCCCAGTCTTAGGCAGGTTGCCAGCAGCCAAGACAGGCATCTCTTCTTAGGTCTCCCCTTCTGCACGGCAGTGAACGCAGCCCACTGACAGGGTACTGTGGTGGGATCGCTCCAGGCGGGTCTTAACCTCTCTTTATCCCACCCTGGATTCTTAATACCCGCAACTTCTTCTATCAAAGCAATCAGTGGGGTCCACCCATCTGCACCCTCTGCACCATTCTTCCCCTCCAAACTCTCCATCCTCAATCCTGTTCATGACGCCATTTGTCACAAGCCAGCTGGACACTGTGAGTGTATCAATTTAGTTGGAGGCTGACTGAGTGCTGCAACTGTATCAGCCACTGGGCTGTTTGGTTCAGGATCAAGGAGGCAGAGTTGGGAGTAAAGCAATGGCAAGTTTATTGTAGCTTGCACACACACAACAGTTAATAAAAAGATAAATGCAAGAAGCAAATAATGCAGTATTAAAGAGCTAATAGTAAATAATAACAACAGATAGATAGATCTGTCTGTCACAGGCCAGCAGGGCACTGCAAGGGTATTAGCCACTGCGCTGTTTAAAACAACAAATAGACAGACATGGGTTGGCAACTTAT
>NW_005842087.1:31819-33915 GCF_000455745.1 Alligator sinensis | reverse complement strand
GCCACTCACAATGTTGCCCTATAGCAGCTATTACCCTATGGGATTGAAAGGTGTTAAAATTATCATAAAAGGTTACTACTCAGACCCAGGTTTATCCAATAAGCAAATTATGATGCAGCACCTTTAGGTTTGAAATTGACATCGCTCCGCCTAAATCCCAACCCCTTTTAGGCTTCAATTGAATATGCTTTCTTGGGATATGCTTTCCTGGAATGTGTTGGGTGTGCCAAGCAGTTAGATCCAGTTTTTATCGCTAAGGCTGAACCCTGAGCAAAAAACCGTTAGGCCAGCTAATCTCACAGCTACAGCTTTGCCTATGGGGCCCAGTCAGTTCCATGAACAGTTAATTTATCATTTTGGTTAAAATTATGACAGACAAGTTACATTTGCAGTTTACAAACCTACAAGCTTATATTAACTAATATTACCTGTTTAGGCAAAATACCAAATGCCTCCAAGAAGCACATATTATTGCTTATTAATCCCTCTGGTTCTGGCTGTCACAATTATCAGCTGTCCCTCAATATAAAGATTACAGTCTTCCAGGCTAGGGACATTCAAAAAGCCTGAGCCTGAATTGATTCAAACTTAGCAGGTTAGTCTAAGTTGGCTAGGTTAAACTGGTTTGTAACCGTACAGACATCCTCTCTGGACTGAAGAAATCCAGGCACATGCCCGCAGGCACATCTCCCTGTAATCTGCCTTTGTCTCCCTGCCAGCACAGACTGTAGCCAGCATGTGGTATGCTAGCTAATGCTGAGAGGTGTCTGTGTGAGGCAGAGAGGAGGGGGGAATGCCTACTTGCGCAGGGAGTAGTGAGGGGCTGAGGGTGGGACAGGGGAAGCCAGGCAGACCCCATTGTATCTGCAGTTTGTGCTGGAGCTGAAGCCAGGGAGCAGAGGGGAGGGGCCAGTCCTGCTGGGCTGGAGCAGAGCCCCACCCAGAGTTGCAAAGCATCTGGGATGCTGAAGGACTCTAATTTAACTAAAAACAGGAAGGGGTCTGGGACAGACATTGCATAAACCTGTTTGACTCAAATCAGTTAAGTCTGATCAAATCGGTTAAGTCTACATTCAACCAGGTTTATCTCAAAATGGTTTAATCCATTTTCATACTGGTTTATGTGCACTGAACATCTATTCTGTTACAGGTTTAAACCAGTTTCTGATCACTTAAACTAGTTTATGTGAAATGTTTGTCCCTAGCCCCAGTGAATAGGGAAGTCATTGGTGAATCTGGAGATGACTGAAGAGACCAAGCCGAGATCCACGTGTTCAACCGCAGACGTGGCAGATAGTTCCAGGAGGAAGGAGTGGATCCTGGTGACAGTGGGTCACAACTCGTTCTCTTTGTTTCTCTAATAACAATGCCAGCATAAATGCTAGGATTGTATTCAGCTATACAGTCATAACAGCTGTTACTATACCATCCAAATACAATTAATTGGTTTCCTGCTTCTTTTGAAATGTTGCCCACCCTGCAAAACTACATATAATATAGTAATTATTATTGAGGCTATCTGGTAATTCTAGTAGTTATAATTGCAATGTAATCTGCAGAGCATGAATAGCTATGAATTATGGGCTAAATGCCTTCCTTTTAAAAAGCTGTAACAAAAGTTATTTGCAGTTTGCACTATAAAGGGAAACACAGAAACTGAATTTTAATCGCACTAAAACTTGTTTATATACCTTTCCTTTATTTTGTTTGCATCTTTTCAAGAGATGTGTGTGTGTGTGTGTGTGTGTGTGTGTGTGTGTGTAAGAGAGAGAGAGACAGAGAGAGGGAAAGTGGAGGGTGGACAGAATGTATGTATGTGTACACCACTGTGACTTAACTGCTCAGCTCATAGTTTTTCAACTCTGTGTACTGCAGAATTCCAAAAGTTGTCACACAGTAACAGAAAAGGTATCAGATAAACCTTTTAGTGCTTCTATTTTCCTGTTCTGGGCAGTTTTTACCTGTCACTAGACTGGGCACCATGTGAATGTTACCAAGCATACTACTGTCCCTTTTCTCCTCTTCTGCTTGTATCTGGGATGGTTATCAATTTGGGAGAATCAAATTCATTCTTGTGGCCCAGTCATGTATATCAC
>NW_005842087.1:12096-31788 GCF_000455745.1 Alligator sinensis | reverse complement strand
TCCCTTTCTCTCTCAGTAGACACACAGACACGTGTTCTTGAGAGGGTTTGTTGCTCCATCCAATAGAGAACAAATATACACAGCACAGAGGATAGAGATCCAAAAAATTGCTCCGTCTGTAAAATGCTTTGAGATATTGTAAGTACAGAGTAACTAAAAGCATAACATAACTGGCTTGATTATAAATATATTAGAAGTTTGTTTTAATAAGCCCAAACTAACAATGTTCTTAGGCTTTGCTTGTTTGTTGGAACACATTTGCCTGTTTATTGGAACAAATACATTTAGACAAAAATGGTTTAATCTATTATTTTGAATTATCTTTATTTTTTTCTGAGGATCCAACAAAGTTCCTCTGGGGAATGATTCCAACCATGCCTATCCAGCCCCTTTTACCAGCCTTCTATGGCCCTTTCAGCTCCTGTCAAAAGCAGCTCTTGAGTTGAACTGCAGAATAAATTAGAGATTCTCCAGATGATCTCAAGGGATGTCTATGCCATCTCTGTAGTGCTTTCAGAGCTCCAATAATTCTAAAATTATAGCAGTATATAGATAATCTATACAAAGGAAAAAACCCCATGAGATCAGATTTTTGGAGAAAGCAAATTGTTACAATTATTGGACTATTAGTTCTTTTTATAGTGCACATAATGTATTCAAATGAGGAGAATTTTGTTGAGGGTTTTGGTTTTAATCCGTGTGGGACACTAGAGAAGTCCTAATCCTAGCGTTGCAATCAAAATCTGGCTTGTGTACATAAGAACAACTGGAGAGAACTGTCTGAAAATTTTCTCTGTAATGGGGCTGGGGTATGCAGAGTAACAAATGCAGAACTGGTTCTGATTGCTGAACGTATCTTGCAAAAACACAGACGTGGCTTCCTTTGGAAGACAAGCAAATATAAAGGAACATGTCATTATCTTCCACAATGCAAATCACAGTGGCAGTAGCCGGATTACCCTTATAGAATTATTTCTCTAGGAAAAATAAAATACAATGGAGCTTCCTTGAAGGTAAAAGCGTGTTCAACCAGCACTAAAGCTGAAAGTGGCTCTTTCCTGCATAGGGAATCCACTCCTCCCCCAACACTCCATTGTTAAAAAATGTCTGAAATAACTGAAAACGCATAATGATGCAAAGATAGTTCAAGGGAATAAGCTAACCCTGTAACTAAACACAATGAAGGATGAGCAACACAATAGGAAAAACACAACTAAAATGAAAGAATAAAGCCAATTAATCCCTGCCATTCACCATCCAGCTTGAAAATTATGTTCAAAATTTAAAAAAAATTACAAACAGATCATGGTCACAACTGGGACAACTTGGCCTGTAGTCCCTTTTTTAAGGCTACCCTTGAAGAAGACTGCTGCTGTTGGTCTGCCAGGCCCCACTTAAACTGGACCAATACCCAGGGTTAAAGGGGCGCAAACATTTCCCCACCACTCCCCACTTTCTGGGGGCTACCTCTGGAGTGGGAAAGGACTAGGAGGCTGCGCAGGCAAACCCATCTCTAGTTAAGTTGGAAAGGAAAGGCCCCAGCTAGCCTATGGCTTTAAAACAGACTTGGGCTGCTGAAGGGCTCCCTTTGGGGCCAAAACTGGTTTAAAATAAACCTGGTTGAATGTAGTATCAGACTTAACTTATTTGGGTCAAACCAGTTTATGAAACTTCTGTCCGAGACCCCTTCCTGGTTCAAGTTAAATTAGAGTCCTTCAGCATCCTCCTGCTCCAGAGAGCAGGGCTGGAGCCCTGCCCCTTTGCTCCCTAGCTAGAGCTATGAGGGCCGGCTGACAAGGGGGAGTGGGGCGGAAACCTGGCTAGGGATGCAGCTCAGTCTGCAAGGGTGGTCTGGGGCTAAGGAGAGGAGGTTAAACAACCCTTCCCTCACTCAAACTTACTGCTGGCTGCAACTGTGGACTACAAATCCCAAAGGCACCTGGAAGCAGGAAGAAGTGATGAGCAATCCTGCAGAGTGCTGTTGTAAGTCTGGACTGCAAATCCCAGAGACCTTGGGGACAGCAGGAAGAAGTGAACACACAGCCAAAGAGCCATACTTCAGTCCTCCCCACCTGGTTTCTGGCCTGAGCAACTGCAGGCATACGGCTGCATTCCCCGAATCAAAGGTAATTGTCTGTTCAGTTCTGTTTCAATTTAATTTGTGCAGTTTAGCCTAACTTGCAAAGACTGAACTGATTCAGCCTTGGGTTTTGTGACTGTCTGTACCTAGCCTCTGTTTTCCTTGGAAGGAACAGTATGAGGATGGCGAGGTAGGATCCCATGCATGTGGGGCAGGGCATGACAGTGGGTAGGGATTTAAAGGAATATGGATGGGGGAAATTGTTTTTTTTAAGAAGGTCTTGAATGTGGGTTGGGAATCATGGTTGGTTTGGGTAGGGGAGCGGGAGCGGGTGGGAAGAATGGATTGCTTTTGAACTTTTTTTCCCTCTGTCCAGGAGTGGGAGCATTGTTAACTTTTATTTTAATATTTTATTCTCTTTCTACAGTTCTTTTGATCTTTTACTGTAAGCTGCTCTGAGCCTTTTTGCGAAGGGAAGCCTATACATAATAGATAAATAATCCAGGATTTATTCAGAGAGAGAGAGCCATAAAAATTAATGGAAATTTGAAATCAGTTAATCTCCCAAAGCAAAATCCATCAGTGATTAGTAGCTAATTGGTTATATCCAGATAATTAACTCTTCATTCTAAAAAAATCTGGAGTGGTGCAGTTTCCATAGTAACAAACTATCTTGGCCCCATTTTTCTAGATCTCAAAGTAACAGTATAAAAAATAAAGTGTAATTTCTGAGCCCACAGAGATTGCACTCAGTCCACAATTCTGTCCTCCAGCAGATCCATAAATCAGTCTCAGGAATAGAAAGCAATGACTTTCAGAAAGCTACAGGCTTCCAAACCCAGGTTTTCAATGTTGAAGTTGCCAAGCCTAAAATCTTCAGGTTGACAACATTCCCAGCAATTTATTTGTTCTAGCATCTGAGAATCTTAGTTGCATCAGTTTATACAATCTAGATGTCACATAGCCAAACAGGAAAACCCTTCCCTTTGTTCTATAATGTCTTCCTTCCAACTGTTTCTAATTGTCCATAGTTTGGGGCCTAAAGCTGCACTGTGCAACAGTTTAAAAAACAAACACATTATGGAGTGAAATGCTAACCATGGGCAGCAACAGTAGTTTTCAGACATTTATTGATGTTCCATAGATTAGAAGATAGATCTTCACATATTCCTCAACCTTCACTGTGCATCCATAATTTATATTATATCCACTCTCCCACTGACAACCCTCATTTCCTGCAGCAAGCTTCACTCTTTAAGTCTCAGAAATGTGCAGACATGCTGCCAGACCACACTTAATTTGGCCCCATCCAAGAAACCTTGTTGTAATCCACAACTTTCCACTTCTGTGCTTCATGGTTTTCCTGAGTTCCTGTACATCCAGCACCTTAGCATTTTCCCATTGCATGGGCTCTCAAAAGCAGAACAGGATGGGGCTTAGTGGTTGTAGTAAAGTTGCAGTTACCAGAATGACCATTTACAATGCCAATAGATGTAATAAACATCAATACTGGAGTGAGTCAGTAGAAATCAGCAGGGGCAACAATTAGCAAGGGGTTTCTTCAAAGGATGCTTATAGTCAGAAATCAAAACAAGTTAACATAAATAAAATAATAAACAAGCATAAAATAATAAATTGAGAAATAGGAAGTTACCTCAGCTTGAGGTAAAAAGTAGCTATTAAACCAGTCTTCTGGCCACTGGTGTAGATGTCAGCCTTTCCCAGGGACATGCTCCACTTCTGTGCCTAGCAGATATTTCCCTTCCGCATTGGAAGGGAAAGCTGAGCTGAGCATAGCATGCTTTGTTTCTTGGGCACCAAACAATGCCCCTGCCTGTGTAACAGGGTATTATGTTAAACAGTGAAGACACTTTAGCATATTTACAATAATTTAAAAGACATAAAGAGCTTGTCCTGGTAACAGACTGCTTGATGAGAGTTGCCTTGTGTCTTTCTCACTCTGCTTTAATTTATTATGTTCACTGCTCAGCAGGTACAAACTATTCAGTCTTATATTTAAGATTATGCTTGTTTTATGTTCCAGTGTTGAAAAAAATCTTTTGCTAGTGTCCCATTTCTGTTGGATTGGGCTTCAAATCACATGACATACTGTGGACACAGATCATCAGTTTCCTTAGTTTATGTAAATCCAAGGTGAGGTCATTCTTTTGGCATTCCTTGTATATGTCACTTTTTGTGTTTCCCCAGGCTTTCTTAGGCATTAATCTCTATCTTCATTCCATTTCTTATCTCCTATATTGGTGTATTTTAACAGTGTTGTGGGATAAAGCTTTCGATTAATAGATTCTAAAGACAGAATGGATCATTTTGATAATCTAATCTGGTTTTCTTCATAACATGGGTCAGAGTAGTTCTATTTAACATATACAGTATGTCCACATTGAGTGACCTTTCTCCAGGAGACAGCTCTCAAGGAACAGAATATCTGAAGACTTCTCTTTGTTTGCTGATCCTATTGCAAAACCTGCTCACCCTACTTTCTCTCTGACTGTAATTAATTCATCCAGAATACTGCTCCCTAGCTATGCTTCATTGAAACCAAATTGCTTCACCTTGTGCAGCACTCCTTGTAACCTTCCATGTTTCCTGTTGAAAATCTCCTCATTTTATCTCCAAAAGCTTATTTGCTTCCTTTGTTCTTCAGTAAAGTGCTGTTTCTTGTGCCAAATACTTCTTGGTTCAAGTAGCATCACCCCAAACGTAGAAGTTGCAATATCAGATCACATCCTGTCCAGGGCAGGGGGTCGGACTCGATGGCCTACTGAGGTCCCTTCTAACCCTAACGTCTATGAACCTGTAACATGAACAGGACAAATACAAGCCTGGTGTAAACAGGAATAATTACATGAACTGCTGTGGAGATGTATCTGGTTACAAATTGTCTCAATGTGGGCCTCATTTTTCTTTTTTTAGGTCAAGCAGTCATTGCATCAGCTGAACACTCAAACATTCTAAAATGTAACACAGTAATCTTTATTTATATTATTTCAGTAGAGTATATTGTACTTTTTACATATTGCATTTACAAACTACCTGTATAACCCTTATCTGTATTATGGATTGTTTCAGTCTTAGTTTGCTTTATAAAGTTCTGTAAATCAGAATTAGAACAGCATCTACAATACCTCGTCATATAAATAGTTGGCCTAAAAACTTATAAAAATTAATTTAGTTTGTCATACTATTGAAAACAATTAACACATACAGAAAATACATAAGGCAGTTATATTTACAGCGTTTTTGTATAGTCTAGGAAAAATATTTTTATTTCTATGTTAAAATTCAAGAACACCATTATTTTTAGTGGTATATATGACTAAAAATAATTAGATTCCTATAATGGTATAAGAGGTTGTCATAGAATTTAATACCTAAACCAGTAGTAAATTGACCTTTTGAACTATCTTGGTCAACTGATACATGAGCAGTAGGTAAGAAATTTCATTACAAATAGTCACACATTTATATGTGAACGTGGCAAAGCTTGAGAGAGTCCAGAGAAGAGCCCCCCTGGTATGATCAGAGACTTGCATGGCAAGCCACGTGAGGAAAGGCTGAGGGACCTAGGACTCTTTAGCCTAAAAAAGAGAAGGCTGAAAGGGGACTTGGTAGCAGCTTACCACTACATCAGGGGCTCAGCAAACAGTTGTTCACCAGGGCACCCTTGGGGAAAACCAGGAGTAATGGCCACAAACTCCTCGAAGACTGTTTCAGGCTTAACACTAGGAAAAACTTCTTCATAGGGTGTCCAGACTGTGGGATAGGCTCCCTCCAGAGGTGGTGCAATCACCTACTCTGGAAATCTTCTAGAGGAGACTGGACGGTCACCTTGCTGGGGTCACCTGACCCCAGTTGTCTTTCCTTCCTAGTGCAGGGGGCCTGGACCCAGTGATCCAGCCCTTACAATCTATGAATATAATTCTCCTATAGGAGAATTCTTGACTTTTTGTATGTAACATGATTCATTCAAGTCCAATGTAAACTATTTTCCATCAAAGTAAATTATAAGCGTGCAAATCCTTTCTGTTATTTTTGCTAAGCAGGGATTTTATTTGTTTTATACCCATGTACAAAACTTAAGTGATATTAAATAACAATTAGTCTTTTGCTCTACTGCTGCATGCTCATTCAAAGTCAAGTTGTGATTAATACCAAGTCTCATATGACAGCAGATAAAATATATTGACTTTGTGTGACCTGATTGTATTACAGTGCATCCTGTTACAAATAGCAGAGGAACCTCTCAATATTTTCTCCTGCTCAGAATTAGGTTTGATCATGCAACATAATGAGCACATTTGCCCTGATCCAAGAAGTACATAAGCAGTGTTAATTACTTGAGTATTTCAATCAGAAAAAACTCAGGTGCTTAACCTTAAATAAACCTTAAGCTCTTTGCTGGATCAGGGCTTGGGCACTTGGAACCTTATACAGAGCAGAGAGCAGGAAGCCTTTACTTTTGTATTTGACCCTGCATGGGGTCCACCCTGTCACGTATGCACAATTAGGTGGCAGATTAGGGCCCAGAGATAATACATAGTGCTGCCCACCAACTCTTAGTAATCTTATCTTGTATTTTTTCCACAAACTTCCCTTGCAGCCAAGAGGAGTTTTGATTAGATAAAAAATAATTCTGATCCTGTGAAGAATTACACATAGGTTTGTTAGTGAGTTGTCTCAGTAAAGTCAACAGGTCTACATGGCGTGCAGTTAAACGTGTGTAAATCTTTGGAGGATTGAGGCCATGTAGATCCTACTTCAAGAACATTGGTTTTATAAATACAGCCATATATTAAATACTAATTTAAATGTAAATACATGGCTATGTGCTCTACCCTTTTGGGAATTTGGTTTGAATAAATTAGTCTGGTACTTCAGCAATAGCAGATGAAACAAACTTAAATTCAATCTTGCTATTTTTATATTGGGTGAAATTTGAGATTCTTCCTCGGCTAGTGTTTATGAAAACTCCCATTTTTTAATCCTGAATTTAATGACACGGGGCCCTGGGTTTTGATGCCATATTTTAACTGTTTGGCATCTTCTATAAGTTTTATTTGTCACGCTCTTGAGGAGAAGCACAGAGTTCACAAATGTTATAAGACAAATTAAACAGTTTTAAGATAAACTTTTATTGAAAAATTAAAACTGCATTGCATATCATCTTTAGAATTTCAACATTTCCTTTAACCACAAAACACAGAGATTCTGTTTAAAAAATCTCTTATTTGTCACCATTCAAAAAACAGATTGTGCCCTGAATAAATTATATATATTTTTAAATTCTGGGCTGCTCTCAAGGCCCCTGTTTCTGTCTGCCATCAATCTAACCATGTTCTTCAAAACAGAGTTCTCTCTACTGAAATGAGAACTTTTCCTGCTTAAAATCTACAGCAGCTTTTCCCAATGGTCATCTTTTCCCAAATCTATTACATCAACTAATAAACACTGCGGCAACAACTTTCTGTTAGCATATAACCTCTGCATTGGTCATTTATTTCAAGTTCGTCCATCTTAACACTGCAGTGATTGTCAATAAGATTTTAAAGAAGAAATCAGAACTTTAGAGTACTGTTACATATGGGAAACTGAGTTACTCGCCTGTAATTCTCTGAATTAGCCATATCTTCTGTAGAGTCATACTTTCTGATCTCCCATACACAATAGCATGTGGCTTTAAGAACAGGAAAGCTCCAGGAAGGACTTTGGTAAACTGTAGAATATAACTCAGATTAGGATTGCCTACTAAAATGAAATGGAGATGATCTGTTGTATTGATGACCATGGCCAGATCTAGAAAAAGCTCTGTTAAATCATCTCTCCAGGTTGGGGGTAAATATGGACACTGTGCCCATAGAAACTGACAGCCATAAGTAGTCTAAAGGCTGATGATAGCCTTAAAAGGATACACAAGGAACTATCTGTGAGCATCATCTACTGCAAAATTAAGATACAGAACTATCAGAAAGTCAGAGACCATATATAATGGTCTATATCTAGAGATAAAATTACCACTCTTGGTTGTGAGTAGAATGTCAGTGGGAAATTTCACAGTGCTATAATACACACCAGGATTCTGTTCTGGATTCAAACTATTATTGATAGTACTAGGATCCCTGATGTTTCTGATCTGCTAAGACACTTTGCCAAGTAGAGAAGCAGCATTTTCTAGCAAAGTACAGTTTATACAATACTCAGAGCTAGGTTTTGTTCCCAGCTACATCATAAGAGCATTCAGCACTTGATGTATAGTTTTGGGCAGAAACTCCGTCTCCTTCTCTTATAGTTTCCCTATTTGTTAAATAAGATAATGATACTTACTCACCTCATATGTTTCTAAAGTTTATAGAGTTCTTCAAATATAAATGTGAAGATTATTTTTACTATTATTATATGATGGTGCAAATCTAGGCAAAAAGGCCATGAAGTTAAAATTACAGGTTCAGAGCATAAAGTATGAAGATTACATCTTATATATCTACATGTAAGGATATGCAGAAGGCCAGAATCTCTAGACTAGGAACTGGTCAAAGGAACTAAAAGTGACTCTGCTGATGTTTTGTGTGGAAGACATAGAATCACCTTCCAAGGCAGTAGTCAAGCATCTTGGCTCTGATCATCGTAGTTCATACTATTTTTGAGGATTAGAATAGATCCTGCAGTCTTCTGCAGTAGATTTTTGAATAAAGTATTTCACTTTATTCAAAAAGTACTCAAAACTAAAATCTTGTGCTTCAAGATGTGTTCAAATTCCACGTATTCTGGATTTAATGAGGAAGTGTATATCTGTAAAGAAGATATTTAAGAACAAAGAAGTTGACATCATACATATCCAATGCCAGAGGTGACTAATCTGTAATCTGTAATATTAGAATCAGACCTTTTTAAGGGTGCTAGTATTAAAGGCAGGAAAGTGCTAGGAATATTAATTCTGAAAGGTCGAAGTCCAAGACTGAAGACACATGGTGAACTATAATCTCCTGAACAACTGTATGGAGTAAAAATATGGTTTTAAGAAGGGAAGAACTAATGGAAAGACCAGTGTGTTAGTGGGATTACTAAGAGGTCGCAAAGGCTTTGAAATGGGTAACATGCTGGGTCGTCCTCTGCATGTTATTGACAGAAGAAAAAAGAAGAGGACAATGGAATTGCAAGAAACCTTGAACTTGTCTGCACTGAGGAATAACAGCATGAAAATATTGATTTCTAGAAACAGCTTTACAGGAGGGTAAAGTTGGACAGAGGTGTGCCATGTCTCTAGGAAAAATAGGGAGAAACAGTGCTTGAAAAGTAATTCCTTCCATCCAAAAGTTATTCATGTAAATTTTGAAAGTTCCCTAGTAATAGAAAGAAGCACTTGTGCTTCAGAATTAGAATCTCTGTCTGTGGAAAGTTGTTTGGGCCTACACATATTCAAATCTTCAAACAGATTTCTCAGTCTTTCCTATATCCATAATGTCAAAATTTCACAGGGTTTCTTGGCTACATAAGAAAGCACAGACATGACATTTTGAAAGTCCAACAGTTAATTGACTTTAAAGATCTAGGATGAAATTTTGTGCTGTGGCAGTAAGTGGCAGAAGGTAGAATGTAGCTTTAAGTGATCCTTGTGCCTCCCAATCCTGGACTACTCTGGGGGCTGGAGAAACCCTCAGCATAATTTATGGCAGCCCTGGGGAGCTGCCTGAGTAACAACAGCCTCCCGGATCTGCTGCATGGACCATACTTCAGCCTTGTGATTTAGTGCTGACAGATCCCTCCGTTCACTGGCCTGGCTCTTAACTTGCCTGCTTAGCTAGGACTTCTGATGAGATCCTCTGAAGACAAATTTACCAAAGTCTGCTGCAGTGCCTGCTGGAGGGAATCCTTTTCTGCCCATTAACAGCCCATGTGATGCCTCTGCAGCTCTTTGACCTGCTACAAAGAGGGCCAAAGTAGGGGTGAGGCTCTCATACCAGTATTGGTAATAATAATAATAAGTTTGATGGTCCTTTCAGCAGATTATTGCTATAGTCTTAGATAAAAATATGATTCTTTGCAATCCTGCCACAGAATATTTCTAATGCAATTAAATTTTATTGCATATTTGAAAGAAAAGCAGCTAATTGAAGATGTGCACACATAGCAGCATATTTGAAAATATTTTGAATCAGTAGGTTTCAATTATCACTACAATAGTCAATCTGTAGAGTAAGGACTATGGAACCTTTAATCAGTTCTGCTCCTGTACTTGTCTGCTAGTATGAAATCATGTACTTTGTAATCCTGATAACCTACTGAATAAAACTGAACAGGCTGCAGATGACTGTGGAACCTATATTGAAATGTCTGATTATTTTCAACTCTTGTGACAAGCTAGTTTAATGTGTAGTTTAGTTCTGTGGTGAGTTTCTGTTTTCCTTTCCTGTAAATTCCAAAGTACATAGTGACTTCTATACATTGATAATGAGCCTAGTTAATGCTCTCATGGAATTGCTATGGACTGTTGGGAATCTTGTCTCAGAATAGAGTTTAAAGGTTCTCAGGGATTGATCCTTAACTACACTGAAAATACAGGGGCCTTGATTAGCAACCAATAATGACCAGTAACTACAAAAGCATTCAGAACACTGGACATACAGCCAGACATTACAATTAATAAATTAAAGTGATTTCATCGTACTAGAGTCTATATACAATGTTAGAGTTCCTTATAGTTAGTAAATTATCTGTGAGTTATTATTTCAAGGGCACTATTATATAAATGAAAGTGTCAACTAATATTTCTTTCTTTGGCTCACAAATACACTAAAATACCATAAACATTATTTAGAACTTCAATAATATATAAATAGGATACATTACAAATGGAAGAAAATACAAGACAACTCTTTAGCATGGTAAATCTCTGCATATAAATAAGCAAATATTTCATATACCTACAATTGAACAGTTATCTTGCTGTAAAACTATTACATTTAATTCCTTTTACACAAAGTCATTTAACAATAATGTATACAATCTACACAAATTAATCTCTAAAAATACAGCAATAATATACTTGTTACAATGACTCTGCTACAATTATCCCCTGATATGACACTAAAGGGGAGGTATAACTATTTTACTGGATGGTGCTTTCAGGTTTTGTTATTTTGTATGCAAGAAGAGCACCAACAATAGAGATTAATGCTATTAAACATTTTCCTTAGTTCCTAAGAATCTACATTTTTAAAAATGTTTCCTTACATCTGTTTTCATCTGGCAGATGGATTTGTAGCACATTATCCACATCACTAATTGTTGAAGGAAAAGTTAATTCTCTTAAAGTGGAAAACATGCTGTGGCTTAGTTCTAAGTTATAAGCACGTGTGTGTGTGTATATATATATATATTTAAACTGTACATATATTGTGCAGAGTTCTTAATTTTAGTACTTATGAATTTTCTGTTGACTATAATAAACGGACTAAAATAAGGATCAATAGTATACTTCAAGATAATATATTTCCCCTCTGTAAAATGACTTACCAACACACATTTTTCAGTAACCTATAGATTTTTTGTTTTAGAGCATCTTAGGAGAATGGAACATTTAGAAAGGGAATTTCCTTAAAACATGTTCTGCAGAACTGGATAAAAATAGCCAGTGCTGGAAAACAGTATGTTAGAGAAATAAATCGGTTGTCAAGTGTACTACAGATCCTGCCCCAATCTTTCTATTTCCTCAATGAGGAAGTCAATGTCGGACTTAGTTGCTGCCGGGTTTGAGACAACCATTCGGAAGAAGTTGACTTTATCTCCCTGAGGCTGATATCCAACCATTGTTGTACCTGACTCCATCATCAGTGCTTTGATTTTCGGTGCCACCTTTATAATTAAAACAAAATGAGAAAGAAATTTATAGTCTTTTCCTTCCCTATTAGTCATTAGATTTCTTAAATTAGAAAAGAAAGCAAATACATCAGAGCTAGATTTTTCTAAAAAATGTTGACAGAAAGAAAAAGGTTTAAAAATAAAACGTTTGTCTATCTGTATGTGCATATATGTATATTTTTAGGAACTGATATTTATAGTACCCTGACAATTTAAACACTGTAATTTAAACCATTTTCCTTTTTCAAGCTCCTAATAACATTTTAGAATATTAAGTATGGAATAATTCTACTAATCTAATTTATACGTCACAATGTATGGTTTGATAAATTATTGCAGGTATTACAAGTTGGATAATGAAAATTTAGTCAGTTTCACTCTTGTTTACAGTCTAATTTTCAAGAGCCTGATGCTGCAATGTTTGGATGAGAATTACTAAAAGAAAATAGTTAACTGCTGGAGGTAGTTGAAATTCTCTTTCTGTTGAGAATCTGGAAAAACACAAGCATTATATTATCTATGTAGGAATTTTCTGTGAAAAATTTAGATTTTCTGATATAAAATTAAATCTCCCAAAATTGAAATTAAGGAAAGCAGATACAATTTATGAAACTTTTCTTTTCAAAAAGGTGATTTTCTATCAAAAAGGTTATTATGACAAATATGCAACCAGTCTTACTGGATAAAGAAAAAATGTATCTGCATAAATTATGGAAAAGTTTTCATTATAACATGCAATTAGAAAGAACAAAGTTCCATCAGTCCCCAAGTAACTGCCAATCAACAGCAGAGAGCCTGTCTTTTCTATCCTCATTAGGAACCTAATTAACCACATGGAACTTGTTTTTCATCCAGACCTCACCCTTTTTTAATTGGAGTCATATTTCTGGCTTCTATTCTGCTACTTTATCTTGGGTATCTCATAATGCCCCATCACCAGCTCACACTTACTTCAGTCACGTGAAACATTTTGTCTTTCTTCCTAGATTTTCTATGCAACTCTTTTTTTATATAACTGTTGGTGATTCCATTATCCAACATGTCCTCTAGGTTCACACAGTAACTTTACTACTTCTTTGTCCTTTTTCCCCTCATGAAATCCTGCTCTGCTTCTACTGTATCTCCAAACCTGCCTGCATTTATTCATTAACACTATACAAGTCCTTGCTCAGGGCTTGGTTATATCATCCTGAGTACTATCATCTCTTCCTCTTTGCCACTTGGATTCTTACCTCACCCTGTCTATCTGTCCAAAATGCTGCCACTAAAATAACATACTTTACTTCCTGGTCTTACCCATTCAGGACTTCTATAGATCTTCCTGCTGGCTTCTCCATAATGGAGTTTCCAAACTTCAGACACTTCCCTTGGACCCTCTCCAACACCATTTCTGCCATCTCCTTTCAGGTCATAACAAACCATTCCTACTCCTACATGCATCACTGGGCCTCCTCTGAAGTCCCAAATGTCTGGAACAACTTCTTTGACCTAGCTCCCAGCATGTTTCCAGGTCCACCACTCAGTCATTCCTTCTCCCAAAGGGCCTTCAAAGTCTGGTCATTATCACAGCAAGCATTAACTAATTAGATAATGTGAAAGCATAAACACAGACCAGCACAATAAAAAAGAATAAAAATCCAAGAATGTATAGGTTTCCAACTACACCTCTCTATCTTACTGCTTTTCACTGCCTCTCATCCCCCTTCTTTTGTTGATATATCTATTCAGATTATAGGTAGGGACCTTTTCTTTATATGCAACTAAAAATTATGTTCCTAGAGCTAATATGAATACATTTAATAAAGAATAACTGGTATATACCACCTCTGGAAAGAAATATAACTTCAGACCTGATATGAACAGGGAAGGAAGTAGAACAAAACTCAAGATTTATAACATTGGTCATAATGTGTAACTTTGGAGACCTGGGTCCAGAATCGGGTACATTGATGAGAATAGAGACAGATACAGTATTGTAGATAACTTAAGAAATAAAACACTGTTTTATTTGCAAGTCTCATACCCTGTGTAGCTTTTCTCTTCTCTCTTCACAATCTGGCATGCCCCTGAGACTTGGTGGAATGTACCAGAAACATACATTTGTGTGTTCAGGCTGCAAAAAGATTAGTGAGATATATATGTGAATAAACAATACAAGTGAATTACAACATAGATAATTCACATTAATACCTGAAAGGCCAATAAATCGTTACTGAACATTTTTGTTATACAAATCAAGTCCAACATGTTATTAAGGTGCTTACTTCTATATATTAAAACAATAAATGATATATAATATTGGTACTTCACTCTATTTGTAGCTGCCATCTTGAATTCACTGCATTGTTCTTTTTAAAAAGTATAGTGCACTAAAGACCAATAAATATCTTGTTTAACTGTTATGCACTTGTAAGACAATTTTCCTTTCAAAATTTCAGTGCCTAGTCCCTAGTAGTAGTCTGACATTTTGCAGAAGTATTTCTGTCTTTTGGTAACTGTAAACTACTTTGCCGATTCTTAGCAAGTGAAGAGCAAAGTCTGTACATTGTTCTATCAACCAATAGTTCATGGCTTTTTTGTTGGGGACTGCTTTGTGGGGTGCCCCCTGCCACAGATGAGATAGTGGAGATAGCAGTTTTTATGCCCCAGGAATGACAGCATCTGGAATATCAGCCTGTCTTAAGGCAGTCACCATGCCCTGTTTTGAGAAGCCAAATCAATCCTGCAAATTAGTCTTACAGTTGTATCTTTGTTGATATATACCACCTGATGTGAACAGTAGCTTTTGAGAAGAGAAGCAAGCTGACAGGAGAGACAAAATCTTGCATTCGTGACTGAAATTCACACAAAGCACAGTATGTTGTAGGCCAAAAATTTGTTCAGATGTTATTCTTTGGGAATAAAAACAGTTTTATATGGATAGCTCGAGAAGCTTAGAAAAATTCAACTCTGCTCAAACTTCTTTTATGGAATGCAGATTAAATGAAAAAAATGCATTTAAAATGACTTACCTCTCCATCAAAAACCATCTCAAATTCTTCCCTGTTTTTAATTTTAGTATAGAGGTACTCTGACAATTCCAGACATTTGTTGATCTGATTTTCAAATCCTACTGTACCCTATTTAAAAAAAAATCTATTAGTTTTGTAGTAATTTTCCTTCTTTTCTATCATGTAGCCATCTCTAGTAAGCAGGTATAAATATAAAACAAAAGAATTATTGGACCATTCTTTGAAAAGTTAAATGATGACTACAGAAATAAATATAACTTCCAGTTCAATGTATTGTGTAAATAGTGAAACTGACATGATTAAATGTGGGCTATCAAAGAATAACCGTTTTGTTTGTATCCTGTTTTTAAACTTAATTTATAAAGATTTAAAAACATCCTTAAACACTATTTCTAGAAAGGGATTGATTTTAACTTAGTTCCTCTCCTTTTCCCCCTTAGAAATATCAGGAATTCAGAGAAACAGAGAAGAGAGAAACGGAAGAGCTGGCTTCCCTGTTTCTCTCAGAGGACCAGGACTCTGGAATAGGAATTCAGTTGAAGTGGGTAAGGTGGGAATAATCTTTCCTTATCCCCAGCTGTTTTTCAGGTGTTTGTACAGTGGATTCTTCTTACTGGAATCATTTTGGGAAATGGTGATTTGATTCTATTAACCATTTTTTTAATACAGATACTGACTCCTCCCCCACAGCCTCCTGGCCCTGCTCATTCCTCTTGCTCCCCCCCCTCCCCCCAATCCCTCCAGGCCCTGCTGGAGGGGGCCGCCAGCTGCTAGGGCTGCGGGGCCGGGGACCCTGATCTGTAGCCCCCTTCCCCTAGCAGGAGGTGGCAGCTGCTGCAGCAGAGTGGAGCCTGCCTCCCTACCTGGGGCTGCCCACTGTGGGCGTGGGCTCGGGCACGGGGGTGGGGCCAGCTCCCTGGTGCGGTGTGCACTCCCGGAGGGGCAGGGCGGACCTGCAACGCCCAGATCTGTGCGTGGGGTGGGGGTGGGGGTAAGTGTGGGCAGTAAGGGCAGCGGTATGGGGTTGTGCCCTTCAAAGCTACCATGCACGCAGGGAGCATGTCACCAGGGAACCCGGCCCCCATCCCTCTGAACGAGCTGCCCATGGCCCCATCCTACTCCCCACTGGTTTCCCAGCCCTGCCCAACTTCCTCCCTCCCTATGGGGGTTCAGTTACCCACCATCCTCTTACTTAGCTGCGAGAGTTGCTCTCCAGGCTGCCTGGGGCCATGTGCATGTACAGTACATGCACATGGCACCCCCTGCCTGACCGCCTTTCTGACGCTCTGCCCCAGCCCTCTGCAGGCTTGAACTCTGCCAGCCTGCAGAAGTGCTCCTCACAAAACTGCAAAATCCCCAGGCTTCTCCAGTAAAATGATTCCAACAACTGAAAATTGTTATTCTAATATGAATGGTTTTCACATGTAATAATATACAAGTAGTTTTGGTTTTCCCATGTTGATTCAAACAAGCAGCTGATTCTATTAACCAGCGATTCTATAAAGTGGAATCCACTGTATTAATAAAAAAGGAGCTTAAAAAAACCTGGCTAAAAATCTCTTCCCCTTTTAGCTGCTTAGCTTTTCATCTGATCTTCTGTATTGCATGTTACTTCTCAAGTCCTCCAGCAGAAGGAGGTGAGTTGAGATCTCATCTGTTTATTGTATAAAAATAACAAAAGGAAAGCTGAAAAAAAAGTTTTTAAAAGATTGAGAACATTTTTGTATAGCAATGAAGAGGTAAAAAAAGGCATGTGCATGTTTCCCCCTAGAAGGTCACTATTACGGCTTGGGTAAGCCCTTCATACAGCCCTTGTCAGGCATCTGTGGCACAAGTTTTCTACAGTGAGAATACATTTCCCCTGAAGGTAAATTTACAAGATAATTGAAGGGTGTTGGCTATATCTAGGTAAAATATCACATTAAGCACACTATCTACTGGTACTTTGGAGACAAGGCCTACACTTTGGGTCTACACTTTTGGCAGCCATTAATCCTGGAAGTAAAAGCACCATAACTTCTAATGTTTTATTTTACCCCAAAAAGAAAAAGAAAAAAGCAAAAGCCTGACCAAAAGCAATTGTTTCAGTATATCATCCCATTTACTAGATGCTATCATAAATAGCATCCAAAACTCCAGAGCTAAATGCTTTGAGAAAATCTGGTTCTCTAAAAAGGTCAGATCAAAATAGAAACTCCCCAGTTTTTGGAGAAGTTTTAAATCCCAAACCAGCAGTTGAACTTTATAACTTGGGTCTACAATTTATTTTTAATAAATGTTATAAATGCCTTATTCATTTGCAAACCATAAACATAGTCTTTTCACATTATTATGACCATGAAGTCTTTTTATCATGTGCTTGTACACTACTGTGTACAAAGGGGTTCTGGTCCATTACTGGGGCTCTAAAACTAACAGAATACCATTCATAATTCAGAATTATATCAAACAGTGACCTTCCTTCTTTTCTCCTTGCTGGTACCAATGACTGCAGTCAGATTCTCTACACACTACACTGCTGATGTATTTTATTTTGGATAGGAAGAAATCACGCTTCACATGCTCTTTATTCATGCTTAAGTTTGGGGTGTTACACTACTCTAAACCACAGATGTATCTTGTTAGTGAGACTGGCCTGTCAAGTGAATACAACAATGTGGGTAGACTTAACATGCTACTTTTGTCAAGGAGAGGGGCTGAAAACATGTGCCAGGGTAGGTGTCAGCAACATTTTGGGGCAGAGTGCCAAAAACACCCGCAACTTTGACTTGTAAGATGTTGGTGTGCCAGGGCAGATAGTGGGGGAGTCACAACAAGTGGCCCAATTCTTGTTCTGGCAGCACAGCCCTGACCCCTTCCCTGCTGTCCACCCCAAGGCACGACTGCCAAGCAAAATGCCTTTGAGTGCCACACTCTGGCACCCGTGCCGGGGGTTGCCTTAAGAAGGCCTACTGATCTCTGGGTGACTTAGGGTTGTCAGGGTTCTGTAGTCAGCAAATGGGGGGTTTATTATTATAATATTAAAATAGTACTAACATATATTATTATTGACAATATTAAAAACATATTGCTGAGTTATGGATCATAGCCCAGTTTTAATGGATCATAGGTGGATTTGTGTCATTGGATTGCAGCCCGAAAAGGGTGCGTTTTGGAGAAAGAAATGGATACTAATCGGAATGCATTCAGAAGTGCCACTGAATCTACAGTGCACACCAAATAATGGATAAAATGAACACAAGTCCCTATGAAAAATAACATTATGTATGTCAATAATTCTTTATCTTATATATGCCTGAATGTTAAATATTTTACACTGTTGTGTTTCTCGTCACAGCATTTTTAAAGACAAGCTTGTAACTCATGGGACATTTTGAAAACTAGGCTGTGTACAAACAGTTTTTCTTCCATGTTTCTGTTTTTTGCTTCCCATATTTTTTAATATCCAAGACATTTACATGTGAATAAATCTTTTGTTCATCAGTAGTTATGTTTCTCCAACTGCTCAATCATCCTCTGAAGGCAAAATACTCTTTTTATGTGTTTATTCTTTCTATGGCAATACTTATCATTTCACAAAGCACTTGAGTGTGGCCATCTCAGTCAGATAAAGGCCCCATTTCAATAAATGTTGCCTGAATGAGAGCTGAAAGAGGGGCCACAGCACATTGAAATTTCAGGCTGATAAATAGAAAGGAACAAATTATGAAGTATCAACAGAAAAAAAATTGTACTCTTACTTACCTGGGTACACAGGTGCTTAACACCAGGCACCTGAGTAACCCCACTAATTTCAATGGATTGCCTGGGTAATGAAAATTAAGCATGAGCCTCAGTGTTTGCTTTGCCAGAGCCCCCCACACCAGTTCTGCAGAGCTTAGTTAGACAAAAGCTCCTCCCAAAAATAAAAGTAAAATTTGTTTTCAGAGGCCATGTCTACTCTGTAAACTTGCCATGCCCCAAAGCAGTGCACTCAAACACACCGTGCTGCTGCAGGTGGGCTGTCTCCTCTACTGTAGGCAGCATAGCGTTGTCCATGTAGTGCTTACATGGCCTAAGTAGCCTTGAGGAGTGACATAGACAAGAACTGGTAGGTAGACTGATGTTGTAGCCATGACGTCCAAGAGTTATTTGAGAAGTAAAGATTTATTTCTTTATTGGACCAACTGCATAGCTAGGAGAGTCAGACAAGCTTTCAAATGCAAGACATAAGAAAAACATTGTGCATTTAAAACATTGTCTAATTCTATCCTAAGTATACATTTGGTTCGATAAAAGATACCAGCCAAAGAAATCCTTGCCTCACATAGCCAATATCTGTAACTCCATGCTAATTAGCCTTCCCACATACCACGTAGATGCAGCAACATTGCTTCTGGTTTTGGAGGAAGCCTGCCAGGAGCCTAGCAGGGTGTTCAAGGGCACTATTGCTGGATATGGCAAGGTTACCATGAAGCCTAGGTTGTCCATGGAGTCAAAACATATGGGACAGAACTGCAGAGGACCTCCACAATCATGAAATGCAGTTCTCTGTATCACAAGCAAGTGAACACAGAATCCTATTAATTGATTTATCAAACTTTATCTTAAAACAAATTATGTTTTTGACCTCCCACACTAGTACTGGAAAGCTGAAAGTCACCCCTCTCATTGATAGGACCTTCGTCTAATTTCCAGCCAGTCTATACCCCAAATCATCCACTGCTTAAATAATTCTTATTCATT
>NW_005842087.1:0-12082 GCF_000455745.1 Alligator sinensis | reverse complement strand
TCCTGCTAGTCACCACCAACTAGCAGTACCTATAGAGAGCAATCTTACAACAATTATTTAAAAAATGATTTTTAAACTCTGACATGACATATGCTAAATGCATTTTTAACATTTTAATGTGACCTTTATTATTTACCTTTGCCTTCCACATCAACCAGAATTTGAAAATGTCCACATGACGACCACATTGTATTGCCTTATCTCCAGTGTCATAGGATATATCATACTGCTTGTCTTGCTGAAACAGATATCCTGCACACATCTGATTGCAACCTTGAAGTATACCCTATTATAAAAATCATATATTTTTACTAAGTGTGAAATATGTATAATGCGCATATAAACACATTTATTAATCATACACATACTTCTCAAATACCTGCAGACAGAAAAAATTTATTACAAGGGACAATTTTTCAACTTTTGACTGGTTTTGAGGAACACAAGTCATGGATACAATTTTGTGTCCTCAACTCAGTCATTTGGATGCCTTAATCCCTGGTTAGTCAAGTGGAGAGATAGTATCCATGTCATACTAAGAAAAACAAAGGTTTTATCAGTACTTAAAAAAATCAGAAGTAACAGCCCCAAATCAGTCTGAATTCTTAACCTGCTGTTCAAACATCCCATTTTATTCCACAGGCTGATAGAATATAAAGTCTATTCTTAAAACATAAGACTTTTGGAGGTTCAATTGTAGACTAAAATGAGTTCACACAATCTTACAGTTTGGGATAAACATATAATGATGAAGAAGGTGTCAAAGAGAAATTAACTTAAAATGTAAAGGAGGGCTTTGACTGCATTCATGGGCCAACTCTACTGTTGCTCAACGTTATTTATAAATGTAGGCATAACTGGGACTAGATGAGACATGTAACACCAGCAATAAAAATAAAAAGAACAGAAAAAAAATATTTTTGGCTGCCCATTTCACTACTATTAACTTACCTACGAATAGTATATTTTCTTTCCTGGCTATGATGTACATAGAAATATAATGAAGAAACAACATTCCCTTACTTGAGTTACCTTGGCAACACCTTGCAATAACTGGGGTGATGCTCTTTAAGCAAGCATACTGCTAGTAATAACTAATGTTTCCTATAATGAGACCCCAAAATGCTTTACAAAGCAAGCTAAACATCATTAACCTCATTTTATGGATGGGGAAACTGAGGCATAGAAAGATCCACTGAGTCACCCAAGGAGGTCAGTGGCAGCACCAGGAATAAAACACAGGTCTCCTAAGTCCCAGTTAGGGCTCTATTCACCTGGCATCACTGACTCTTCAGCTAATTGCTGCCAAGAACAAATGACAAGACAGTGAGGTCAGAAAGGATTTTAAAAAAATGCTCCTGCTTATAGATGATATGACTTTGAATGACCAAACAAAAACACTTAGTAAATATGGTTCTAATTCTGCTCCCCTTGATGATCATGGCAACACTTCCAAGATGATGAGGTCCTAAAACTGCATCTGAAATCATAAGTAAAAAATGAAAGTAACATGGCCATTTTCCAACAGGATTTTAAACTGTTAAGCCACATGTGTGATGGAAAATATTTACTGTTTATTTACTGAGTTGTACATTTCTGAAATTACCAACCTGCAAGGTGCACATACAGTGTATGACAAACATATAGGGACAGCTGTCTAGCTGATGTACATCAGTATGCTGGCTCCACTGATGCCCTTTGGACAATTCCAAGTTTCATCAGCTGCTCCATAATATTTACTACCTTAATCAAACGCAGCAAAAGCAAAAGGTATTTCCTTCTTCCCCCAAATAAACAAAATATAAATCCACACAATTTTTCTCTTTTGAAAAAGGCAACCAAAAGAAATGGACCTTGTACTGTGCCCATAAAAGTTTGGGGTGTGTTTTGCTGTTAAATTGCAAGATTATCAAACAATATAAACCAGACCTTTTCCCGAATAAGAATGGCAGAGCATTGCAACAAGACTCCCATCATCTTGTGTGGATTCCACGTGACTGAGTTGACTCTGCAAAAGAAGTACACGCTCAGAGAAGATCTGGAAAACAGATTTGCCTTTAGCAAATTTAATCTGGAGCAGCTGCTTCTGAGTTCTGCTCTCAGAATTAAAATTTATGGAGTTACACCCGTGTCTAGCCAGTGTTAGTGAACATGGACTGAATCAGGGCTTTAGAGTTGTCTGGGAATTAAGCAAGCGTCAGAGGGCTGCTCAAACACACAGGAAGTTTGTGGCCTCTATATGGAAAACAGACTTATGGATTACATTTTCCAAAAGTTCAACAACAGATTAAATAAGTACATTAAGAAAATAGGATTTATTTAGTTCCTGTTCTACAAAAGATCTCAATTTACCACTTCAGTTACACAGTCATATTTTTAAGTTTCAAGGTGCCAAGCAAAGAGGAGATGAAGTAATTTTTGCAGGATTTGGTAGAAGAAAAAAGGGGTGGGGGGTGACTATTAGACTTTTGTGAACATGAAGATACCATTTGTTGTCATGTATATTTAGACAGTGAAGGCACATATCAGGGCAGCTCATTAAGGCTTTGTCCCCATGGCAGCAAGCCAGTCACAGCATGGAGGTATTCCTGGATATGCCACAAATCCACAGAATGTTTGCAATGGATACTAACTTTGGTTTCCCTGCCAGGGTGCAGCGCATTGCCTTGTTGATCCCTGAACCTGGCAGATTCACACTGTCTGCCCAAACTCTAACTTCACTTAGCTATTTTTCTTGTTACTTGCTGTATGATGTGTGCTCCTACTGGGCAATTTGTGCCCTACAAGAGAATCTTCCGAGGTCCCTTCCAGCCCTAATGTCTATGAAATCTATGAAGAAAGGGTTCAAACATGTTTTACTGTCTTATTATACTGCTCTCTGTCTTACCCTATTATGTTTACTTTGATTATCCCAGGAATTAGATATGACTGCACTGGGGATAAGGAAGCAATATCATGTTAGGCCTTTACAAGGTAATTTGGCTATGTGTTGTAGATCTTGCCTCAAACACCTTTTTGCATTCCTTGGGTATTTTGTGTATATTAATTGTGCAGATTATGTATTGTTTGGTTATTCATCACTTTCCAGATTTCTTCCAGATGGGCTGTGCTTGTTGATACAGTGGAAAACAGGTGAATCAAGAAACATTCTCACATGGGAATATGCACTATCAACTATTGTAGATTAAAACCCTGCCATCACTGGGAGACACCTTTGTATCAAAGGTTACCCAGCATAACAGACTGGACCATCTCTGAAATGTGGACAAGCCTAGAAATGGGGAGGAAAGAGTCCTGTCCTGAGACAAGGTTTTTGAAAATAGTATTGCATGTGAATCTTGCTGAAGTTCAGCAAGGACCCCTTCCCTGCCTGTTCTAAGTTTGGTTAACTTGGTACAATGAACTGTTCAATGAAGGCTACACCCTGGTCTCAGTACAGTTTCTTCTGAACTGGGTTGTGTACTAGGGAATACTGGAGGGGCCATGGAGCCATACTGCATATTCTTGCAAACCACTAGAGTAGCCTGAAGCTTGTAATCATGGGGTACCTGTGCTCCTGTTCCAGGGAGGAAAGAGTTGGGATAGTCCTAGATCCAACATCCAGAGCTCCAAAGAAATGCAATCTGTACCTGTGGTACTCTGTTTTTGACATTCAGGGTGCAGACCCCATCTATGAGCTTTACAAATCCTTCTCCCCCTGCACAGTGGAGCGCTGTACTAGTTCTGCTGCTATCATTGTGTTTCTCAGCCCTGGAGAGGGAGGGAAGAGTTTTCCCCTTGTCAACTTCTCCCACTCCCAATTCAGTCACTCCTCTTATTTGCCAAGTAATCTCCCTATCTCCTTCAAATTTCCTTTAAACTTACCTTTCATTTAGCTTTCCCTTACTGATTTCCCTTCCAGTGCTGTTTGCAACCTGCTTGCCCCTGTCTTGTTTTATATTGTTTCAGGTTAATTAACAGATTGGATAATTAACAGTGTAAGTTGTAGGTAGGAAGGGACTGCATTTTTTTCACGCATTGGTGAAGTGCCAGTGCAGTTATGAGCAACCACAAAAAAATACAGCAATGCCAATAAGCCCTGTATAGTACCTTTCTATTCCATTCAGTTTATGGCGATGCTTCCTGGACATTAGGAGTCCACCTCCCCAAGCAGCCTGCAAGTGATGGAAGGACAAGGAAAGGTTCATATTTTTAGAAAGCCTAAAATATTTTAGTTTGCCATGAACTCAAACCTGCAAACCCTCTAACCACTGAACTCCTAAAAGAAGTTCCATATGTGGAGGGATTTTGTAGAATGTAATTATTATCTGTTTTCAATCCTCTTAATATCAGAATTGCAGGAAATGTAAACACAGTTTAATCTCAAATATTTAAATTCAACATAAAATAATTGGAACAAAAAGGAATGCTTTTTAACCTGAATTAGTGTTAGCAGTGTGTTTGGTTACTTACATCCACATGGAGCCAGAGGTTATATTTTTCACATATATCTGCAATCTCCTGTATTGGATCAAAGGCTCCATATACTGTTGTGCCTGCAGTTGCATTAACATACAGTGGAACATATCCCTACAATAAAAATAAACAAATGATCATAAATGAAAGCTAATCTATTTCCAGAGAAAAGGCTTAAAAGTAATTTCAGGTGCTTCACCTGTTCCTGTATTCTAGTGTCACGTTGATGCTTTACTGACCCATTTTCCTGTTTTTAAGATGATTTCCTTTTCCTTGCTCTTTGCAAGACCCATGCAAGCAACTCTGGAAATAAATTAACTAATTGGCTATACATGGTTAAAACTGCTGGCTTTGTTATTGTTTCTCCATACTGAAGTGCTGGAAAACGTGGAAAGTAAACATGTAAAAATGAGAATATTTTTTTTTCCTTAATGGTCAAATCGTGCTAAAAATACTTAGAAAAAATCATTTTGATTAAGTGTAACTCTTAAGATGATACTTGCCTTTAATTTTTTTGAAATAGAGTAACAGAACAAAAGCAGGGACTGTAAGTTATGTAAAAATAAAATAAGTGACCTGCATGAAACATAACTTAAAGTAGATGTACACACACACACATATATACATTTTTTTCAAAATAAAATGCTTGAACTGCATGAACTCTGCTTCTGCATGTCCTTTCACAGTATCTGAAGTGAACTTTGGTTCACAAAAGCTTGTGCTCTCTCTCCATATATATATATATGTGTATACACACACACACACACACACACACAGAGGGATATATATGTGTGTGTGTTTTAAAAAATATATATATTATTTAGTTAGTGTATAAAGGTGCATATCTACCCTGACTTCTGACTGACTGCACACTAACACAACTAACTACCTCTTTCTGAATTGCAAGAAACATAACTTAAAGTATATGTATATGCATATACACACACACATCTGTGTGCATGCCTGCACACACGTTACTAGGACAGCACAACTACACAACTGTATTATTGTTTTATGCATGCTGTAGTTTCTTTTGAACACTTGCAAAACAACTAGGCAAATCCGCTTTGTTGCATTTCTGTTGTTTTTTAAAACATTAAAAAACAAAAGCAATAACAAATTCATTATTTTAAGCATAGAATTCCTCATACGAGAAAATTAAATAAGTAGTCAAGGGCCTGATCCTGAAAGAATCAATGGGAACTGTGGAGACTTCCTAGGATGAGCCCTCAGACACATTAATTTCAACGATCTTTTTTCAAATATTCCAGAACAGAAAGTTAAAAGGAAAAAAAAATCAGAAACCATATATGTGGGTCAAGAATTTGAAAGCTCTACATGATTAAGTCATCAATGGAAACCTAAGCAAAAAAATGTAGATATTCCTAGATGTTGTATAAACATAGAGCTTATTAACCAAAATTGTTATTGGAGAATAATACAGGCTCTGACAGCTTCTAGCATAAATATTCTGATTTAATGTTAGCTCTCAGCTACCAAAGGAAAACAATAAATTCTGACCTGAACATTAAGGCACTATGTTTTAAAATGCAAACCTTTTCCTTAGCTTCCAGAATTTTTGCTTCCAAATCAGCTGGTATTATTTTCCCTCTGTAATTATTATAGAAACAGAGACAAAGAAAATTAAAAGACTACACAACAGGATCAGCTACAGCAGAAATAACTTAACAGGAGCTTTTCAACAGGCCATTAGCAGCTTGACATACTGTACTGAACCAGTCCTTAGGCACAATAAAACAAATTTAACAGATGAACACATTTAATATATCACAAACTTAACATTCATCTTACCTTTCATTACATTTTATCAAAATCACATTGTCTGTTCCAAACCCAAGTGCAGACCCAGCTTTCTTTATTGAGTAGTGACTCTGCAGCAAAACATACACACATTTAATGGTGGAAGAATCATTTAGATAAATGTCTACAAAACCATTAACAATGTATTAACAACAATTAGTACATTAAGCTCACATGTTCTGAAGTAAAGAGGACCAGTTTAGGAACAGCAGCCATTCCTTTTGTTTTGACTTCAGGGAAATACTTGTAACGAGCAGCCATGATGCTGTACATATTGGATATAGCCCCCCCTATAAAAATGCATAATAAAATATTTAAAATGAGAAAAAATGACCTCTATTGGAACAAAGTCATATCACAGTACCACTTGTGCATTGTAGTGAAAATTCCAGTGAAGTATGAAAAGAATAAATGAATGGGATGCATGGTTATCTATCTGAAAGGTCTGAGGACAGATCATTTAAAAAATCATATTGAAAGTCAGAGTTTCTCATTTATCTCCTCATCTGATTGTTAATATTTCTCTAACATATTAATTAAAGGACCAGTTTTCAATATGCTGCACTTGAAAACAAGACCCACGTTTTCTTGTTAACAAGTATAGCAGGATCATACCTAATTCCCTGTGACTGGAGATCTATTACTAAGAGCCTACAAGAACTTTTCTTAAATATTTTCATTAACCACTATATTGAGCCAGATCCCCTTGTGTATTTTTCCTGCCTGGGGAAATAGGAACTTAGCAAGTTTGCGTTCATGGATTTTATGCTTGACTATTCCAAAGTGAAGTGCAATTTGTTTTTCATCCTCAGAAACAAGTCCAGGGTTCTTTCCCTTTTCCCTACCCTGACAAATTCATACCAACCTGGTATTGTGCAACAGGTAAGTGCCATCAACAAGGAGGCCCTATGCCTCTGCACAACTTCCCAGTCCCCTCTGCTACTATCAGTTGTCCCTATGCTCCTTTCATGGAATAAGTTTGGAGCTCAGAAGGGGGTGATGTATCATATTGGATTAATGTAACTATTCTCTCAGATTTCCTCAGTTTTCAAGACAGATGATACCACAGAGTGGCCTACACTTAACCCCAACTTCCCTTCACCACAGATCTAAATCTTCAGTTACCACCACACAGGTGTATCTGTGGATGCAAGGAAAAGGCAGCCCATCCTTCTTCCAGGTTCTCAATCCCACATCTGCAAGGTGTGAACTGTTGGCCATTGGGACTCGCTGTTGCCTTGTACCTCTAGAAATTCGGGACTATGGTCATAAGATTTACTGAATATGGATATTTAAGTGCCTAATTATTGATTGTGGCAGCTGACTTTAGACACGCAAGTTTGAAAGCTTTGGCCAAGTTTCTGAAGGGATCTTACCATTATATCCATAACTACATTTAATACAAATTCATGTTTTTAAAAAGATTAAAAATGCATCTAAATGGTTATAACTCCTTATGAGAAATCTGAGTGAAACAAATACTTTAGGTGGAACATTGTTAGTTTTAAACTCTGATGCTGGATTTTGCATTATGGTAAGTACAGGAATATGCTCATTCAACTACAACTAGTATTTAAGTGTTGGCATTTCAATTAAATGGTCAAAATGTAAGAGATACCCACCAGGTGAGAATATTCCATCACCATCCTTATTTGACCATCCAATAATCTCTCTCATCTTCCGAAGTGTTATCTGCTCCATGAGGACAAAAACAGGTGCAATTTCATATGTAAACCTGCATGGATTAAAAAAATAAACTGATTACAGTTCAAATTTCAAAACATAAATAAATGCTTGATCTTTGATCCTTTGTGAAACTATTCAAGACGTAACACTTCCTTTAAATTTAGGATCTGATCTTGCAGCCCTAACTCAAGCAAGACTCCTTAGGGGGGCCAACGTTAATATAGTTCTAAGATATAGCATATTTTCTATGCATTCTTCTAACCATTAGTCATTAAAACCTGTGATTATACATTCAGATTAATTGAAAACATTTTGCTGGTCAGTACCGTGTAAGATTGGACTGTAAAATATTTGGTTCACACAGTGCAATTTCACACTTAAAGAATAGCATATTGCCAAAATCATATGAAAACTGTAGTCATCAGATAGCTAACCACAAAGATAATTAAAAATATTGAACTAGGACTTAAAAATCTAAATACAATTAATTCCATGAATTTATTTTGTTGATAATCCCCAAGGACAACTTATTTCTACAAGACCATGCAATCAATAGCTGTCAAGAGTAATTATAAATGATGATTTTCTAATTACCAATTACAAAAATGAGAAAGCAGTCAACTGTTATATCTACCTAATACAGGCAAGAAACTTTGGATTGGATGTCATGTACAAACATTTAAATGTAAAATAATAAGTTATGTGACTAATTTTGGTGATCAAGACAGGCTTGTGGAATTACTATAATTGTAAATAAGCTATATGAGAGTATGCTTATTTTGAACACCAAAGAAAAATGAATTCAGAATGAAGCAAAAATAAACTAAACATAAGGACTGGAATTTTCACAGGAACCTATGAGAATTAGATAATGATCCCTTTAGACTTAACTTCTCTGGTCTCCTTTGGAAAAACAGACTAACTCTTTAATTATATCCCTTATCTGTCTGGTATTAGAAAAGCATTTATAAGGTAGAATTTAATTTTTTTCCTGTTCTTGTAATTGACAGTTTTGAAAGGTCAAAAAAGTATCTTTATGGTACTTTTAACCATCATCAGAATTGTTATAAACAAGCATTTATAACTGTGTTCTTGAATTTGGGTCCTGATGACAGAAATGCAGACTTAATAAATTAAGCTGCAACTCCACTATTTCCAATAGCAAAATTACATTGGCTAGCTCTTATCTTTCAATATCTAAGCCTAATCTTCCAGTCCTTTTTCAGACAGAATTACAAGTCAATGAAAGCCCCTTAGTGTGTGGGATATTGAGGACCTGATTCAAAGCTCATTGAATCAATGGGACTTTTTCCATTGATTGAAATGAGATTTGAATTTGTCCCTGTGAATTACAAATAGAGTCCAAACACTTCCTGGGAGAAAAAAATGGCTTATGCAGAGTGGCAGGTCAGTTAAGACATCTTGCTGTGGTTCTAGATCAGTGGTTCTCAACCTTTTTCTTACACTCAGGGCACCCCTCTGAAAATGCCAGCTCTTAGCAGGGTTTCCAATTGTCCATAACTTTATAGATAGACCGTAAAACACAAAGCTAAACAAGTCTGTCTGTAAAAGATTAAGCTGTGTAAAAAATCTAAGCCACTGGAGCTTGATTAATAGAAGCTCTGTTGCAAGAAAGAAGCTGGAGTCAGTGTTCAAGGGCAGATAGTGTAGAGCAGCACCATCTGGTGTCTGAGCAGGAGCACAGCACTCTAAAGGGAACTTTTGTCAGGGCTTTGTGACTCTCAGAAATCTCCATAGCTCCCTCCCCCACCCCCAACCATGTGCGGTGACCCATGCCCTGCAAGTAGGCAGACTAGTCCTTTTTGAGGGTCCATGTCAGGACAAAGGTATGGGACTAGCAGGAGTAAGCCTGGGAATGGGATAGGGAAAGGAAGCATGCAGGGGAGGCAGCATGTCATCGGGTGTGGTCTGTGGCATCAGCATATGGGGATTAGTAGGAAACCCCTGAAATGGGGGCTTCAGAGTAGAAAACCACTGCCACAGTTAAGCAGGGTTGCCAGCTCAAAAAATATTTTTTACTGATAATCTGCAAACTTCTTACTGATAGACAACAATTTTTACTATGGCTGGTGTTAAACCCCTTAATTTGAACCCAGACCTTGTAGCCTGGCAGAAGGGCTACATTTACATTACATAAAACAGATGCTATTAGAAGTCAGTATAAAAGTCTCATTGTCAGTAACGTTTGAAGATTGTCAGTAAAAAATATTGTCTTGAGTTGGCAACCCTGACTTAGATTTCACTCATTTTTTGAGTGCAGAAAAATAATACAGCAATTATTCTGATTCAAAGAACTCAGAAAGATCACAACAGGTCAGAATGTTTTTGACACTATGTATCCCTATGTGAAATCTATGGGTTTATTTTGTGAATCATGTGTAGGCATTTACATACCTAACAGTGCTAATATTGAATGGCACCCTCAGGCTTTGAAAGGGTCTCACAGCACCCTAGGCTGCCACATCATCCTAGTTGAAAAATCACTGCTCTAGATGCATAAGTTGAAACCTTATTCTGGATGCAATTGTAAATGGGTACCTAGTGATTCAAGTGGAGGACACAGAGGTAGGCAGATGTGATTCTGGCCATACCACTCTCTCCTGTGCCATTGGCTATAGAAGCTAGTGCACCTTAACCACACAAGTCCAAGGAGCCATTGGGCCCAGGCAAACTGCTGACTGCTGATACTGGGTATATAGCTTTTAATAAATGTTTGTGTATGTAATATTAAGAGTTCTCACAGATATAATTGTATTTACAAATAAATGCAATTTCTAGCTATTTTGTGAGTTTCCAAAGGTTCACAGTGAAACTAAAAGATAAAAAATTATAAGGCCACTGTAAATAGATTGAAGTATAGATTTTCAGTCACCTAGACATTTAGGGTGTCCTAATGCTATACATTTTACCCATAAGGAGCTTTGAAAATTTCAGCCTAAAATTATCAAATGTGAACCATCCTGGAAAAATAGCTCTAGTTATAGAAATTTTTTTTCCTGTAGCTATGCTTCCAGGAGTTTCCAGAAAACCACAGTTCTCACAGGTAACACCATAAGTGAACTTCATAAATATACCATCCTGAGCTCCACAGTAATGGAATCTCTGGGTGCCATGTTTAAAAGTGCCCAGCACTAGCTTAATTCTGCTGTCACTGAAGGCATTGGAAGCTTTATTATTCACAAGTCATTCTTCCTCCCTGTGCCTAAGTTTTCCTGTTGTAAAATAGGGATAATGATATTGACCTTCTTTAAACCACAATTTGAGATCTAAAGATGAAAAGTGCTATGTATCATTATTCTTATGTTTACTACTACATGTGAGTAGAGTGAGATTAGCAGTGACAACTTTTGAAAATTCCACTTCAAAAGTCTTTGGGTGAATCATTTCGATTATGGATAATACCTTGGTACTCAATTTATATATTTATATGCTATTATGATTAGGTAACAAGTAGAAAATTAAGAGAGCATATAATATCCTGATCATTCAAAATCCGTCTGGGAAAGAAAAAAGATTTTTTTGTAATTAATGACAAATATTTTAAATATCGTTTATATGTGGAAAAGAAAAATGGTGGTGGGAAGATAACTTCCTCACAAGAATCCAGTGTTATGGTCACATTACGTGCTTTTCTTGCAGAACTAGGTTATAACAATTTCTACGTAAAGGTCATTACCTTTTCTTCTGTGCTGGAACACTGCACAGAAGGACTCTCTTCTCTACAGCTTGTCATGACCCAAAGGCATGATTTTGTGTGTGCTTCGGCACCAGAATTATCCCCGCCAAGTTGCAGCTTCATTGCACGGGAGAGTTTCCTGTTGCAGAGGAAAACCCCGGTGCAGGGACGAGTTTCCCGCCTTTTCTGCAGCTTCTTTTGCAGGGTGCATTGCTCAAGTTGCAAGAGGAATGCACGGTGCAAAAGAGTTCCCGCCACCGGTATGCAAATTCGTTCCCCATGATTGGCTAGTGTTAGATTATTCACAAGTGGCGGCTAACGATTGGCCTGTTAGCCATATAAAAGGCTTGAGCGGTTTCCGCCCAAGCCGAAGAGGACTCTACATCCATCTCGTGGGGACTCTGGGTACACGGCAGGGTAATA
>NW_005842086.1:2521929-2522561 GCF_000455745.1 Alligator sinensis | reverse complement strand
GGCGCGCCCCCGCCCGCTGTGTGGTGCGCCCCTGCTATTGGCCACAGGCCCGTCCGCTGGCCCTCCTCTCCAGCTGTCGGCATACGCGGATGATGTCACCGTCTTCCTCAACACTCAGGAAGATGTGCGGGCCCTGGCAGATTGCCAGCATGCCTACGAGCGCGCCTTCTCTGCCCGTATCAACTGGGCCAAGAGCGAAACTTTGCTGCTTGGCGCATGGATTGGCACGCCCCCCCCCCGGACTTGCCAGGGGGCCTCACATGGCATCGCGAGGGCCTCAAGGTCTTGGGCGTGTTCCTGGGGACACCGACCTTCATGGCGTGCAACTGGGATGACCTCGAGGAGGGGGTGGAGGCCCGCCTGCAGCGGTGGCGCTGGCGCCTGCCCAGCCTTTCCTACTGGGGGCGCGTCCTTGTCATCAACAACCTGGCATCAGCGACCTTGTGGCACTGGTGCGCCGTGCTCGACCCCCCACCGGATCTACTTGAGAGACTCCAGCGCAACCTGGTAGACTTCTTCTGGGATGGGCGCCACTGGCTCCCGTGAGCCGTCCTTCACCTGTCTGTCACTGAGGGGGGCCAGGGTCTGGTTGACCTGGCGAGCAGGGTGGCGGCCTTCCCCCCGCAGGCCCC
>NW_005842086.1:2470643-2520824 GCF_000455745.1 Alligator sinensis | reverse complement strand
GCCTCTCGCTGGAGTTTGAGCATGCTGTGCTCCGGCGGGGGGTGCCCGCCTTCGAGGCACTCTGAGCCCTTGAGGGAGCACTGTGCTACGTGGAGGACGGCCGTCTCAAATACGCGCTCTGATGTCTTGACCGGTCTGGGCGACCGGGCGGGCTCGGTGGCGGACTGTGGCTTCCGGCTTGTACCTCTCCCTGGGCCCTCACCAGGCTGCTGCTGCTTTTGTTTATTTTCTCGGGGTGAGAAGTTGAAGGTTTTTGTACGTGTACTATGGGACAGGGAAGGGTGGAATTGTTCGTTTCTCGAGGGCTATATATAGCATGTTAGACATGATGTGTATTACTGCGAAGGTGTTTGTCACGGGGTGATGTTCTGAATGTCCTGGAATGGTTTCTCTTTGGTGTGGTTTGATGGTTTTTTGCTTTCTGTACCTGATCTTGTGAAATAAAGTTGTTAAAAGTCAAAGTCCTTCTTTCTGCTTTGGACATATCGGACCAGGCTCACTTGGAACTGCGTGAAGTGACCCTGAACATAAGACTTCCGGGCTTTCTATCTCTTTTTTTTTCTGACTCCCACCTGTCTAAAGGTCTCTTGCTTCTGTTTATCTCACTTTCCGATTCTTTTCTTGCATTTTCACAGTGTTTTTCCTTCTTTTTCTCTGTTCTCTGTCCCCTCCCCCTGTACTTCATCTCTTTGTCTGTGAGTTGCTTCATTACAGCCTTTTTTTTTCTTACTGTATCTTTTCGTTTCTTTCTTTTCTGTTGCTTGTTGCGGGGAGTTATCATTTCCAATATCTTGCCTTCCGAGGGATGCTCTTAATTCCCCCCTCCCCTTTTTTCTTTTTTTCTGTTTCTGTTTTTTTTCTTAACACTCATAACCCACCCCCGTTCTCCCCAGCTTTTTTTCCTTCCATCCCTTTCCCTCCTCTCATTTAGCTTTTTATAGCCGCAGTCCCAGACACTTGTCTTTTTAGTTAGTATAAACATCTTTGTTTTCATTTTCTCAGTCACAGCTTGAGATTAACGCTGTGCTATCAGGAATGGCTGCTCCTACAGCCAGCAGCTCGCATGAGGCTGCCTTTCAGAACCTCCCCATTACCCATGGCTTGAGGGTTCACATCCCTCCCTACATTGTGGTCAAGATCTGCATAGATGCCCTAGCTAGTCTCCTAGGACAGCATAACATACATTACGCAGGTTGTTTTAACACAGTCGCAATGATTTACCCTAGTTAACAGGGTGTGCGCAGAGGGCCTGGACATTGTGGGTGCACACCATTTTGTCACACCCTTGGACACCCCAGCAGTGAGGGTGGTGATTTCTAATGTGCCCGTGCATGTGACTGATCAGGAGCTGGCCAAGGAACTCAAGCCCTATGGGGTTCTTACAAGTCCCTTTCACTGACTGATGATGGGAAGCAAGAACCTAAAGCTGATGCATGTCCTGTTTTTTTGAAGGCAGGTTTTTATGCTCCTCAGGGAGGGCACACGGTCCCTGCCTCAGTCCTTGAGCCTCATGATCAATGGGTGGAGGTTTGTGATCTATTTTTCCTTTGGGGAGACCATGTGTTTCCAGTGTGGTAGCTCTTCACACCTAGCATCCCAGTGTCCTCAGGGGAAGAGTGGCCAGAACATCAGTGACTACAGCAGCACTGACAGGTGGTGCATCCACCTCTGGGACACAGGCCCCACCCAATGGGGCTGGGACTTTTCCAGACCTCCTTCCACCTCTGTTCCATCTGAGGAGGCTGGAATCTCTGGTGTGAGAGTGCTGTCCAGCAGAGTGGCTGGGACTAATTTTTGAGACATGGCTGCCCTTCTGCATGATGCTAGCGAGGATGATGACCTGCTCCTTGTAGGTGGGGACTTTAATTGTACTACTGACACCTTGATTGACTGCACGGGGCCTGAGCCTCACATGCCCTCAGCCCACAAGCTGCAGTCCATCTTGGAGACTGCAGGCCTCATTGATGTCTGGCGAGCCCTGCATCCCCACGCGCGCCAGTACACCTGGGCAAGGATGAGTGGCGGTGGTCTCACTATGGCCCAAATCAACCGCCTTTATGTTACCAGGCACCATCTGGCACTCCTACATAGTGGCCACATCATTCCCTCAGGCCTGTCAGATCATGGCATGGCTTGCTGTGAATTGAGCCTGCCAGGGAGAACCTGCGCCTGAGTGCCCTATTGGTGCTTTAACATCAGCCTGCTTTAAGACTTCTACTTCCAGGACTGCTTTGCCAAATTTTGGTGGGGCTGGGAGGCCACAAGACTGAATTAGTCTTCCTGGAAGTGATGGTGGGACATGGGCAAGGTACAGATCTGGGCTTTTTGCCAGCAGTACACCCTGTTGACCACAAATAAACTGAGCTAACATATCAGAGAGCTGGAAGAAGATGTGGTAGAGCTCAAGACTGCCCTACTGGATGCCAGCAGTAGCAGGAAGTGTCTGCATGACTTGGTGAAGAGTGCAGCCCATGGAACAAAGATCTGCGCCCGCTGCCAAGAGCTGGCTGAAACAGATGCCCCAGCCTGCTTCTTCTTCAACCTGGAGCAACGGCTGTAGCGAGCAAAGTCTTAGATCACCTCAAGACCCCTGAGGGCCAGGTAATCAGTGACCCGGGTGAAGTACGTGAGCATGTTATTGCCTTCTATCATGACCTGTTTGCGACTGAGCCATCCTGCCTTGAGGCCAAGCAGGAACTCCATGCTGGCCTGCCACACCTTCGTGCCCTGGAGGCCAGTGAGCTTGAGCAGGAATTGTCTTTGGTGGAGCTGGTAACTGCCACAGCTGGCCTCACCTCTGGCAAAGCCCCAGGCCTCAATGGGTTACCTGCTGAGTTTTACAAGACTTTCTGGCCTCTCCTTAGTCCCTGTCTCCTGCATGTTTTCCAGGAGGTCTTGCCAACAAGGTCCTGCCGATCAGCTGCAGCCATGCAGTGCTCACACTGCTGCCCAAGAAAGGAGACCTTGGCTGCATTAAGAACTGGTGGCCAATCTCCCTGCTGTGCACGGACTACAAGATTCTGGCCAAAGCACTGGTGGCCCGCCTCCGCACTATCATGGCTTCTGTCACTGGGACTGAGCAGAGCTACTGCGTGCTGAGCAGAACCATGCAAGACAACCTGTTTCTGCTGCATGACCTACTCACAGGCAGTGAACTCTTTGGCCTAGACATTGGCCTCCTCTCTGGATCAGGAGACAGCCTTCAACCGGGTGGGCCACGCCTACCTCTTTCAGACCCTGGAGGCCTTTGGCTTTGGGCCCCTCTTCACTGGGGTCCTCCGGGTCTTGTATCAAGACACTTCCAGTCTGCTCAAGATAAACAGGGTGCTCTGTGCCCCATTCACCACATGCAGAGGTATCCATCAGGGCTGCCCCCCTGTCAGGCATGCTCTATGCCCTGGCCATTGAACAACTACTGCATGCACTGTGGCACCGCTTGAGTGGTGTGGCTTGCCATTGGCCATGGGCCTGTCCATTGCCCCTCTGCTCCAGCTATCAGCATATGCAGATGATGTGACCATCTTCCTTAACACACAGGAAGATGTGGAGGCCCTAACAGACTGCCAACAAGCCTATGAATGCGCTTCCTCAGCCTATATCAACTGGGCCAAGAGTGATACCCTGCTGCTTGGCACGTGGATCAGCGCAACTCCCTCAGATTTGCCAGGAGGCCTCACCTGTGGGTTCAAGGGCCTTAAGATCTTAGATGTGTTTCTAGGACCATCGACCTTCATGGTGCGCAACTGGGATGGCCTCAAGGAAGGGGTAGAGGCCCACCTACAATGGTGGCACTGGTGCCTACCCAGCCTCTCCTACCATGGATGGTCCACATCATGAACAACCTGGCAGCAGCGACCTTGTGGTACCTGTGTACCATACTTAATCCACTACAGGACCTGCTTGAGAGACTCCAGCACCTCCAGTTGATTTTTTTTCTTTCTGGGATGGGTGCCACTGGCTCACACAAGCTGTCCTTTACCTACCTGTAGCTGAGGGAGGCCAGAGTTTGGTTGAACTTGTGAGCAAGGTGGTCGCCTTCCACCTGCAGGCCCGTCAACAGCTCCTGTACAGTGAGGAGTGCCTACCTTAGCAACAACTGGTGTGCTGGTTTCTGCAGACAGTGGGGGCCCTCAGCTTTGACCAGGAGCTCTTTCTGTTGGACCTCATGCTTTTGAACTGGGCGGTGCTTCTGGCTTTTTACCGTGGTATGGCATGAGCCTTGCAAGCCACTTTCCAGCTCCAGACCCAGGCCTGTCACCTACAGTTCCCACATTTGCTGAGGGAACCCCTGGTGCACAACCCAGCTCTGAGGCACTCCATGCCAAGCCTGGCCTCTGCCAGTCTCATGGCCATTCTCATCCAGGCGCGTGTCCTCTACCTGAGCCATCTCCTTGACCACGCTCAGTCGGCCTGGCTCTCACCTGAGGCCTTGACCACCTGGCTGGGCATGTGCTCCATCCACAGTGGGGGCCATCTCTTGTGTGACATCCAGGCTGCCCTCCTATTGGAGGCAGCAGCCACCCTGGACAACCATCTCCGGGCGGGCCAGGTCCTCTGTGCTGTGGATGTTCTGAGTGAGGCTTTTCCTGCATTACCAGTCACCCTGGCCTTGGCCGGTGAGCTGGCCAGTGGCCCTGGCACCCTGCTGATGCTCCCTGTGCCTCCTGACAGTGACACGGGTTGCCCCTTTGCTTTTACGTTGCATAGAAGCCTACATGCCTCAGTGGTTCATGCCCACCATGCCCAAGTGCTGGTGGGCCACCCCGATTCAACATGGTGATGGTGCCTAGGGCCACCAGATTCCCCACCAGACTGCCCAGTGTGGTGCACATTGTATAAGCTGCCAACTGCCAAGAAGACTGGTGACCTGCAGTGGTGGTTGCTGCATGGGATCCTAGCCACTGGCACGTTTGTGTCCCACTTTGACCCAGCCACTTCGATGGCCTGTCCCTTCTGCCCAGGGGGTGTTGAGGAGACCCTCTTTCATGCTTTCCTCAACTGTCCCTGCCTGCAGCTGCTCTTTGTCACCCTCAAGCCACTGCTGTGAGCACTGGGCAGGAGCTTCTCAGAGACCACCTATGTGTGTTCCTACCCATAGCGGGCAGCTGAGAAGGACCCTGTCTGCCTGGCCAACTTTTTACTGGGTCAGGCCAAGATGGCCCTCCTCAAGAGCCGCCAAAACCAGCTTGCCGAGACCGGCTCAGATGATACCCTGCGGCTTTTCCGCCTCCTGGTTCAGTCGCGCCTCTCGCTGGAGTTTGAGTACACTGTGGTCTGGTGGGTGGTGCCTGCCTTTGAGACATGCTGGGCCCTTGAAGGAGCACTGTGCCATGTGGAGGATGGCTGTCTCAAATACGCGCTCTGATGTCATGACTGGTCTGGGCGACTGGACTGACTTGGTGTTGGACTACAACTTCCAGTTCGTGCCGCATTCTGGGCCCTCACCAGGCTGCTTTTTTGCTTTCTTTTTGTATGGGAAGTTGAAGGTGTTGTCACGTGTATGATTGGATAGAGCAGGGTACAAATGGTTTGTTTATAATTATGACCATGTGACTGGTACTCCAACTACATAACTAGCATGTAAGACACGACATGAAATGTAGCGAAGGTGTCTGTCATGGTGTGATGTGATGAATGCAATGACATGGTGTTCTTGGTTTGATAGTAATTTGTTTGTTTTTTTGCTTTGTAAGCGGCCAACCTTTTTGTATCCCTGAACCCCTAAATAAAGTAGTTAAAAAGTCAAAGTCCTTCCTTCCTTCCTTCATCCCGTGGGTCTTCTCTACAATGTTACATCCAGAGATATTTTCAGTTACCTGGCTTATATAATCTATATTTTACTATACTTTGCATTTTAGAAGGGAGATTTCATTCATTGCTCATTATTTTAGTAATCGAAACCCATAGAGACTTCACCCTGCTGAGAAGCAAAGGTTGATATTAAGGGCTAATATAAATACTAATTTTTATTCATCTATATGACCAGATAAATTTGAAGTGTACATTTTAATAGAGCTTAATGAGCTTTTTCACTGTTCATGGGCTTTGGCTATACCATGGTAATTAGCACTGAGGTGTTATTCACTCTTGTCTTAATAAGGGCTCCATTTTAACCTTTGTAAGAGGCCCTGCTATTTTTTGCTTCATTGCTTTGCTTTATTGAACATTATATGACATGGTAAGCAATTAAGTATGTTTGTGGAAGAAATTAAATCACAAAAGTGCCTTAATAGTCAGGCTTATATCCATAAAACTGGGGAAAATCAAGTTAAGGTTGAAACACTGTATTTAACTCACCTCATTGTGTCTGTGTACTGTACTATGTATGGTATGCAGGATCATTTATCCTTTGATATTCAAGTTGTATACAGTCAGGTAAATTAAGGAAAAAAAGTTTCTACACATTCTTTTTCCCTTTGTGCATCTCCCAAAACTTTAATTTTACACTGTTGTTGTTTGAATTTAATCATATTTTTTAATGGCACAAAAATGGCCCATAACTGTGCAGAGCCAATTGCACTCCACATTTAGTTCAATAACCAGATTGCCAAAGCAGAATCTACTAGCTTTGAAATTCATGCCAAAACCCAAAGTACAACCCTCTTATGCTCTGCCCAAATTTCTGCAAAAATGGTAATACAAAAGGTGGGTAGGTACTCTTCCCCATTTCTCTTTTGTTGCTGAAGGTTAAGTTCCAGGAGTATCATGTTACAAAAATAGTTGCATTACTAGATTTACTGGACTTGGTCAGGGTAGAATGGATTTGCACTTAAGCACCTGAATTCACATAGATTCCAAATAGAATCTGGTCTCAAGTTTTTATATTGGCAAGATGAATCAAAGAAAACTGAGTGCACAGGTTATCCATAATGTCCACAGACCTCCTCAGAGAATCACTATATGCAGCCTACAGATTCATCTTTCAGAATTTATATGTTTTTAGTTCTGTTAATTGGTGGAGATGTAGAATAAAAATAATGATTACTATTTCCAAAAAATCAGGACCCACTGACTAGAATGCAGCAGTGCAGTTTTGCACTATATGAGGATGTGCTGCATCATATGTGTCTTTGAATAAATAAAAAATAAAAAATGACTATTTCTTTTCCCTAAATTAAATCAAGTTTCAAGTTGTTTTACAGACAATAGTCAAACGTTGTTACTCATAGTAGAGATAATGTATAAGGTATGTAGACATATTTACTAAAAACTCAAGAGAACATACTGCTTGTTTTATAATCTTAATAGATTGGATACGTTTTTACATATTAATAAGTTTTCTTAATACCCCTAGCTAAAATGTTTCTATCCTGTATTTATCAAGACATTTCCCAACAGAGGAATAATAA
Source organism: Alligator sinensis (assembly GCF_000455745.1). Classification (NCBI taxonomy): domain Eukaryota; kingdom Metazoa; phylum Chordata; order Crocodylia; family Alligatoridae; genus Alligator; species Alligator sinensis. Next base: position 2,513,475 of record NW_005842086.1, on the reverse strand, counting down.
TTAATTTTTGTGAGACAAGCAATTTTATTGAGCAAATAAATATATGTATATTTACATCTACATTTGTTTTAATACTAAACCTGGTAAATATTTGTGCATTAATTTGATTGTGTTGGGCCTATCACTACAGTTCTGATTGACAGCATTAGTGAGCAACTCACATGATTCATTGTACTTAGGTAAACAACACATGTTTGCAGGGAATATTGTTCCTGGAATATTGGAGAGAACATCAACCGGTAATTAAAAAAAAATCCTACCGAAACAGGTATGATCATGAAGAAATAAAATAGGTAAAGTAAGGAGTAACACATTGAGCAGCTGTCTCAGAGTATGTTATTTCTAAGGTGCAGCTTCTGGGTGAGGACAGATGTAACACTTAGAAAAGTCTCAATAAATGTTAAATGCCAATGGCACTTACACACATGCAGGGAGGCTGCTCCAATGTGCTATAAATCCAGTGTGTCAGAGCAGACTTGATTAATCAAGCAGTGGAGCATGGAAACTAACATGCTCCAACAACCTCCAACAGCACATGTATCAGTATCCCTGCACTGAAAAAGGGTGGTGGGACACTTTGAACTAAAGCTTGTTGAATCAGCTTTAGTTCAAAGTGCCCTGCCACCATTTTTTCAGTGTGGGGATGCTGAAACATGTGATGCTTCGGCACTTTTAATTAGCATGGCCTGCTAATTGAAGTGCTCCCACCCACCTCCTGGAGCATGTCTCTAAACACCCCAAGAGTCTGGATGTGGATGAAATTGAAGTCTGGCTTAAATGTATTGGTACATTTCAAAAGCACACTGGGAAAACCAATTACTATTTGGCTGGTCCTCCGTGAACTGATTCTCTGTGGCCTCCTGTGGCAACCTGAATGGTCTTCTAGTGGGTGGGTGCTGCCCAGGGGGCACTGCTATCATGGAGGAAAGGTCCAGGGCCATCCACAGCTCAGGGCTCACTGGCAGCTTGCCCCCTGGCCACAGGAGAGGCAGGCAGGCTCCACAGGGGGAAAAAAAGGATCAGGCCCCTCACCACTTTTTTCCCCCTCAGTGGAGGCTGCCTACATAAGCTGCTACTGGGCCATGCAGCCTGTGAGATGTGTGTGGGGTGGGGGGCAGTTCTTCCCTCTGTGGTGGTGGCACCCCCCCAGGGCTGCCTGGGCAGGGTTCTAGCTGCATGAGTGCTGTCTCAGCTCACAGGATGCACCCACAAGATCCAACTCTTCCTAGAGCCCACAAGCTGGAAGCCCATTAGGCACTGCTCCTGTGCAGATAGCACATGACCCAGATGGCTCTGAGGAGTGCCCTCACTGCAGAAGAAGGACTGTCCCCCCCCTCTGCACCTCAGGAGAAAGAATTGGAAGATCTTGCACTGTCGTGGAACTATGATGAAACTGGAGTAACAGAGACTTGGTGGGATAGCTTGCATTACTGAAACAGTCATGGATCACTATAATCTATTCAGGAAGGATAGGCAGGGCAGGAGAGGAGGAGGAGTTTCTCTTTATGTAAAAGTTCTGTATGATTGTATGATCAGACCTTCAGTATGAAACTGGGGAAAGGACTGTTGAAAGTCTCTGGGTTAGGGTCAGAGGCAAGAGCAAAAAGGGTGACATCATGGATTAGGGTTAACATACATCTGGGTTTTCCTGGACATGTCCTGTTTTCTGGCCCCTTTTCTGCATCTGGGTGGTTTTTAAAATAACAGCAAATGTCCTTTTTTTTTTTGCTATTCCCTCTGCTCTCCCAGGCTGGCTCCTTGGGACTGGAAGCAGCGGGCAAAGTGGTTAGCTGTTGGGGTTCACGTACTCCCTGTGCAGGCCCCAGCAAGCTAGGTGTGCCCGCCTCTGTTCTATCAGGTGCTCCCTTGCAGCCCTGGCCCGCACTAGTGATCTTCTATGGCCAAAGCCTGGGGTGGGCTCCCAAAGGTTACCCCGGCTGATGTTTGGGGTTCCCCTTATCTCGCCTGCCATGACTTTGATTGTAACTTCAGTGGAGGGGTTCTCCTAAGTGCGGTGGAGGGGCTCTCCCTTGGGGTCGCCTTCAGGGCTGCCACGCCATTTGGCAGGCACTCACGGGGCTCCAACCTCCCCTACACCCAGGCCATTCACCACCTTTTTTTCATGGATCTCCTGGCCCTCATGTGCCTCTGCATGTCCTCAGGCTCTACCCTGATCTCTCCTGGCCATCCAGCCATGAGCAGCCAGCGGCTCGGTGTCTCAGCCCAAAATATACAGGTCCCGAGGCCCTTTGCCCTTGCCTCATCTATTTCTGCTCAACCCCCTATTTTACCCACACCGTGACTGTTGTGCATGCCGACCACCCACAATAGTAAAGTGGGTCCCAGCGGGCCTGGAGTTCCCCTGAACCTAACGGCTAGTTCCCCACTTGGGGATCCTTCCTACAGCTGCTACTCAGCTACTGCTAGCCAGTTGACTTCCCAGCCAACCTCTCCGCTGGTGTCTTTGCTGGCTCTGCTGTCGGTTTCCCAGCTGGGGTCTTCACCAGCTCTGCTGCCGGCTTGCCTACTTGAGCCCGCGCTGGTTCTGCTACCAGCTTGCGTGCTCGATCCCTCGCCGGCTCCGCTACCGGCTTGCGTGCTCGATCCCTCGCCAGCTCCGCTACCGGCTTCCTCACCAGTTCTGCTGCCGGCTCTCCCACCGGTCCTGCTGCCGGCTTCCTCACCAGCTTTGCTGTCAGCTCTCATGCCGGTTCTGCTGCCGGCTTCCTCTCTGGCTTCCCTGCCAGCTCTGTTGTTGACGCCACTGCCTGCGCCTCCACAGGCTCCACTCCGCTGTCCCGGGCTGCCTGATGCAGCGGCTGCACCTCTTGGGGTGTGCGCTTCCCTGTCGAGCCTCCGCTCACCAGCCCTCCTGCTACGTCCTCAGGGCAGTCTTTTATCCCCGCCGGGCAGCATCTCCTGCTGACGTCATCTTGCTCCAGCTGGATATAGGTGTGGCTAACAAACTCCGCGGGCGGTTTTGCCGCGCGCCTCTCCCCACGCCTTTGGGTCCCTGCAGGAGGTAAGTGAGGCTTTCTTTTGTTTTTGGCTTGGGGTCCTCTGGTCACCCCAGCCCCCCTGGGATACCAGGTAAAGAGACATTGTGTGGGAGGAAGGGTTCTGCGGGTCCAGCAGGGCTGCGGAGCAGGGGATGCAGTTCAGGAGTGAGGGGCACTGGCAGGGCTGAGGAGTAGGGGACTGTGGGTTGGGAGTGAGGTAGGGATGGGGGAGCAGGGGCTTAGAAGTGAGGAGCAGAGGCAGGACACAGAAATATCACTGCCCCCCCGCACAATCATATGTCCCTCCCTCCTCTCCTCTACTCCCCCTCCCAGGTGTCCTCTTTTTTGCTGATTGAAATATGGTAACCCTAAATGCTGGGTGTCTGTTATAGACCACCAGACCAGGAGGATGAGGCATAAGAGGCTTTCTTCAAACAGCTAATGTAAGTTTCTCAATCACAGGCCCTGGCTGTCATGGGGAACTTCAATCACCCTGACATCTGCTGGGAGGGCAATAAAACAATGCATGGGCAATCTGGGATGTTTTTGAAGAGTGTTGGGGACAACTTCTTGGTACAAGTATTGGAGTGGCCAACTAGGGGCCATGTTTTTCTTGGCTTGCTGCTCACAAACAGGGAAGAATTGGTGGAATGTAGTAGTGGATGGCATCTTTGGCAGCAGCAACCATGAGTTGATTTGACTTCAGGGTTCTGAGGAAAGGGAGGAAGGAGAGCAGCAGAGTAAGGACTCTGGACTTCAGAAAAGCAGACTTCAACTTACTCAGGCAACTGATGGGCAGGATACCCTGAGAGGCCAGTCTGAGAGGGAAAGCAGTCCAGGAGAGCAGGCCAGTCCAAAACTGTATTTTAAAGAAATCTTACTGATGGCTCATGAAGGAACCATGCCAATGTGCACAAAGATTAAAAAGTACACTGGATCAGCTTGGCTTAGCAGGGAATTCTTCAGTGAGATGAAAAACAAAAAGGAAGCTTTCAAGAAGTGGAAACTTGAACAAATGACTTGGGAGGAGTATAAAAATATTGCTTGGGCATGCCAAAACACAACTGGAGTTGTAAATAACAAGGGACATGAAGGGTAACAAGAAGGATTTCTAAAGTATGTTAACAATAAGAGGAAGATCAGGGAAAGTGTAGGTCCCTTACTAAAAGAGGGGGTCCACCTAGTGAGAGATGATGTGGAAAAGGCTGAAGTATTTGATGCTTTTTTTTTTACTTGTCTTCAGAGGCAAGGTCAGCTTCCAGATTGCTGCACCTGGCAGCACAGTTTGTTGAGGCAAACGTGGCAAAAAGAATAGGTTAGGGACTATTTAGAACAGTAGAACAGTTGGATGTGTACAAGTCCATGGGACTGTATGCAATGCACCTGAGGGTGCTGAGGGAATTGGCCAATATAATTGGAGAGCCACTGGCCATCATCTTTGAAAACTCATGGCATTAGAAGAGATCCTGGATGATTACAAAAGGGCAAATACAGTGCCTATCTTTAAGAAAGGAGAAAAGGCAGATCTAGGGAATTCTGAACTGATCAGCCTCATCTTAGCCCCCAGAAATATCATGGAGCAGGTCCATAAGGAATCTATTTTCTAAGTACTTGCAGGAGCAGGTAATTAGGAATAGTCAACATGGATTCACCAAGGGCCTGTCTGACCAACCTGACTGCCTTCTATCATGAGATATCTATCTTCATGGATGTGGGGAGAGCAGTGGGCCTGACATGCCTTGACGTTAGCCAGGCGTTTGCTACAATCTCCCACAACATTTTTGCAAGCAAGCTAAGGAAGTATGCATTGGATGAAGGATTGTAAGGTAGACAGAAAACTGGCTGGATTGTTGGGCTCAAAGAGTTATAACTAGGGAACCTGGTTTTGTCTGAAAAAAAAATCCCCTATTTTCAGATTTTAAAAAGTTACCCAAAAACAACAGTTTTCTGTGATTCCACTAATATATATATATATAGTGGTGTTTCATTTTAATCACAGAAAAAATGTGGATTTTGTGTTTTAATCCAAAAATTGGGAATTTTTTAATCAGAGAAAACCAGGATCCCTGGTAGTAATCAATGGCTCAATGTCTATTTTGCATCCAGTATCAAGTGGAGTGCCCCAGGTCCTGGGGCTGGTTTTGTTCAATGTTTTCATCAGTGACCTAGAAGATGGGATGGAGTGCAGCCTCAGCAAGCTTGCAGATGATACCAAGCTGCAGGGAGTAGTAGATGTGCTGGAGGGTAGGGCTAGGATTCAGAGAGACCTCTACAAATTGGAGGATTGGGCCAAAAGAAATTTCATGAGGTTTAATAAGGACAAATGCAAAATCATGCACTTAGGATGGAACCACAGGCTGGGGACTGACTGACTAAGAAGCAACTTGCAGAAAAGGGCTTGGGATTTGCAGTAGACTATCAGCTGTATATGAGTCAACTGTGTACCCTTGTTGCAAAGAAAGCTAACAACATACTGGGCTCCTTTAGTAAGAGTGTTGCCAGCAGATCAAGGGAAGTGATTATTTTTCTCTATTTGGCACTGATGATGCCACAACTGGAGTACTGTGCGCAGTTTTGGGCCCCCTACTACAGAAAGGATGTGGACAAAGGATGTGGAGAGAGTCCAGGAGCGGGAAACAGAACTGTTTAGGGGACTGGGGCCCATGACTTCTGAGGACAGGCTGAGGAAACTGGGCTTATTAGTCTGGAGAAGAGAAGACTGAGGGGGAATTTAATAGCAGCCTTCAACTACCTGAAGGGTGGTTCCAAAGAGGATGGAGCTAGACCTTTCTTAGTGATGGCAGATGACAGAAAATGGAGCCATGGTCTGAAGTTGCAGCAAGAGAAGTTTAGGTTAGACAGTAGGAAAATCTTTCTAAATAGGAGGGTAGTACAGCATGGGAACATACTACCCATATAAGTTGTGGAATCTTGATGGATCCTTGGAGGATTTTAAGACCCAGATAGACAAAGCTTTGGCAGGATGATACAGTTGGGGGTGGTGCTGCTTTGAACAGGGGGTTCTCTTCTAACCCTAATTTTCTGTGATTCTATGACTTCCAGATTAGATAACATTGTAGCCTGCCAAGTACTACATGAAATGAAGTTATTTTTAAATCTAAAATTGGCTTCTGTCTAAGCAATCTAAATCATATTATCAGGTCTTTTTACTTTATGATTTCAATCTTTACTTTTTAATTAATTACTATCAACAGCATCTTCAGTTATGTTCTGTGCTCTTTGGGATTGTTGCTGGATACTTAACTTTTATTTGAACAGCCAGAGGGGTGGGTTATTGCATTGAGAAAGGTAGTGGGTGGGGAAATGGGGGACCTTCACCTTAGCATTTTGTCCAATGACATTTCAGTGACACTTCAAGGAGACAAGGAAATGCGTGTGTGTGTGTGTGTGTGTGTGTGTGTGTGTGTGTGTGTGTCTGTGTATAGGAACCTCTGGGTTATATATATAAAGACACACTATCTCCTTTTCTCTGCCCTCCCTGAAAATAGTGTCCCATAGTGAGACCTGAGAGATTTAAAGTGAATAAACTATTCTGAATGACACCTTCTTTTGTTTTGGTAAACCAAACCAAACCAAATGGCTTTCTTCATATTGCTTTCTTTTTCCCGACCTCCCTGTTGTGTGAATCTATGCTTTCTCATATCTCTTTTATTTTTTTATTTTATTTTTTTTTTTAGTTTCACAGGTGGCAGTGCTGTCTGTTGTACCATCTGAAAAAAAAATATCATGTCTCTGAACATCTGGAAATAAAATATTTTGACTTTCCAACAGTTTTAGAATCTGTCATTCTTTGAGACTCTCTTATTTTCTATGAATAAATCTCTTGTGCTTTTAATCATCTCTTCCTGACATTTCAAAAGTTTATGCAATATTCCTTATGATGAAATTTCATTATATATGAACAAGGTTCTTTAAGGTACTTAATCACTGTGGGATTTCTGTTACCCCCTCCCCCCACCATATTCATTCTTTTCTTGACAACAGGTCCTTTTAAAATAGAATTTAAGGCTTGATGGGTTTATTATCAAATTCCCTTTGTTTAGAATTAAAAGTTTCTAATTTATCTCTCCCTGATGGGCTTATCAAATTGGCATCCAGGTTGATGCTTTTGAATCAGAAAATCTTCTACTTAGTCTTTACTTAGGCATAGGTGCTAATAAAAATTAATCTCTTCTGTAGTGGTTATTCCTTAAGGCAAGTAAAACACAGCTCACAGGATAATTAAAAAAAAATTAAGTCTCATTGTGTTCTCTTCGCACAGTTCCAGATACTTCAAGATTTCTTCAGGGTTTTTAATTATTTTTAAAAGCCTTAACATTATAATAGGGAAGTAGGGCTGAAAGGGACCTCCATAGGTCATCTAGTGCCCCTGACTGCAACAGAATCATTCCCATCAAACCCATTGTATAACCTATTATAAAACTACAGTCAACTCTGACACAGCCACAAGACGTGACACTTTATTCTGCCACAGGTAAATCAATGCAACTATAGCAGTCAATGCCCTCCTGCTACAATTTTTTTTTTCAAAGAAACACTCATGAGATCCAAGGAAAAGGGCCAGACCCCAGCTACAGAGGAAAGCAACTCCCCCCCTCCCCCATCTATACCAATCTGACCATGGCATAAAATTCCTATCTGCACCCAAATATGATGATTAATCTGACCTTGAGCAGAGGGGCAACACCCTCTGGCCAGGAACCTCTGGGTTTTTAAGTCCCAGGAGAAGCGTTAACACACCCCAGTCAAAATCCCTAGCTTCAGTTGAAGTCAATACCCAAAGCTTCTAAGGAAGGCTTTAAAAGGGAACCTGACACATGGAGCAGCAGGACGGGAAGAAATTCCCTTCCAGTCCCATGTTACAAATGGAACCATTGGAAATACCCATAATAGAACACAGGCATAGCTACACTCAGGTCACCTCTGACCAATGCCTGTTCAATAGGACTGTGTGAAGCGTCAGTAGCTGTTTTGACATACCTGACTGGCTTTCTTGCATGCATACCAGCTTCTGGCTTCTTTGCTATTCATTCCATCCAGAAAAAGCACACACTAACTGCAGATGCTTCCTCAGCCTGATGAAGGGTGTTTGTACCCGAAAGCTTGCAAAGAATAATTTTCCAACTATTTGAGTTAATCTAATAAAAGATATCAGATTTACCCACAGAACCTTCTGTGTCTATGTCCTTAGACCAACACAGCTACAACCTATACTCCTTTTTCAAATTTGTCATTTATCTCGATGCTTCTTTTTCTCTGAACTCTTAAAAATACTTTGAATAATGACCAGCAATGTTCAGAGTCAGTTCAGTCAAATAAATCAAGAAAAAAATATTTGATAGGGTCTGTCTAGAGCAGGATGATTAATTAATGATATTTTGCTGTGGACTCTTGAAGATGATGTAGGCATATAAAATCTCTGCCTTCTGTCTAATGTTTTATCCCTGCGTATTTTTAAATTGATGTTCTTCTCTTAGTTTTATGTGCTTGGATGCTTCTGTTTTTCTGTTTACTATCATTAAAGTGCCCATCATGTCAGTATAAAACTGTACGATATTAAAAAAAAAACACCTCAGTAATATCTGTTCAGAGTCATTTGTCTGTTTCCTTCTCTACTAGTTGCTTTTGTCATTTGTTATATACATTTAAGATGCTGGGTTTCTTCTGCAAGAATATCTTGGAAAATGCTTTGACACAGAGGTGAAGCTTGCAGTAATACCTAACAACACAGACTTTCATCATGTTCAAGAAGCACTATTACTGAATTCATGCACAGAATTTGTTAGCTATATTATTTCAGATTATTAGATCTTCCAAGAAAGGTTCTGAAATAAAAAAAAAAAAATGGTCCTTATAAATGATGTGTTTGCACACAAAACAAAGGGATCCAATGAACATTATAAAGAACTGATTTAATATTTTTTTTCCAGTTAGTGCTGATTCTTCAGAAAAATCATATTTAGTCTGAAACAGAGTGAGTTCTGACAGTTTATCCCAAAGAAGAAAAATCCTTGGATCATCATATACAGGCTTAGCAGCAAAGAACAACTGGCATTGTGCCAATTCCAAATAATCCTTACAGAGTCTCCCAAGTAGGAGCTTTTATATCCCTGAAATTAGGTACTTTGCGCCATGATAGTGGTCCAAACTGAAAGTCAGTGATGTAGGCTCCCAGTAAGATCAATGAAGATAGCTTCTTCCAAAGGTGGATCCTGATTCTGAGAATGAGCAGGGAGGCACCTACAAAGAATCAATAGGAAATACTAGGCACAAGGCTATGCATTGACTAATGCTGCTGTTTGAAGCTAGGTATTTAACTCAATGCTGCATATTAAGTGCTTCCCTCATCTTGGGATCTCAGTATCCTGGAGGGTAAGCACCTAATGCTAAATAAGAACTGAATTCAATTCAGTGCAAATCACAGCACTATATAGTCTCTCTTGAATATGATGGTGATGCCCACCCTTGGTAATATAGTCTAATATGCAGAGCACTTTTCTAGGGAGTAGGAATCTTGAGCTCCAGGCCCTTCTATTATTGTTATTCTATTTTTTAATCAACGATTGTCTGATGTAAAGTGCATATGTAGGAACCAGAATCCAGATTCCCCTAGTCCAACAGCATTGCATTCATCACTGGGCTAGAGAGTTGGGTTGCCTACTGTTTAGGCCCTAATAATCTTTACGCCCCCCTTAGCTCCTAATAATCTTGCATTCTTGGCTGCTCCATGGCCCAGCTTCAGCAGAAGGGTTATACCTCATTCTTCTTCAGGCTAGTTTATAGCTTGGTGAATAGGGTATTCTCCTAGGAAAATGAGATTGAGTTTAAAACTGCTCAGGTTTTAGACCTCAGGTTAAATGCTCTTACTTTCTGTAGAAGTGTTCTAATCACTAGGCTATTGTGAAAAAGGAGATCACTGTTCCTGTCATGCTCAGTTCAATGCTTCTGTGTCAATCAGACATTAAGTATGTTCTGATAATGCCTAACGGACCAAGGGTGGCCAGTGTGAACTGCTTTTGAGCAAACACGATAGCTCAAGTCTAGGCACCTAACAATTTTTTCAGGCCGCAGTGGTGACATCTAATGCCTTGAGTTCATCTGCAGCTACTGGAGCAGAGTCAATGTGTGTATCTTAAGATGTTTAACTTTTGCTCAAAGAGATGACTGAAACAAGAGTTGATCACTGTGTGTAGGTATTTAGAAAATAAAGACATTTAGGTAAATAGAAAAGGTATCTGAGGAGCTTTCCAACATTGCTAACAAAAGTATGAGTTGAAGACAAACAAATTCAACCTTGAAATACGATTCATTTTTCTAGCTGTGAGGGTAATTAAATAATGGTACAATTTACAGCAGGAGGTGGCAGAATAAGCTTTGCTTGGAATCTGCAAAATGAGATTATAAGTTTTTTGTTTTGTTTTCTTTGTTTCTGAAGATATGCTTTAATCAAACTTACAGGGAAATGTTACATCCTTTCTTTTCAGATAGCTCTTTACTAGCATAGTGATCTTTTCTGGCATTGGAATCTATGAATCTCTAAAGTCTCCCTTCTTAGCCCCTTCCTTCAGGACACTATTGTCTGAAATACTGTCAGCATGATCAAAACCCATGGCAGAGGTTGGTCTTTCATTAGACCAACTAGATATTGGCAAAATAAAACCTTTATTTGCAAGCTTTCTGGCACAGGCACCCTTCATCAGGCATAGGAGATTGTAAAGATCGTAGAAGTTCTCCGAGGTAGAAATGAAAATTTGTATTTCACAGGACAGCTGCAGGTGTGGTAAAGTCTCCTGTTTGGAACAGTTCATTTTGTGCAGATTAGGCTTTTTACCTCAAAATTTTCTCATGGTAAGCAGGATGTAGAACCATATTTCCTCCTGGTTATGATGCTTCAAATTTCACAGAAGAGTGGAAAGATGGAATGTTCTTCTGAGCAGGAATCTCCTGTGCTGTGTTGGAATGCAGATTCACTCAAAGGCAGGAGCAGGGTCTCAGGTTCCAGGTATTAAGTTTTTCTTCCTTCTTGTAAAATTATGATGTTTTAATTTCAAAAAGTGGCAACATTTCAGTATTTTCCATGTGCCAGGTATTCAGGTTGTAGCCGTATGGTCATACATTTAAAGGCCTGACAGTACATTATTGACTATGTACATTCTTGTTTTTGTTTGCTTTGCTTTTCTTCCTCTGAAGAGACTGGTCACAATATGAGAAAACACACTGGATAGGTTAAACTAATGTTCTGAAGTGGTGGAAAAATCTATTTCTTAGATACTTGGATGACCCATCTCTCTCACATTCTCAAAATCCTACTGATAACCAGACCTGAAGATAAAAAAGATTTTTTTTTTTCCTCAGATAAACATGAACCTTGGGGGAAAAGACTTTTTTTTACACCAAGGGATATAAACGGTCTTTTGTATCATCTATGTACACCTCGCCTAAGCAATTTTCTTCCATTTCAGAGGCCTCAGGAATTGGTGGCTATCTGTGTGCAAATTCAATTAGCCTCTACAGCCCAAAAGTTTTCCAACCTTATAATAAGCAGGAATACTGATTTTCTGTGATTTAAAAAAATCCCCAATTTTTGGTTAAAAAAAGTAAACCCCAGATTGACTTTTTTCCTTGATTAAAATGAAACAACAGTATCTATATCTATATAGTGGTGTTTCATTTTAATCATGGGAAAATGTGGATTTGGGGTTACTTTTTTTATATCTTTCATTACAACCCCATTATATGTACATATTCTAATTTGGGCTTTTTCCAGTTTCTGCTAATTTGGTCCATTTACCAAAACTGGAAATCCCAAGGGCTCTGCAGACGGGCACTGTGACCTAGCCAGTGCTGCAGAGTTCTTTATGTCTATTATGGAATAGTGTGGTACATGTCTTCAATTCCCAGCCTGTGTGTCTGCTTCCTGCTTGCCTGTGTCAGACAGTTGGCCTTGAAGGGAACTTTGCCACAAACAAGCTTTTAGAAATCAATTAACCTGTGCCATTGCCCTGGACCATATCTTTAGTACATATCTACTTTACCTACAAGCCAATTCCCAAAAGCAAACCTCCAAATATCAATTTCTAGCCATCACTATCCTCTGTCAGTACTTCCTCCACAGTCCTAGAGGCCTTCTCTGGCATTGAATCAAGGTAGTCTTCATGGCAGAGGATGGTTCAGAGCCTCACCACTTACTCCTGTAGCTCTCTTGATTTCTCCCCGAAGGATGCCACCTTGAAGGCATTGCTTACATAGCAGGCACTCCGTCACCTGGCTGTCAGTAGAAGGAACCTGTAAATTACAGTCTCCACAGCATCAACCCCAGACCTAGGCAGAAGTGAATGGCTGTGCCTGGACAGACACCTGACAGGTGTAAGCTGATGAAGAGCTAGCAGTGGCAGTGGCTCTGGCATTGTAATACCCTCCAGCCATTTCTCTGGGTCTCTTAATCTGCAACCTCTCTTTTCCTGCCCCTCTTTCCAAGCAGACCTTCCCTAGCAAAATCCCCTGTAAACTGGCCTATTCATTGCCCTTTGGTCCCAAAAGGTTACCTTTTCCCTGCTTCTTCTCCCCAAGCTTACAGTGTCCTTCTGGAGCAGATACAATTGAACTCTGGATCAGAGCTGTAGAAAGAAAAAAAAGTCTTCTTTTTCATCAAGTAAGCCCTGGTAAATCTTTATGGACATAAACTTACATTATACAAAGTAAATAACAGTACTTTGTAACATTTTTATGCTTAATAGCATGGCTTGCTAAAGGGGATTTAATGAATATGCATCTATCCTATACCATTTAATAAATGGATGGATGCAGAGTTTCTTCATAACTTATTTCTTGTAATTCTAAGGATATTGGCAATATATAAGGCTTTCAATGCCCAAAATATATTGTTGTAGTCACAAAGAAACATTCATACTACTATAGAACTCCAGTTCCCTTTAAAAATATTACACATTTTTATAGTAATATTCAAAGCATGTGAGCAACCAAATTATATCTATTTATCTAGTCATCTCTCATGGGTGTTTTAGGATCATTAGCACGTAGCAAAAGTATACACTTAAGGTTCACAGACAACTTAGGCTTGTTTTTTAGAGGTGCAGTTTACCCATTTCTTTAGGAACTATAGGTGCTTATCATTTGTGAAGCATTCCCTTTTTAGCTACTTTCCTAAATCTGTATTTACCTGGCTATTTTAGACACCCAATTTTAAAACATTGGCTTTTGTCTCCAAATTTCACTGCAGTGGTTCTTGCTCTTGAAAGATTTCCCCCTCCAACTTGCATGGAAAATAAAATGCAAGACTCAAGACTTATGGATTTAGCTTTACGAAGATTGAGCTCAAAGAATTTAATCTGAAAAAAATCACCTGAACAAACTGAAGGTCAAACAAATGTTTGGGGCTTTTCACTATACTCATCTCCTACTTTACTTGGTACTACTAACTTGTTGGAGAACAACATGAACTGTATCACAACACTTGCTAACTACTGGTCTCCTGGTACCAGAAAAGAAGCCAGGCTATGGGGAATCTTCAATATTTGAGACCAGGGTCATCATTAAATAGCTTTGTTCAGGACCACATGTTGCTTTTGAGTCTGCTCATCAGTCTGACGTTGGTGATATAATTTTCTACCCATCTGTTCAGCAATATTACACCCAATTCCCTAAAGAATGTACATGATGACAAAACAGATGAGTGAAAATGATAATACTTAAAAGTCTAATGGACTTGGGGAATATATGCACTCTCCACGCATTCTTCATGCAAGAAGAAAAATATTCTTATAAACTAACAAATTACTATTTGCACTTGATTATCCCCACCTGTAAAGTATTTGAATAGCATTATATTTTTTCACTTGTTACAAAAATAATCATTTAAATAAAAATGAAATCTAAGTTAAATTACCTTAGTTTAAAAATTATGTAATTTTCTAAGATCATATACTATTATTCATCTATGTTGCACTTATGCAGCTGTACTTGCATAGCTATGCTTGCCCTGCATTTCCCCTCTGACCATACACAAGAGGCTTTTGGGATAGAATAAAATCAACTACACATATACTGTCTATAATTACCCAAAACACTCTGACTAGTAACTGTTTGATGAGGGTGAGGACCTGATAATTCTTAACACAGTAACCTGTTGGTTAGTCTACTTGTCTGGCAAGTGGGAGACCCAACACCTAACCCCACCTTGCCTGAAGGAGATTTGAACCAACATGTTTGACTTCCTGATAAAGTGCTTTAATCACCAACTAATGGAGTAATCAAGGAGTGTTCAACTAGCAGCCCAAAAGTCACAGGCAGCTTATGTAGCAGAGGACAGGGGTTCATTGCGGACACTGCCAGTGTGCTTGGGTTTGTCAATGCAACCTGTGTGGTAGGGCAGAAGGGGAGTTCTGGGGGCCCACTCCTGCAGCATATAACCTATGCAGAGTACAACCACATCTTTGTGCCAAGCCAGTTGATGAAAATATTAAACATGATATGTTTTAAAACAGATCATTGAAGAACTCTATTAGCAACCCACCTCCAGTGCAATACCTCCCTTGTTGCAGGCTCTCCCTTGGACCACATCCTTATCCACCTTACAGTTCCTCTACTAATCCCCATCTTCTTTAACTTTAATAACATTTTCTGCTGTGGCACTATATCAAATGCTCTATTAAAGTCCTGTCAAAGGAAATCTACATTTCTTTTGTTTAGAAAATCAGTTATCAAAGAAACCAATGAGGTTAGTCTAGCTTGATCCACCTTCAATAAACCCACATTGCATTTTATACTATTTCCCATTTACATTCATATTTTCATTTATGATTGTACCAGAACAATAGTTGTATGAAGGATTGCCAGAATTCAATACTGTAGTATTTCTAAAGAGAATATACTAGCTAAGTGTTACTTTCTGTATTATATTTTGTTAATCACTTGTTGTAGTCATTATAACACAATCCTGAAGGGGAGAAAAAAAAAAACTATTCTGGGATTACTATCTTTTGCATTCGTAATGTAAAAACCTCTATATAATAGAATATTATAATATAGTTTACAATAATATTATGCTATGTAAAATACTCAGGGGAAATCAGTAAAAGGAAGTATTGATTCAGATATCAAATAGCCATCACAAATTTATTCTCCCCATTAATCATTTGGTGTAGCTGAAAAGATCCACTGTGTAAGTATGCTGGCTGCACTATAGGATGTATTGCAATATTTCTGCATTAACTGTATTCATCTTGTTATACTGTTGTGTGCCTCAGTTTACCTATAATGCTAGCACACAGGAAAAGAAAGGTGAATAAAGCCCCTACTATGTGCCAGGATTGTCTATCTGTGTGACATGTGGGATGAGGCAAGATAGACAGAGTGTAGAATACCTTTGCTGACATAATAGAAAAAGTGACACGGTCCACAGTCAGAGGCTAGGGGAAAGATGAGCATTTATAATGGCAGGGGAATTGTGAACTAAGGACTGTCAGCTCCTTGGAGGAGACTCTAGAGACAGAGACCAAGAGAAAAGTTTTGGGAGCTTAGTCAAGCCTGAATAGCTGAAGACACTTGAGGATGCCCAAGTCCATGTGGGCTGAACTGGGGACATAGGAACTGCTTAACTCCTTTTGAAAGAAGCAGAGAACCTCCACCTGGGTCCTTGTTCCAATAAATGCCTTTACTGAAGATACTATCTATATTGCTTTTTGGAGCTTTGGCTCACACTTGGTCTTCTCACAAGAAAGCAAAGTCCCTCTCTCAGTAGAGAAACTGCATGCCAGCTACTTGCCAATCAGGGCTATGGAGTGACAGGGAAGATATAAGGACAAAAGGAGAGGGTCTCAAAGTGGAAAGAAGCCTGAGTTTCTGCCTTGCTCTAGAAACCATGCCTGGGCTGGCTCTAGGGACACTTAGAGGAACTACAGTGGTCCAGACCAAGCCTCCCACCACCCAGGGGCACTCTGTGACAACTACTAATGCAATGCTGTATTTTCTTTAAAAAACAGCTAAAATTCAATACTGCTATTTATTCCCAAAGTGCTGTTAACCTTTACTGTTTTCTGGTGCCAGTTTTGCAGATGGACTCCGTAGACACCACTTAAGCCCATGTTTTCATATAATTTAATTTTCATTACATCATGAATAATTTTTTTCTGGTTTTGGGTTTTGTATTGTTTCTACATTTTCATAATGTCTAAGTATAGGCAGACCAAACAAATCAAGTAGTCCCTAATTCCAGGTTTAAAAGTTCTTAGATGTAATATGTAGCTATGTCTGGACACAACAGAATAAAAGATAAAATTGTTTCTCGTAAATTGAATGCAGTTTTTCAGTACTATGATAAAATCTGGGGAGTACCATCAACCTGCTTTGTTATTGTAATTGCATAAATAGTAGCTACATGACTGGCTACAGTTTCTTTCATTTAATAAATTAATCTGTTGCTGGCTTTTACACTTTGTTCCACACATTAATTACTCTCTAGCTAACCACAAGGTCTCCAGACTCTCTTCAGGACATATTCTTCAGAGTGTCTGCTCATGCCCTTTTTTACTTTGAGCTTATCATCTTCAGAAACATTCTTGTAGCACCACCCTCCCCATGCATTTCTGAACTGTACACTCCTCAATTAAGTCTGCTCCTCATCTTGATGTTATTAATGAATGCAAAACTAGTTTCTCTAACTGCCCAAATACCCATGAGACACTTCAGGAT
This sequence comes from Alligator sinensis, assembly GCF_000455745.1. Lineage (NCBI taxonomy): Eukaryota > Metazoa > Chordata > Crocodylia > Alligatoridae > Alligator > Alligator sinensis. The sequence continues at coordinate 2,496,745 of NW_005842086.1, read as the reverse complement.
TTAACATGTTTTTAGATTATTTCAGTTCTCCAGTTTACATAGCATTTACATAAAATATCACTGAGAATTATGCACAAAACTCCAGGTATGGTGTCCTAGCCTTGTTTGATACATGGATTATTCTTTTTTTTTGCCACATCCTACTTGGTACTTTGTCTGCTCCTGTTAAGGGTAGTATACAGTAGGGTAAGGGTGATGTTGTAGCCATGACAGTCCAGAAATTATGAGAAAGGCAGGGATTTCTTAGGGTGATAGTTGGTCCCATAAGAAATCCTTACCTCCTTCAAGGGAAGGTATAGGCATTGATCCTTGTTCAGCAAAGACATTGAAAACCTTTGCCCTCCATTTTTCCAGTGGACAAGGTGCCAAAGTGCTACTCAAAAGTGTGTTTATGGAATACTTATCTTAAAACGTGCAGCAGTTTCAGAAAAAGTTAACATGCATCAATAGTGGATGAACTAAGTACATGGATACTGTATGCAAATTGCTACAGCCATCTTTAACTTCAAGTTTTTGGGTTTTTTTTTTTAATTTGCTGTTTATTTCATGTGCACAAGGAGAGCAGTGTCTGATGATAAGGAAAAGGGAAAGGGGCTGCTAAGAGAAAAAAGATGGGGTGAAGCAGAGTAGCTGACTGCTACCTGACTCCCAAGATTTATTTTTCCCTGCTGTAACAGTGAGAGGGAGACAAATTCAAGACAAACATCCAATAATTCATAGACTTATAGATTCATAGACATTAAGGCTGGAAAGGACCTTGGAAGATCATTGAGTCCAGCCCCCTGCCCCAGTGGCAGGAAGTCAGCTGGGGTCATAGGATCCCAGCAAGACAAACATCCAATTGTCTCTTGAAGGTGTTCAAAGTGGGGGCTTAAACCAGCTCTGGCAGCAATCTATTCCAAACCTTGGGGGCTCGAACAGTAAAGAAGTTCTTCCTTATGTCCAGCCTGAAATGGTCATGCATGAGTTTGTGACCGTTCGACCTTGTCATCCATTGGGGTACTTTAATGAACCAGATCCTGGTGAGCACCCCTCATAAACTTATAGGTGGCCATCAGACCACCCCTGAGTCTGCGCTTTTCCAGGCTGAAGAGTCTCCAGGCTCTCAGGTCTCAGCCTCTCATCATAAGGTCTGTTTTCCTGACCTCTGATCATGCGTGTGGCTCTCCTCTGCACTCTCTCAAGCTTCTCCACATCCTTTTTGAATTGTGGAGCCCAAAACTGGATGCAGTACTCCAGCTGTGGCCTCACCAAGCCCAAGTACAATGGGAGAATAATGTCCTGGGATTTGCTTGAGAAGCATCTATGGATGCAAGCCAGCGTTTTGCTCACTTTACTAGCTGCAGCATCACATTGAAGGCTCATGTTCATTTTGTGGTCAATCATGACCCCCAAGTCCCTTTCATCCATAGTGCTAGCCAGTGTAACACTGCCGAGCCTATAAGCATGCTGCAGGTTTTTCCTCCCAAGGTGGAGAACTTTGCATTTTTCAGTGTTAAACACCATCAAGTTCTCATCTACCCATTCCCTGAGCCTGTCAAGGTCTGCCTGGATCACCCTCTTGTTCTCAGGTGTGGATGCTTTACCCCAGAATTTGGTGTCATCGGCAAACTTGGCCAGTCCACTTCTGACACCAATGTCTACATCATTAATGAAAATGTTAAATAGTATAGTCCCTAGGACAGAGCCTTGAGGGACCCCACTGGTCACAGGGCACCATGATAATTGACTTCCATCAATCACCACCCTCTGGGTCCTACTGTGGAGCCAATTCCCCAGCCAGCAGATCGTAGTGGGGTCAAGGCCACAGTTACCAATTTTGCCAAGAGGTGATCATGGGATACGAGATCAAAGGCTTTTTTTAAGTCAAGATATATGACATCAATCTCTTCTCCCTTGTCCAGGTGATAGATCACCTGCTCGTAAAAGGAAATGAGATTGGTCAAGCAAGACCTACCTGCAACAAACCCATGGTGTCTATCCCTCAGGATGTTGCCATCAGCCAGTCTGTTAAGAATGGCATTTTTGATAATCTTTTCTAGAATCTTCCCCAGGATGGATGTCAGGCTGATGGGCCTATAGTTTACCAGATCTACTTTCCTCCCTTTCTTGAAGATAGAAACCACATTGGCCTTATTCCAATCTTTGGGCACTTCACCAGAGCACCAGGAGTTCTTGAAGATCTATGCCAGGGGCTAAGCTATCATGCTAGCCAGCTCCTTGAGTACCCTGGGGTGTAAACTGTCAGGGCCAGCTGACTTGAAGGTATCCAGGCTCTCAAGGTGTTCCTTCATGAGGTCAGCGTTGATGGAGGGTAAGGATCTCCCTCACTCGGTCCTCCCTGTCCCATAGTGGGCAGGGGCATCCCATGGCACTAGTGAAAAACTGATGCAAAGTACCCATTTGGCAAGTTTGCTTTTTCCTGGGTGTCAGTTGTCAGTTGTCCCATCTGGTTTACCAGGGGTCCAATATTGCCCTTGTTTTTCCTCTGGCTCCCCACATATCTAAAAAAGGACTTTTTATTGTCCTTGATATTTGGAGCTCATCGAAGTTCCGTTGCATCCTTGGCTTTCCTGCTTTGCTCCCTGCAGGTCCAGACCAGGGACCTGGTGTTTAGATTAGAATGTTGCCATCAGCCAGTCTGTTAAGAATGGCATTTTTGATAATCTTTTCTAGAATCTTCCCCAGGATGGATCGACAGCCTGCTGGCCCAAGACGGGCTACTCAAGGAGGAGCAAGGGCAGTGGAGTCTGGCCCAGTAATGGGCAGTATGCCAGAGGCCCTGGTGACAGAGTGGAGTGGAAGAGGCTTCCTGTGGTGTGAGTGAGCGGGTGCATGGAGCCCAACTTTGGACTAGGTTTGCTCTGGTCTCAGACCCCACCAGACAAACCACTGCCAGACCGAACCCAGAGGGGACCGTCTGAACCCCCCTCTGCACCAGATGGACCTTCACTTTGAGAGTATTCTTCACCAATGGATGACCCTGCTCCACCCGAAGAAGACCCCTGTGATGAGATGCTATACGGACTAAGACACTTTTTCTTCAGACCACATCTTCCACCATTGTGGACCATTGTTACCGATTTGTGTGTATCTATCTTCTTTTTCTCTCAGCGTCGTGAACCCCATCCCTCTCTTTCCCCCTTTTCCCCCCACCCCCAGGCTTAGTTGGCTAACATTGTATCTCCTGTAACCTAGTTGCATTCCCCTCCTCACCCCCATCCCTCTAATGTTATTCCCTCGCTCGGGCAATATGTATTTCCCTACTGGCTTTGTCATCTTTTTTGGGTTCACAATCCTAAACATTTACTAATAAAAGTCAATTTATTCCTGGAAAAATACTTTAAAGAATAGATTTTCTCTACATAGTATTTAATTATTGGTGGGTCATCTTATAATTGGGGTTGTTTTCTATTGTAGTAAATACAGGGCACATCTACATGCACAAATAATCCAGAAACAGTTTACTCTTGAGTAAACTACTCAAGAGTAACTCTCTTGGGCACATGTCTACATATGCAGATATGTGGAAGCAGATTTTCTGCTCATGGTAGCAATCTGCTCCTGCTCCCTGAGGCCCTGTAATAGGCCTCTGCAGAAGCCAGGTGGAGGTGTAGGCTCCCCCTGGGTGCTAGCCTAGGATGCAGGAGATAGCTGTCTCCTGGTGAGGGCTGGGACATTGCTTCCTGAACCCAGGAGCTGCTTGCTGCCAGGGTTGTGTCCATCACCATAGCCCAGGCAGGGACAAAATCCTCCTGCCCCCACAGCAAGGGTCTCCCAACCACCAGCTCCATGGTCATAGGGCTAACACTGGGAGATTTTTCTCTCCCAGCACCAGCTTCATGGTCTCAGAGACAGAGCTGGCACAGAAGAATCTCTCATTGCCATCCCCATGGTTGCACAGCTGGCACTGGGAAGGAAGGATCTCCCAGCTCAGGTGCCACAAGCAAAGGGCCTGGGCTGCAAGATACGAATCTACTAGCCCCAGCCCCACAACTGCAGATTTGGGGCTGGGACCTGCCTGCTTCTGGGGAAGGGGAACATTGTCCCCACCCAGGCTCCAGTGGCTGAACCTGCCCCAACAGCAGGCAGATCCCAAGGGCAGGAAGCAATCTCCACTCTCTTGCTGCCTGGCTGAACAGGAGCACATTTGCTACCAGTCAGGTATCTACATGTGCCCTACTTCAGGTAGCAAATTTACTTGTGATTAGAGCCAATTACTGCATCGTAAGCATCTGCATGTGTAGACATAGACGCTTACTGTGAAATAAAGTGTCTTGTGTAGATGCACGCACAGTATATTATCTATGTTTCATTATTACATTTGCTATTTTATTTTACTTACATTTGTTTTCTTGAGTATTTCATTTTTGTAGGATGGGCTTTTCAAACTTTTGTTAGTCCCTAAAATGCCTCCGTGGTTCAAGAGTTGGGGAAACCTCATGAATTCAGCAAAAGAGCTGAAGTGAGTGTTTAAAATAAAATGTTTGCAGGGAATGAAGTACATTTTCTTGAGAACTTCTTAGGCTTTGGCAGTCACCTGAAACCTGTATTGTAGCTCTAAGGGGAGCAGTGCAGGGCAGAAAACAAGCATTTCTCACTTTCCCTCACAAATTTAATTCCCCCTCTCCTTAACCCTGTCTCTTCTCCTTCCCTTTTCTGGGACAAAGCCAACTTATGAAGTGGCATTTGTGGCTTTGATTGCAGTCTCCCCAGCATGTATCCTTCAGGGCCTCCAGAGATCTTAAGGGAAAGCACATAAATATGTAATTAACCTTTCCATCTGTTCTGCTGTACTGTATATTCCAGCACCCTCTCATACAACACCTAGCGTCTCATGAACAAAAGAGGAGATGTTTATAAAGATACCTTCATTCTGCAAGGAACATACTTTGCCAATGTGCTTACCAGCCTGAGGGGTCCTCTATCCTATAGGGAATGGACTCCATATGAGTCCCCTACCACAGAGAGCCTGGCCTGGTAACCATTGTCTATGTTATATGCCCACAAAGATCCAATTTGTTAGTGTAAGATATTTATCATCCACCAAGTCAGAAGGACTAAGGCCTTCCTCAAGATACTCTGAGACTAGCTCCTGTTCAAGAAGACTAAGCCTAACAAGACACCTGGTAGGATATGTTGGACCAAAATGATAATCTCATATAGACCATTAGTTAGGGTAGCTTGTCACATTTAGCTTTAGTTGTACCCACTTGAGTGGTGAATTACAGTATTGTTTGAATCTTCTCTTATTTTTTTATGTTTGTTCTTTTTGGTATTTGCACAGTCAGTTATAGTTTTGAGTTCCCTCTCATATTGTTTCTTTCCTTTCTTAGCAATGTGATAAAGGAAGGTTTTGTTTTAAGATTTTCAAAATAGTAATAGCCTTGTTATCAGTTCAAATGAACTGAACTTAGCACTAACCAACTGAATTGGAGGGATGAAATAATTGGTTATGTTAATTAAAAGTGATGAGAGAGAACCAATGGGACAGTGTCCATTTTCAAAGCCCTTGGATTTCTGGTGTTGGTAGACTGACCAAAGGAGGAGGCAAGGGGATGCCCAAATTAAGACACCGGTAACAGACTAAATTTAGAGCCCGTGATGAGTTTGTTGGAAAAAAAAAAGATGCTGACAGGATAAAATATGAATGGTATGTTGACCACAGGGAAACCAATCAAAGGTACCCAGAAACAAAGAGTCAGAGGAGTGAAGTTAAAGAAAAAGAATAAAAAAGGGGAGCAAGAAAATTAAGCGTGTGTTTTCATCTATCCAGCAAACAACATCTGTCTGAATTGCCCTCCAAAAAGACTACGAATCAATGAGCAACTTCTATTTTCAGGATTGCTGACTTGCCATCAGACCCTGTGGTGGAGTAACATCATCTGGGATAGGGTAAAACCATTGGATTAAGTGTATTTATTTCTCTCTATATAGAAACTACTAAGATAACTAAAATCTAACTTTATTAATACATCAAATGTTAAGTTGAATTGCATGAGGTGTATTCTGTGTTCACTCTGGATTGACTATGTTTACCAATCCCTTAGCACCATCTGGTGGCTAGTTGGTGCTGTTACACATTGGGGTGGTACATGAGGAGAGAGCTAACTTCATGACAACAGACAAGAGCCACTTTCTGTCATATGCAGTAGCCACCAAGAGCTCCAACTCCTATATTCTTCCAATCATGCAAGGTTGCCATATGCCAATCACTTCTTCCACCAGTCATCTTTTCCACACATGTTGCCACCCAGCTTTCAGTCAAAGTGGTTGTTTCACTTTACCTTAGGAGAGGTACATGAGTTTCCCACGACTCTTACATTCATTATCTCTCATGCTCCATCACTCTAACTAGGTCAACGAGTCGAAAGTACAGTTGTTTCCATAAGTTCTTTGAAGAAAACATCACTGGGTAAGCACAGGCTCCACCAGGAGAGGGTATCAAACCAATCTTATTCTACATCCCCATGGGCTACACCAGCAAAATCCATAGTCCCTGAAGCCTTACACTGCACAGAAGACCGCACATTGCACCAAGCACCCACATGGGCACTTGTACCTACCCCATGACTATACAATTACCTTCACTTAACACTGCACCATGTGTCTGTGTAGCCCCAGGCTGTCAGACTATGCCAGTTGTTTCTGCATCTTTCTTATGTCCCTTCAAGTCCTTTGTCGGCCTTTCTTCTGTTATCTCTTCTCTGTCCTGATGCTTTCCCTTCACCTAATATTTCCTCCACACTGAGCTACTGGGGAGACATGGCGTCTTCTGGTATGGCATGCATCCCCTCCAAAAACTGGAAAAATATTATGAGGGGTGGCATGATTTGTGCCAGTTCCCAAACAGATAATGGTGCATAATGTGGCCCTGTCTGGGGAGTCAGTTGTGTTCAACTGCCTCTGGAGCTTAGCGTGAGTCTGACTACTAAAGTACGTCCTATACTTTGCTTTTCCTGAGCCATATGTGCCGATGAGGTAACCTATGCAGTTCCTGATGGTAGTGCATACTGGACACACATAATTTTAGAATGTTATGGTGCTAGTACCATGCCAATTTGACTTGCTTCCTGGATCTTGGACATACAGGACTTACCTAGGTTCTGCTTATACAGCTACTAAGGCAACTTGAATCTGGGCTCATGTTTACATGAAACAGTTTTAAAAATATAGGCATACTCAAAGTGAATAGATAATTAAATGCATTCTCTTTGAACTATACAAACTTTACTGAGTGCTGCAATTTTCAAAGAACATATCTCTATTACCTTTTGGTCTCATATTGTCCATGATCTAGCAATTAGTGAACAAAACCACCTTTCAAGTACCTCTACTTAATGTTTATACTTCAATTGTATAAATACTGCTCAATAGGGATTCACGAACAGTGCTGTTATGCTATGTTAATAACACAAACATAAAATTGATTCAACTTAGTTCAGTTGTCACACTGAACCCTCCTGAGTTCATGGCAGGATACTACACATTCTGATGTGAAAGATTTAATTCCTTGAATCCATTAGTCTAAAAAGGAACATATTTTGACTGCAGAGCAAACAAACTGTGGCACTTCCATTTTTCCCATAAGCAAGTAGTATTGCAGATCTACTGAAGAGAACAAAATCTTCCAGGTGTAGGCTTTGTGCTTCTAAATTAACAATAGATCTAATTGGGCCTGCGAAATTAGGTACTAACTGCTTTATAAAAATCAGCAAAAGTTTTCAAGAGTATCATTCATACAACACCAACAAAATGAATTAATATTATTAGTCTGGCATCAAAAATATTTTAATCAGGCCATCAAATTTACTTACTTCATCAAATAAATTAAAAATCTGATCAATATTTCACCAGGAATCCTATCTATTCCAAGTTAATTATGAATATATTGTTCTTCTCTAAACAGCATCAAGTAAGCAACTATGGTGAGATTACATGTTAGAATTAGCAGGAGATAATTCTAAGTAATGTTAGTCGGGGTTAAGGTTAACAAGTACTAAGGATCAACAACACATTTAGAAATAATAATCTCTCTAAAGTGCAAATCTCAGACCTGCCACTAGAGGGTGAGTTATCAGGAGCAGGGCTAGGGTCTGCAAGTCTGTTCCATGCCTACTCTGCACACTGGCTCTCTAGATACAGTATAGGCTGGGGGTCCTCCTCCTGCCTTCCCCCCACCCTCCACTGCAAACTGCTCCACTGCACTCCAGCAGCCCTGAGATCCCCACTCCCATCCCACAATCAGTCCCTCCATGCCTGGATTGTTGTCCTGTCATCACAATCAGCCTGAGAGCATCCCCGTCCTTGCCTGCTCCCAGGCTCTCTGCAGCCCGTGCCACTCCATGCAGCAAAATCCCTCCCCCAACAGGGCCTACACCAGATTGACAGCTCCTTGCCCCCCATCATTCCCTCTTCAGTACCTCCTCTTCAATTTCAGGGCCCAGCAGTGTCTGGAGCTAGTGCACAGGGTCACTGTGGTCTGCAAAGACCTCAGGAGCAGGCAGGGAAAGGGACAGCTTCACTGCTCTCAAGCTGATTGGGGCAACAGGGCAGTGGTCTGGGGCTGGCAGGACCAATGGAGGACTGAAGGGGCAATTGGGGTGGCAGGGGAATGATCTAGTTGTAGAGGGGGTGATTCAGGGATTTGGAGGGAAAATTGGGGGACAGAAGGGGTGGCACCTGGCAGTATTCCACCCACCTGCTCCCCCACTTCCATCCTACCTTCCTTCATCTCTTCCCCATGCCCCGCTCCTTCAGGCCTTCTTCATCCTTTTTCCATCTCTCCCAACTCACCCCATCCCCACCCATCTGTTGCCTGGCTGTTCCCAGATTTCAGTCCTAGCCATAGAGTCCCCAATGCTAGTGAACCTAGAAGAAGTGCCTTCTTGGATAATGGAGGACAGATTGATGGTTTTATCTCAGATGAACACCCAGAAGTTAATTTAACTCAAGATAGGTAGCACAGGTAAAAAATGATCCTTGCCTGATGTGCCATAACTTTAAAACAGCTGGAGGGCACTTAGCACTTCTTAACGAGCCTTAATATGTCACCATTCAAGTTTTAAGTGTCTTGACATGGTCTAATTGGAATGAGTAATCTCATCCCATCTCTATGGAACTTCAGTTTTGGCATGGAAAGCAATGGCAGCAAAGGGACTATTAATAGAGGTAGTGTGGCATGAGTGCAGTGTAGTGACACAACAAATTAAGATTTAGCTCAACAATGTTTGGGCCTAACTTTCCATTGAATGCTTTGCCTTTACTTATTTGTAAGGTCATGCTTTATGACATGTCCTATAGTACTAGGAGGACTATGTAAATCTCTTGCCAGTTCAATGGTGTGTGTTTTCTTTTCTTTGGCAGCTTTTTATGGTAGAGGTGCATAATGACCAAAACAAAAACAACCCCCCCAAACCATTAAAAACATGTTCTGGAATATTAATTTGGTCTCTTTTTTAATTTTAAGATTAGGATGTTGTTTTAAAAAATAATTCACACTCAATAGTTGAACCTTTTAGAACATCAAGAAGCCTGATTCTCACTTAGTGTAAGTAGCCATTTTTACATTTGTTTTTTTCCTAATAGATGATTTGTAACTGCAACATAAATGTTTGCAAACTAAGTCCACAAGGACCTAGTAAATTTTCCTTTTATAGCTCCCTTTGTAAAACTTGGAGGTTTGATGCTTTTTTATGAATATTTGCAACCATTTGGGCTATAAATGTCAACATTAAATTTTATTGCAATCAATAAAGGAGCAAAAAGAAAACACATGTTATCCCCATGGATGATATAAAAATATATATTAATATATTGACAGGGTCGTTCCATGTAATATCACAATCTATGAAAAAGAAATTATAATATTATGATAAAACCTACCTTACCTAATGACATTTATGGCAATCAAGCATACTATTATTTTATTGTTGTGTATCTAAAGCTTTTCCTTTAAACACTGCATATTGTGAAGGTCTAATATATATTTGTTGAAGCTATGACCAGTAGAGTGTGCATCTCCTTTATCTAACATGTATCAATATTCAATTAAAGTATACCACTGGAAGTATTCACTCACTTTGATCCTCTTTGCGTCTCCAATGCTAGACTAAATTTCTAATTGGAGTTGCTCATGTGCAGTAGAAATTGCTCAAGTTAAAGTCCCATTCTTCCTAAATGGAGTGTCCCATAACAGATTGACATAATCAAGGTAGGCAGCATTGCACAAATTTGAGGGTATTCCAAGAGGAATTACACTAATTATTTGTAATTACTAGAACAGTCAGTTAGTCAGTGAGAAAATAAATAGAAAACACAGGTATCCAAAGAACTAGATGCCGTCCCTATAACACTTGACTTCAATATATGGTTTACAGCTCAGAAAATAATTATTTAGCTTATATTTATATTGGGAACTTATCATGTGTTATATTACCTGGATTACATTTATAAAGCAAGCTGTGTAACAAACTCTGTTTCAATGCTGCCAAAAATAATAGAGAAAGCATCTGCCACTGCAATTTCCAAAGTTGGAATCAGTCTAGGTAACCTTCATATCTTCACATTCATTTTGTTGTTATCTGCTCTTTCTATTAGAAACTCTGCATGTGGCATGTAGGCTGCAGACTGTCACCTTTCATAATAGGTGTTTGGGGAAATTAAAATAATTTTTTCTAATGTAAGTGTAAATACTATGTATATTGTGTTTCCATACAGTATGCACACTTCATAAAGAGAGCGAAATTCACTTTCTAATTGGAATTATGAAATGTTTACATAACAATCCACATTAATGCTATTTTGTCCTCAGGGTAATCAGAGAAGCTTAAAAATGTATGTAAACATGAGAGAAGCAGCAGCAAGTAAGTAGATTCTAGCACTGAAGCAATTAAGTATTGGTTCATGGTACAGGAAGTACGAGATTTCACCATCCCAAAGGTGAGATCAGAGAGAGGTTATTCTGGACAGTAATTCAAGGTATCTCTAGATGCTCTGACATAACTTTGACTGGTGCAAGGTGCTCTCTTCTTTATGGTTTATCACCTCAGTGAGGCAGTGGGAATGATATGGAGTGCTTCGTCTTTCAGTGAAGATGTTCCCCATTTTTCCCTTGGAAGATTCGTACTTATATAAACTGACATGGATCAAATGAGAAAATGTTATATACTTGATTATTCGTAATGAGATAACTGGTTACCTAGGGTAACATTAGGAGTAAATGAATAACATTCTTTCTTTGCCCTTTTTAGAAGTAATATGCTTACTTATTTACTGGTTTCGCAATGTATCAGGCTACTATGGATCCTTTGCTGCTTTAAAGACTTCCAAATATAGGCAGAACCAAAAGTGCTTGTTCCACCCATCTTTGACGATTAAGTCAAATCCTCTCTGACAACCTTTTCCAAAATTGTGCATGCCTTTATTGCTTTCTAGTGTGATAGCCCACTGGCATAGAGCTACACCTTATGACCAATGGCGTAGTTAAGTCGATGCAGAAATTCAACTGCCCACTTGACAGTGCTATGGGTCCCTTCACACTAACTGTTTATGGATTACAATTTTCAGGTTTTGATAGGTGTCTACAAGTGGTAGGATTTGGGACTAACTTTAGTACCAAGTCACTTTAGCCCTACCATGTGTCCCTGTGGCCACTGGGGTGAGTTCCAGCCTCTTGACACATGGCTGCCAACACTTGTCAGCTATGCTGAAGCCAGAGCCAGGTGCCAGCATTTGGAAGCCATCTTGGAAAAATATCCCCACCTTCTGTTCCCTAGCTAGCCCCTTCCCTGAATTCCCAGAAGTCATGTGCCCAGTGCAGGGGCAACATGCAGCAGCTCCCTCTTTGCCCACCCTGCTCCCCTGTTCCAGGGCTGCCCCTGCCCCTGCCAGCAATGCCCAGCACCTGCTACTCCAGGCTGGCTCCTGCCAGTGATGACCGTGCCCTGTGCTTCTGCTGGCCATGATGCTGGCCCTGCTGGCTCCAGGAGTCACTCCCCCACCCAGGCCCCAAGAAAGCTGCACACCCACAAGCAAGGGCCAGGCCACCAGCTGTGGGAGGCCCTGACTGAACTCTTCCTTCTGCACTCCTCACTCCACAATGCTTGCCCTGCCAGCCACACATCACCTACCCACAGCTCATCCCCAGCACCATTGTTAGGACATGCATATCCTTGAGACAACCAAAAAAAAAAAATTATCCTCACAACACCCACCTCCATTCCACATCCCCTGCAACAAACAGTGCCCCTCCACCACCATCCCCACCCACCAACAATAAAAAACCTGCTTACAAGTGACAAACTATATGGACAGTAGCCTAGTCCTGGAGGAGGAGAGGTGCTGATCCAGAAGTCCTGGCACTGGGCTCTGGCTGGCCCCCTAGTGGATGGGCGGACCCAGGACTAAATTCCCTGTATTAATGCACAGTAACTAATCTACATGTGTGTTAATCCACATTAACTAATCTCACTTAAATTTGATACCTGGCTTGAACAGGAGCTGAAAAGGTAGGTGGGGGGACGGAAAATGGGACTAAGGGAAAGTGTGGGTGTTAAAGAGGGGCTCTGGGTATGGGGAGCCAGAGGACAGCCACGAGGAGCTGGGAAGCTGTGGAGCGGGGGAAGTGGGGAGGACTACAGAAGGTGCAGGGGAAGCCTGAAAACAGAGAGACGGACAGCAGAAAATCACAGGAAAAGCAGCAGGAGAGACTGAAAGGCAGCAGGGCAGCGGGAACGCGGAAGAAGGCAGCAGAAAGTCACGGGGAAAAGGCAGTAGGAGCGTGGGAAGCAGGGGGAGAGCAGAAAATCACAGTAAAAGTGGCAGGAGAGACTGAAAGGCAGCAGGGGCAGTGGAAAAGCAGGGAGAGGCAGCAGAAAGTCACAGGGAAAAGGCAGTAGATGGCACAGGAGGCTGAAAGGCAGCAGATACAGCAGGGACAGCAAGGGCAGCAAGAGAGCCTGAGAGGTGGCAGAAAAGGGGAGATGGAATTGGGAGGAGATTGAGAAACTAGCAGGGGTGGGGGGGCTGAAGCTGAGAGAGAGAATGAGGCTGGAATTTAAGATAGGGAAGGGACTGGGATTCAGTAAAACATGACGCAACTCGGGATTGCAAATGGCAGTGGTTTTATTGAACAGGGGAGATGGTAACACAATGTCTTATTGGTTCCCTTGCACCCCCCCCGCCACACACACACAATGGCAGCAGGGGTTAGACATTCCTTATGCAGGGGCTGAAGTCCACCGAAGTCCAGGAGGAGAGAGAGAGAGAGAGAGAGAGAGTCCAAATTGTAAGAGGAGGTGTGCATGTAATATCTACCTATCCCAAGCTGAAAGTTGATCCTCAATGGCCAGTTGGGGTCTCCTTCAGCTCGGTGTTGTCCAAAGGGGGTTGCCGGCAGGGCCTCTGGGGTGGATAGGTGATGTGAAGCTGGTATGGTCCAGATGGAAATGGCATTCCCACTGGGTCCATCTTCACTGTCCCTTTTTATAGGGGTAGACCTTGTGTGACCCTAGTGACAGAAAGCATGCCAAGGCAAGGGTCAGCCCCTGGCATACTGAGCATGTGTGCTCCAAGCAGGTATGTACAGTTTCAGGTGTCTGTAATGGTGGGGTACAATGGTAGAGTTGCTGGTTCTGCAGGGTCTTTTGTATTTCAAATGCTGGGTTTTTGTCTCTGTTCCTGGGAGGTCCGTGGTTCCTGAATGAATCAATGCAAAGTGATGGCCCTGTCATTACAGGCCATTCAGTAGAGGCCTGCTACCATTGTATTTCAATCATTTCCAGTCACTCTCATTCATCCAGGAACCAATTTACATGGGAGGGGTACATTAATCATACAGTTGCAACACAGGGGACACCCGGGCAGAGAACACAAGGTGGAGACTTGACATACAAAATGGAAACTTGACATGACTTTGGTTCACTTACAAACACAGGCCTAAACCATACAATATCCATATGAAACAATAAAAATCAATATTAAAATGATAATAATACAATATACAACATTAAAAATCAATACAGACCTAATAATTATACAATATTAAACAGTGGATATCCAAAATCAAAAACTTGCTACAAAAATAAAAATGTTAAAGCATATCTTAAGTCTGAGCTCAATTATGCTTGTCTATAGGGAATAGAGAGGGAGAGAAAGAAAAGCCAGAAATAGTTGGGGAAGGGGAGGGAATGCATATCTATCACACACACACACACACATACATATATATATATGTGTGTGTGTGTGTGTGTGTGTGTGTGTGTGATAGATATGCATTCCCTCATATATATATGTACATATGTATGTATTAAAAAAGAAAAACTGGATTTTTTGCTACAACACAAGAATTTGATGCGATGATCTAGTAGAATAGAAGTTTTTAATGAAAGAATTGCTTGAAACCATATTATTTTTGTTTTCTAAAAGCTAATTTATTTTTAAATTGTTGTTGCACCTGGTTGTGACCAGGGCAGCACTGAGCTCTTCAGTCAGGGGTTGGCCTGGGCTGTGCTCAGGGTAAGCCAAGGCGGTGCTGCGAGAGGGATACAGAGGAGGCTGCAGCCACCCCAAAATTCTCCATAGGTCTGCTCCTAGCACCACCGCTGCCTACCATGAGCACCTAGACCCCCTGCTGGAAACAACCCAGCACTATCCTATCTCCAGCCCGCAGTGGCAACTGCCTTTGCCCTGTCCTCAGATGTAAAGGAACACTCCCCCCATGACCTCCCAGGGTGTGTGCAGTGGTGGGATCCACCCCCTGGAGAGCACCTGGACAAGCTGCTCATGGCTCCATCCCCCTCTCCATCCCAGCTGTGCAGTGCCTGCCCCTGCCCCTTCCCCACTTCTCTCTCACTGCTGGGGCTTTGATCTTCCCCCCACATGCTCCTTCCCTCATGACAGACTTACCAGCTGGACCTGACTTGTCTCCATGCTACCAGGCTGTCCTTCTGACCGCCTGTGTGTTGTACTGCAGCTGTGCATGCATGTGGTATTTAATCTGCCACATCAACTAAAAAAAAGTCAATTGCTGATACAGTCAATTTTCCTTATATTAGTGTTGATCCAATATGGGACGGATGTATTGGTGCGCCTCTAAAAATATACGTTCCAATGTCATAGTTTTCATCCTAATCAGCCATACTCCTGTCCTGCAAATATTTAGGCATATGCTCAAGAAGAAAAAAAAAAAGTTAAGCATGCAGATAAGTATCTGCTAAGGTAAAAGATGCAACATAATGAACTTAACTAGAAAAACGATATTGCTTTCATTTATTCAAAGGGTTTCAGCATATTCTAGTTCCAACTGCTGTAATGGCCTTAGCAGAAAGACTCACATTGCAGACCTGTCAGATTCTAATGAATCTGCAAATTCTGCTAAATTCCTTCCATCAACAATCTCAGACAGAACATGAGAAGAAAGAGCAGCATGTTCTGTTCCATGTCATCTGGATGAATTAATGACATAATTGTGAGGATGATTCATAAGAAAGAGAATAATGTTTACAATAACAATCATTTGAAAAATTCAGAGGATGTGAATTTGAAGTGAATAGATTTGAGAAAGTGCCTATGAAAATTTCACACATATATAAACCAGAATAGTTTAATGATTTGATTTTTAAGATAATGATAAATTACAGTCAAATGCATTAAATGTCTAAATGTTGTAAGTGGAACAATACAAAGGAGCTTTTAATAATTCCTACTATTGACAGATTCACCATTCAAACAAAAATGGAGTACTGTTTCATGACATGAAATAGTGGAATGATATAGTTTAGGATGAGTATCTATTTGGGAAGAATAATATTTTTTTCATCTCTACACAAGAATATACTTAACTCTTTGACAAGTATACTACTTTTAGCAAAACAGCTCCCACATACAGCTACATGTATATCGTATTGATTCTTAAAAAATATTCAAATTATTCATTCCATACTGCAATATTCTTTCTCCATATTATATGTTTTCCAATCTAGATAATATGATATCAGCAAGCTGCCATTATGAATTTGATTTTTAATCTGATGTCTTCTTTTTGTTGGTGTAATTTAATAGACATATATTCCATAATACTACACCCATACAATTGGCAATAGCATCACTATTTTTTCTAAACACTACAGTATAGAGTGTATATCAATAAAAGAAATAATAAATAAAATTGATGGCAACAGAGGATGGGTAATTTGAATACCAATGCTGGTAATCTGCAGAAAAAAAATTGGATACCATGTGTTATGGATTCTCTGGATCTATTGTGAAAATGGTCGTAATAAGGAAGATGATGAACTTGTTAAGATAATCTTTTCACAAAAAAGTAATTGTATTTATTTATTTATTTCCTGTCCTAGGTTGTATACTTGCTTTATATCATTTTAGCACTTCTTTTCCCAAAGGGCTGAATATATGTGGAGAAGCTTTTAATCTCAGTCTTTTTTTTTATTGCCTCCATCTTTTGCTGCTTGACAGCATTCACATTATATAGTCCTTTGTCATGCAATCAAATCTTCAGTCCCTTTCACTGCTTATCAGGCAACCGAGAGCAGCAGAGTGATAGAACTACCAAAGGGTCAGCTGCATGCCAAGGCTTTCAAAGTGAAGCTCAGAAATGGAGTACTGTGTTTGGAAGAATGCACTGCCAAAATACACAAGAAACCAATGGACTGGAACTGCTTTGAAAAAAATATTGCTAAATGCATAGAATTTGTATTTCAATGACTAAAAGCCTGTAAGCAACACAATCTCTTTTTTAAAGCTTTTCGCCTTCAACTCCATGCAAATATTCAATAAAGATTTAATGGTATTCTTATGATTTACAGAGTGCCTTCAATTTTCAATCCATGTAAGTGTAATAAGCTACTATTGTTAACAGCATATCATTTTAGGCTACCCTAGTAGCTCTGTGGGATCTCCGTTAGTTAACCCCATGCTTCTGGACTTCTGTTTTCAGTGTTTCTTTGGAAAGGAATGTATCTAGCAGAGAGAGGTTTCTAGGGCTGATGGTGATATTGGAAGCAGGCTCACATGCTGATAATGGGGCAAAACCCTTTCCTGTCTTCCAAGATAGCTGTTAAATGAAACTTATATATAGTGATAGGTATTGTTCCTTCCATTCATTTCCTGTATTGAAGTTTCATTTTCACAGTTCTTTCAGTACGCTCTAAATTGACCTTAAGCCCTCATATCTTAGATAGCTTATTCCCCCTATTAAACATAGAATAAAAAAAACCCTATTTTCTGAACTGTACAATGCATTCATGTCATATTAATGTCATATTAATATATGTCATATTAATGTATGTTACTGATGCTTTTTTAAAGACATTTGCTCCATCTATCTGATTGGATAGCTTAATTATTAATGCTTATAAGGTAATTTGAGATCCCCAGGTGTACAATTCTTCATTAATATGGACCATTATTATTCAAACATGTTACATTTACTATTCAAATATGAAATATCTGAATGTTGTTATGACCGTAAACCATATTTTTCTAACAGCCTGTAGATATTTTTCTGTACATCACCTAATGAAAGTCCTCACAGATTAGACTGCCCAGGATGTGGCTTGGCATAGAGTTAGCAATTATTGCATACTGCTAAAGACTGATGATGCAATTGACCTAGAGTACACCACATTATCGGAGTCAGCAAATGTTAATCTTATAATAGCCCCAGTCAGACTTTTCACAGATTTACAGCTGTTACCTCCCTGCTGCTTAGCTAATCAAGAATTGTAACCAATAAGACTCCCATAGTCTTGTGATTTAATAGTGTAGGCATTGCATTAGAATAATTCCTGTTTCTAGGGGTGTGGATATTTCAACAATGGAGATTACTTTTGAATAAAAAGCTATTTAATATTTATCAGAAACCATTTTTAAATGTTCTGTCAGCCTGTTTTAAAAATAATGACAAACTTGATAATATAGTGGAGCTACAACTCCAGTGTGTCAATTAGACCATCTAGTTTATGGATGGTAGTGCCCCTTATATTATCTGAGCACCTTCCATTTAAAATAGACTAGCCAGATTGAAGTTAATAAGAGACTTCACAGAGAAGTAGAAACTCACTAACAACATTAATATAATGGAATGTTAGTAGTCTACACAATGTATAGTCTTCATAAAGCGTGGTCTCTATGCTCCAGGTTCAGATGCAAAAGTAGAATGCTGCAGTATGGTCACATATTAATAAGGCTTTATCAATTTTAGTAAGTAGAATATTATAGACGATCTGAGCCAGCCAGATAGTCACAATTACTAGTACATGCTAGTACATTTCATAAAATAATCTAAAGAAAACCAGGAAGGTAATCAGTACTAAGGGGGTCAGAAAGATAAAGAGTAAATCTGGAATACTTATCTTGGTGCTTACAGTTAACGAAGTGAAAATTATATCAGATAATAAGTAGAGGAAAATTTGAAGGTCAGAATGTTAATATGAAAGCCCAATAGGTCATTGTGGAATGGAGGGGATGGGGAGGAATATAGTGTTCTAAACTGCATCACTAGCAGGAAGCCTGGAAAAGAATTGATGGGTTTGCTGAATCAGCAGGGATTTAAAGGAACAATTCAGGAAGATGAAGACATTGCTGAGAAGTCAAATATTTTTTGTGACATTTTTTACCATTAAGTCTATTTAGGAAATACCAACCCCCAACCTGAGCTTTTCTGGTTACACACATGAAGTACTATCTGAACTGAAATGTCAGAAGAGGTGTTGAAGCAAACTGATAATTTAAAAAACAATAAATCTTCTGTCCAAGATGCTATACATCCAAGACTGCTGAAGAAGCTTAAACAGGAAGTGGCCAAACTGTTAAAGAAATATATAGTCTCTCAATAAAACCAGCCACGGTCCCAGAAAATGAAAGAATGGTAAATGATACCTATATAAATAATAGTTCTAGTTTAATAAATGGAAATATAAATCAATACATCTTACATGTATACCTCGAATACTGATTAAAATTATAATTACAAACAAAATATCAAAATGCCTGGATGATAATGATCACCTCAGACTTGATGCTAATCCTACAAGCAACATCTTGTAACCAGACACATCACAAAAATTTGAATTTAGCTAAGCAAACCAAAACAGTAGCAATACTTATCTTTCAGAGCGATAAACCATAAGATCATAAAAAAATTAGGACCAGAAGAGGACTTTCTGACTACCAAATGTAGTCCCCTGCATTCATGGGCAACCCATTTATCCAAAGAGTCCTAAAAATAGTCCACTGGATCCCTTTACCACTAAAGCTACAAAACAAATTATGAAAACAAAACTGAAGTCAACCTGTGGCTGTAATACCCAGCCATTGAAATGGCAGAAGAGTGTTTTGATTAATGTAGTCTTAAAGGGTTCTAGAAAAGAACCGTGACTCACATTCCAGAAAAAGTGTCCCCTCCTCCAGTCCCTGCAATGTTACCTGGGGGGAGAGGGGGAAAGTAAATCCATGGTCCCTACAGGTGCCTAGCAAAAGCATGATATTCTTAGAAATCATCCACACAAACAAGTGTGTCTTTATGAAACCACTCACACATGAACACTGTGTGCCCCCGGAGGCTGGCGGAGCACGGCGACCACCCACACAGGGCGGCAGTGGTGTCATTGGCAGGGGCATGGTGGCAGCAAGGGTGTGGTGGCAACGATCAGGGAGCTCCTGCAGGTGGCTGTGGCAGTTTCAGCAGCAGTGGCAGTGGTTGCAAGCACTGAATGTCCGCAGGCGCTGCTGGCATCATCACCAGCACTTTTCACAGGGGGTGCACTGCCAATTTCAAGGGCTGCAAGTGAGGGGGTGCACTGCCAATTTCAAGGGCTGCAAGGGAACCCAGGTGCACCCCCTACATGTTGCCAATGCACTCACACAAGGAAGTATATCTTGATGTCAACTAAGTGAACTAGAAACATTGGACCAATAGTCTCACAACTGCTTGTGCCTCATCATCACTCCCATATGCTAGAAAGACTAGAAATGTCAAGATTATTCTTTGACATCTGATAGAAACGTGAAGATATTGATGAAACAGCTTCAAAGAGATGTATGCCTTATTCTCAGCGCAGAATTTTATAGAACCATAGAGCTAGATCCAAAAAAGGGTTTGGATATGTAAAGTTACATGGCAGGCAGAGTTTATATGCTTAAAACCAATTGATTGATCCAGGAAACTCCTAACTAACCTCTTTGGTACCAAATGAAAACTTACTTTGATGAATAAAGTTCAGCTATTGTGATTGCCCAGAAAGGTTTAGTCACTTAAATCCCACCTGACCTGATGTATCTGTTCCTAAATCTCCAGAGGAACTCGATCCTGTAAGTGTAATATGCCTAATACATACTGGCAGCATTGAGATTCAGCAGTGATGATCCCTTTTCTGTTTGTTTTTGAAAAACACTGCTAACAACAGTTGAGGCATTCACCACCTCAATACTAGCCTAGTGGTTAAAGCATTCAACTCCATTTTTGTTGGAATGGTCATTAATCCTCCTCAAATCCTTGGGGGAGTTTTGTGATATCTATGTACATATGTGGGCCTTAAGGGTTCAATTTATAAGATAGTGGCTTACAGCCCATGGCCATCTGACACCATCAGAATCCATGGAGACATGAAGAGTTAAATCAGAAAAGTGTATTGAACAACAATAATTAACAATAACATTAACCAGCATAAATATATAAATAAGAAACCATATTACAGGAGTTTTAACAAACAAGAGAACAGTTTACAATTACTGTAAGCTCTAGAGGTCAATATACTGCAACAGTGAGGCTTGTCACAGTGAGTTGACTGACAGCAGTCACTGTACTTGAGGATTTCTCCTCCTTTCCCCTTGTAGGTACTCAGAACCTCAAACTTAGGGTGGGTGATACACAGGGATCCTAGTTTTCTCTGATAAAAAAAATCCCCAAATTTGCGTTAAAAAAGTAACTCAAAACCACATATTTCCATGATTAAAATGAAAGCCCTTTATTATATTATATTCTAATATAATAAAGGGCTTAGATTGTCTGTCTGTGTGTCTGTCTCTCTCTAAGGCTTTTGGCCAACTGTACCTGTGTCACAAAGAGGGCAGGTGGTGATTGGTTGTGCAGGCCCATGCTGCATGGGCCCAAGTTTGAGCCGCTGCTAGGGAAGTTTATGGTGGTGATGAACATGCCCCAGCTGCCCAAGCAGCAGGGATTTCCCATGCCTCTCTGCCTGAGGGTGAAGGGGGGGTCACAGTAGCAGCACCTCACTGCCACCCATCCCTGATGCCCCCCAGAACAGCCAGCAGGGAGGGGGAGGCAGCAGGCAGGAAGAGGAGGAGGAGAGTGGGGCAGGGGGAGGTGAAGTGGGGGTCATGGTGGTGGCTGTTGTCAGGGCTGGGCACTGGGGAGGGAGGGATCAAAGACAGTGGGAAGGGGGTCCCAACAACAGCCGGCTTGGAGAGGGAGGCGGTGGGGAGGGAGGGAAGCTGAGCAGACCCAGGTGGCATGGGGTGGGGGAGGGTCATGGTGGCAGCTGTTGCCAGGGCCAGGCGGCAGGGAAGGAGGGAAAGGAGGGAAGTGGAGAGGGGGCGGGTCATGGTGACAGCACCCTCCCCCACCTGGCCCCCACAAAAGTCAGCCAGGAGGGGGAGGCAGCGGGGAAGGAGAGAGGGGAGTGGGGAGGGGAGGGGAAGTGGAGGGGAGCCCCATTGCAAGGTAGAGGAGGGTGTAGGGAGGGAGCCCCAACACTGGAGGCTGGTGGAGGAAGCAGCAGCAGCAGGAGTCTTTACATGGCCAGCCCTGAAGGGTGACCGGGGAGTGAGGGGGACTGTGTAAACACTCCCTGAAATCCGTCATTCTTGATGGGTAATTAGCTAGTGTGTGTGTGTGTGTGTGTGTGTGTGTACGAGTGCGCATGTATCAGTGGTGTTTCATTTTAATCATGGAAAAAATGTGGATTTTGTGTTACTTTTTTTTAACCTAAAAATTAGGGATTTTATTTATCAGAGAAAACCAGGATCTCTGGTGATACATTACCAAATCTGAATAGAATGCAGAGGTGGAGGACAATTGACTGCAGACAAGTCTGCAAAAGCTCACCGGGATATCCAGGTAAATTTCTGTTCTTCACACTTATGCACTTTCACTTTAGACGCTGCAAACAACATATACACACTACTCAAACACTTGCTTCAAAACAAAGATCCAACGACAAGTTCATGATCTCTTCACTCACAGTGGGTCCAGAGAAGAGAAAAAGACAGCTGTAAAGGACATGAGAGGAGACACAAGACATAAAGATCATACCTCTTATACATTTTAAGGCCAACCCATACTTGTCAATCGAATCTCCTCCAATGATTCTCAAGAGTGATCCATCAATCAGATGTCCATCCCAGCTCTGGCCAATTGGGTGTCTCAGTACCTCACAGGATGCTGGATACCTCTCGTGCCAAAGCAGGTTACATAACCTGGAGGCTACCTCACATGCATAATATATGTATTTAGGTCATGACATCACAAAAGAGCAAACAGTCAGTATTTCTAGAGCCTTCATCCCTTATAATCCTGTGAGCATCCACACAACTCCATCAACACAGTCAAGGCTGAGAACTAGGGGTGTCTACAAAACTAGAAGGAGTCCAGTGGAGATCAACAACATTATTTACAAGTCTAGGAAACATGATTTGTTAGAAAAATCTGGAATAACTGGGATTTAGCTTGAAGAAGAGTGAAGGGGGTTTTAATAACAGTCTTCAGACATCTGAAAGGTGGTTGTAGAGAGGATGGTGATAGACACTTCCAGTGCCTGCAACAGGTAGAACAAGGAGCAAAGTCTCAGATTGCAATGGTTAGTCAGAGGTGATCTTGCCTTGAGCATGAGGTTGAACAAGATCCCCCTGAAGTCCCATTCATCCCTACTTTTCTCAGATTTTATGATCCTAATAGCAAGAAACCAACTGATAAGAGCACTTCCCTAGAAGTGGGGGAGATCTGCATTCTGCTCCTTGCTGCTACTGTTTAAAAATAATAAATTAAATAGTAATTTGTTAAATAACAGAAATAGTCTTTTACAGAAACAACAGAAATTGGGGTCCACCACCCCTTTCTCTCTTGTGGCTCTGTCTTGTTTAATTGCATATTAGACAAATTTGTAATTTGCCCTCAGACTTTATTCTCACGAAGAGCAAAGCTTCTTCATCTTTCAGCAAACACTACAGTGCAGGACATCAAAGGTATTCAGGTACCAATGGGAGTTAGGTGTTACTCACCTTTAAGTAGGAGGTGCATTCAGTGTCCTCACACAGATTTGTTACTTGGCTTCAACCCAGCAACTAGAGATGCAGAGTTAGTAACTTCAGAGTCCTCATTTTTAACTTTTGCTCAGCAAGTTAGAGGCAATATCAAGAATCCTTACAGAAGGCTGTGACTGGGCATCATTCCAATGTTACAGAACATCTGAGCCAGTTAACTCAGAGTCATGCGCCTAGTGTTACATCTTAGCTGTGTGTTCTTGGGCAACCCTGGCACAGGACACAGCCTGTCTGACTCACAAAGGACTCACCCCCCTCCCTCCCCTTCTTTACATAAATGAAACTGATTAAAATGCAGTGAGAGACACACCTAAGACCCTCCAGATAAGGGTGACAAGAGTGAAACAACTGCCCTAGGTCTCATTTGCATCCAAGATGGAACCAGATGACCATTCATTTACATGAGAGATGGAGAACAGAAAGCCTGAAGCAGAGACTGCAGTGAATTCTGCGACCAGAGAAGCAGGGGAGCACTGCATGATGGGGAATCTGTGCTCCAAATGCTAATCAACCCATGTTCACACACACCCACCTCAGCATTTATCAGACCAGTTCTAATCTGGATTTACTAAGGACTTCCCCCCACCCCAGACATACACACACCTCTAAGTTTAATAGGCATCTCGGGCCGTACATTCCCCGGTCCCACTATGGGAGGCCTATTTAAACTTGATTGACTAAAACTCGGTTGCTGGGTTAGGGAATATTGAGGCAAGAGACCGAGTCAGAGGGGGTATGGGCAACATTTGAACAATGGTTAAGGGTTCATCACAGCGTCCAGCCCATTGGAGCCCTAATCACAGGTGTTGTCATACTTTTCCCAAGACGACTGGTGGGAGTCCTCTCCACAAAACGTTATGAGCACCCCAATAATTATCTTCAAGCTGGCTCCCAAGTATTTGGGTTACTCCCTAATCTTAAGTGTTTCCTGATTATCAATCAGTTTCCTGAGATGGTCCAAACCAGATAACCCCTTGTCAATAGAAAAGACAATGATTCACACAATTGAGGATGTTTCAAAGCAGCTGAACTGAGGGTATAAAAATCTGTAAAAGTGTGGGTGCTTCAGAAAGAGAAAGAAAGAAGAAGAAAACTCCCGTGCTGACACCATCCCCTGTTGTTCTTGGGACATTGGAAGAACAGATCATCTCCCTTCAAAGACTGTGTTAGGAATTTTATCCTTCAGCTTTGAGACTCAAGTACCTTGGACTGGTGAGATCCCAGCTCTCGCTCTCTCTCTTGCTTTTCTCTCTAGGCGTAAATTTCTGAACCTGAACTGTATTAGTTAAGCCTGAGCTAAGTTTCCCCAAATACTTAGTGAAACCAGGGTAATATTGTAATTGCTGTTTTTCTTCTGTATGTTTATTACTACTAGTACTATTATATATTTCATATGCTTAGCAATAAATAACTTTTATAGTCAAACTGGTAGTAATTGGGTATATTTTTCCTTCTCTGCTTCTCTTTCTTCCCGTGCTCTGCAGCAACGCTTCTTTTACCTATGCTAAAGATCCCTGTGAAGCCCAAATTATTGTGGGGTCTGCTCATCAAGAGGCCAAAGATTGGGACGTGCTGAGTTTGAAACACATAAGGGGATCAGCTTGTACAGGCTGATTGACCCAGTTTGACTCAGACGTGCCCTTATGAACTGAATGCTGGCCCATGAGGGTGTCAGCTGGACACCCAGCCGGATTCAGAGGGATTCTGTTTACCTGTGTGCTTGTGTCTGACTGCAGTTTATAGTTGTTCTGATGAACTTCTTCTTGGCACATGAGGGTGTCAGCCTGTCCATGCTGATCAACCCGGCCGGGTCAGGCGTGTCACATTAATTTGTGTGTATTTGTGTGTATGACTGATTTGGTGACTGGAGGAACCCAGCCCATTGAGACTGAGTCCTGCAAAATAGCTCCATTGGGGGTGAGGGCTTGCAGAAAGGAGAGATACAGCTCCGTATAGTAACACAAGCAGCACATTGACAGAGTTACCAAGACCCTAGAAACTATCCCTAATAAATGAGCACACCCCAAAGTAATGGGCAAATCTGGTAACACTAGACATCAGCTGAGTATGTTAAAGCTGTTTAGCTAGTGACTGCACAGAACCCTGACTCTTGACAACAGGCCAGCACACTAAAAATATTGAGTCAATAACCTTGAAGAGTCCTCTGCATTATCAACAGTCTAGCTAGAAATAGCAGTTGAGCAACTAACCTTGGAGAGCCCTTGAAATTAGCCCAGCAAGGTGAGAATGCTAAGGCATTCCTGTCAGAGGTTTATCCCTTACTAACTGGCCAGCATACTACAGGTGCTCATCTAGAGCTCTCAGAGAGATGGGTGATATAAATTTAGCAAACCAGAGTCGCTGAATGAATATCTTCTTTTCTCTCTTTTTGTTTAGGCTGTCTCCCTCTCTCATTTTGTGTGTTCTGACTTTTCCCTTCTTTTGTCCCTCCCTTATCTGTTAGATCCCACCTCTCTTCTTCCACTCACTCCAATCTGTTTCCAAAAAAGACTTGAGGAAATCTCAGCTGAATCAAGGGGCATGCATTGTTGCCATATAAACCTTTGCTGATTGATATGCAATTTAAGAATAGACTTTTGGGTTAACAGTCTGATAACTGAGCTTCCATCCCTTTCATCTGAGTTGTGTCCATAACTAGTGTATTTAGAAAAAGCAGTGAAGTTGGATCGGAAGTGAAAGGATACTTATGAACTACCTACTGCTTTACCTGAAGATGTAGCAGCCAGTCTGCAATGAGTGTCTATCTCTATACGAGTCCTGCATCCTTGTTTGTGCTTTGC
>NW_005842086.1:2464914-2470612 GCF_000455745.1 Alligator sinensis | reverse complement strand
TGCTGAACTACTTGGTTCTTTCAGGCTGCATAAAAAAAGATTAGCCTAAATAACACAATTTGAAATAATATTGGGTAGCATAAATAAATAAGTAAATGAGTTAACAAATAAAAGATGTCAGCAGTTATCTGCAAAACTTTCAGCTGTCTTATAAGGTGCAATGCTTTATGTCAGCTTGTATCAGTGACGTTAAGTAATAAGTAATTAATTGTTAAATCCATGCCAAAGCCCACAGTGTGAGCAGTCTAAATCTACTAGGAATTTCACTGATTAAAAAAAAAAAAAGCTGGCATATGCTATATTGCCTATTATGAAAGCAATGATAATGTTCAGTCATATCTGTATTTGGACAGCAAATATAAAAAGTTATAGAAACATTCATATAGTAATCTATAACTAGTTATCTAATCACATCAGAAATCACAAAGTTAACTTCTTGACCTGGATTGTGCTTGTTAGGCACAGAACAGATTAAGGTCTGCTGTGGAACCTCATTACTGCAGGAGAAGAGCACAAGGAAATATTCAGACTCCCTGAAGTACACTAGCTTTCTAAAATGCCAGGTCTATGGGTGAAATGTATCCACTGTTGTATCTTTTTTTTATAAAGATTACTATTATCTACCCTGCATGCCAGCTCTGTTCTGTGTGTAAGGTAAAGAAAAAAAAGAAGGAAAGCTGTTCTCTAAATATAAGAATTTCACTTCTGTCTGACATTCCTGCAGGCTGTACTCTGTGGGTGGAGGAAGGCCTCACAACTATACATTATAATAGAAGGACCAAGCACAATCTAGTACCATAAGAGAATAAGAATTTGCAGGTTTCTTGGGTAAGAAAAGGAATTTTTTGTCTTTGGAAACCAGTCATACTACAGTCATATCACACATGGGACATGGATTCCCAAGTAATATTGGGTGTTTATACACAGGCATTTCCAAAGGCACTGTAACTTTTGCACTTCACTTAAAGCACTTTAGGTACAGTGCCTTAAAACTTAATGGGTGTTTCACAGCTTGGTGTAAGTTAAGTGCCTTGCTCTAGTTCTGTACAGCAGTGTTTCTCAACCTGTGGGTTACAAGAATAT
Source organism: Alligator sinensis (assembly GCF_000455745.1). Lineage (NCBI taxonomy): Eukaryota > Metazoa > Chordata > Crocodylia > Alligatoridae > Alligator > Alligator sinensis. Next base: position 2,469,529 of record NW_005842086.1, on the reverse strand, counting down.
TTTAAAGGGTCATGAGCAAGTGTCAGAAAAATGCATGAAAGCACAGGTTTCCCCTTACAGGCTGGCACCGTTCCAGCCTGCAAGTGGTTACATAGGTTGTGGCCAGCACACAACCAGGCAGGGTTGTGAGGGCAGCCCCAGCAGCTGAATGAAGGTAAATGTATGGAGAGTGGAGGTTGAAGGATCAGGGCTTGGGAACTGTCAGGGTGGGGAGGCAGTGTGTGTGTGTGTGTGTGTGTGTGTGGGGGAGAGTGTGTGTGTGTGTGTGTGTGTGTGTGTGTGTGTGTGTGTGTGTGTGTGTGGAGGGGATGAGTGTGGAGGGGGCAGGTGCCTACCAGCGCTGGTGGATGATGGCCAGGTGGCTGGCCACTGAGGCTGCGGCAGGGCAGGGGGGGCATGGCCAGGGAAGTGTGGGTCAGGACAAGCTATTGATCTTGGCAAATGGGTCCTGTTATGAAAAAGGTTGAGAATCACTGCTGTAGAGTACATAAAGGAGATTGCTTTGAGTCATGCTGATACAGGGCTTCAAAGCTAGCTACACCTGGTGGTAACAATGAATAGTTACCACTTTGAAAAGCCTCAGTTAAATACACATGCAGTAAAGGTTAACTAGGTAGGCTGAGATGCACTACCACTGTTTGCCTTATATTTAACACACATACAACAAGGTTTAATTAAAGAAATTTCTGACATTTAAAAAATGTTCTAAAGTGACTAACATGTATTAAGTGTTGGGTATAGAACACTTGTAGAGGCACAGTGAGTGCCTGTACATGAGACCGCAGGCTGATTCAATGTACTGTAATTATTTGATTGCATTTGCTAGAGTGTGGCAATTACTGACCACCAGCAGCCTCCCACGTCTCATATATCAGTGTCCCCATGCTACAAAATGGCGGCGTGGGCACTTGAACTAAAGCTTGAATGCCCCCCCCTCCCATGGCCCTGCCACCTCCATCTCTCCACCTACATGTAAAAGTGCCCCCAAATAGTAATTCACAAAACTTATTTTGAATATTGAGGGGGAAAAAAAATCCATGTAAGAATATTTTAAGAACAACTAGAATACTTTTAAGCTACCATTTTAATTTAGTTTAGTTTGTTGTTTGTTTTATTCTTAAGGTCTGATCACACGCTTATCTTGGGGTAACTGGCAATTGCATCTGAGTAAATAAGAAGCACACTTGCAATGTACTGTCCTACCCCAGGTAAATCCATTCATATCTGGGAAAAGTCTCTTGTGGAGGAATTTTTAGTAAGAGGCCTGGACTAAATTATCCCACTGGATAGGTCATGTGCTTGGTTTCCAATTCTGGAGTTGTAAAATAGTCCACCCAAAGGAATCCCACAGTCTCTTCCTACTCTTAAAGTTTGCCCAACATTCTGTGTTTCAATGTGGGTAGGGACTAGGCATATGATCCATCCTAATATGAAGAAACGATAAAGGAGTCACATCACATGAACAAAAATAGACTTGGGACTGGCTGGTTAAGCATTAGAAAATAATTCCCACAGAGGTTGTGGAATCTCTATCCAAGATTTTAAGAGTAGATTCGACATTATGTTTTTATAGGGTGGTTTAGGTAGGGCTGATTCTGTCTTGCAGTGAGGTTTAGACTAGATGGCCTCCTAGGATGTGTCCAGATGTGCGTAGACATTTGGTTCCCCAGGGACAAGTAGTGACAATGCACCAGTATTGGCCCCAGCAATCTTACTTGGGGTTCTGGGTCCTCCAAGAGCTGCAGCCACAGCGATCCTCTCAGTTGGAGCCTGGCTGGCAGCTGCAGCATGGCTCTAAGTGGCCCGGGTCTGCTTTTAGCAGTTCATGGTGCCCAAGCATGAGCAGCTTCGGGTTTTCGTCCTGGTTTGTTTGTTTGTTTGTTTGTTTGTTTGAGCCCTGGATATCCAGGGGTCAAAAAAAACTGCAGGAAAAAAAATGGAGCAACTTATACTTGGGCAGCATGCCTTTGCAGCATGGAGAACTCTGGACTGTGTGGTATGTGGCACTGAAAACATGTTTGCAGTGCCACATACTGCATGGCCACATTCATCTGGACATGCCCCTGTCGTCCCATAGAGCCCTGCTTTTTTATAACTCTAATATTGTATTTTCACCTGTTTTTTGTTTGTTTGTTTGTTTCCAAAGCTTCAATCACTAAGGATCTCAGGGCCAACACTTCAGGTAATATTGAGGGCTGGGAATGAGATAGTCTGTGAAAAGTTTGTACCACGACTGCTGGGTATGCTTCCAGATCCCGTCCCTGGAGTCTTCCACTGTTCCCATTTCATGTTTAGTTTGTGTGATGATCACCCCAAAGAGAACCCCTGTGACCATCTAGCAGTTTCAGATCATTGCTAATGTAAGTCAAAAAGAGGGTGGTAAAAGTTCACATTTAACACATTCTTGACTAGCACTGTTGGAAAAACTGCCCTGGAAAGAGTACTGATTCTTCTTCTCTAAGGCATCCCCAACCAACAGAATAGATCGTAATGGATGGATTAGAATGGAAAAAGCTTCCCATTGTCAGAACAAAGATTATGTGATTATACATTGTGGATTAGAATAGTGTTCTTCATGCATTACACTTTTTTCATTCAATATACATTTTTCATGTAAGGAAAAGCATTTGGTCCTTGATCTTTTTTATTGATGTTATTATTATTTTTCTGAACTAGTAAATATCTCGTCAATATTATTATGAATATATTGTATCAGTTCTGTCAAACTCTGCCCCCCCACACACAAAAGAAAGCTCTCTGTTTCTTTCTTCTTTCTTTATTTCTTTCTTTTGATTCTATGGAGGTGATATGTCAACAATTAAAACAAAGTCCTCATTGACATTTGATTCACCCAAGTAACATTTGCACTTTCATCATGCATTTTGGAACTGCAGATTCAAAATAATAATTGCAAGGTTATCCTTAATCACCTTATTACTATTCAGTCATCATAGGTAAATGAAGCTTTTCTAGTTATTTGGCACACCTCTGGATTTGACTTTTAAATTTCAAAATTATAAATATGGTTACAGATGCATAATAATGGGGAAATCACCATTTTGAGATAGTAGGTTACTTCCAAAAATCCTTTCACTCTGAAAAAAACAATATAGAACTTTTTCACATTTTAATTGAATGAAATGGAGGAGGGTGTTTGTTTTGTTGTGTTGTTTTGTTTTGGGTTTTTTTAGAGAATGACCATCTGGTTCTCCAAGCAAATGAAAAAATATGCCCAAGCATATACACAATATACACAAGCCCATGATTTTGATTTTGTATTTGGATGTCTTAATGTAACATTTTTACTTTGGCACAATTTCAGAAGAATATGATAAGAATCTGATAATTCAGCATTGAATATATTATTTGGGTGTTTTCCATTCTATTCTTTTTAAACTGTATTTATTTCTTGTAAACATGTTTAACAATGCTCACCTTCTCCAAGATTTTGGCAATAAGTCATTCAAAACATGCCTGACAAGTCTTACAAAGTTGCTATCACACAACTTATTCTGTTGGAAGTCAAGCCGGAAACCATTCCATATTGACATATTTGATTAACTTGGTTCATCTGAAGATTACGCAAGTAGAGACAAAGGACTAACTTTGTAAGCATGAAGCAGAGTAGTACAGTTAAGAAAATATTGTTTCTGGTAATTTCTCCTTTGATTTTAATAAGGCATCTCCTTATTAAAATTCAAATTTAATTGCAATTTTAATTCATCTCCTTTGATTTTAATAAGGCACATAGGATTGAAAAATATTTTCATTGAAAAAAAGAGACTTTCAAAGTCCTGTTCCCAGAACTATAGAACATTATTTTACTCTTGTATCTCCAAAGATTATACTAGATAGTAAAATCTTCAGGGTCTTTTCATTGTTTATAATTTGTTAAAGCACAATGGATTTATTCAGCACTAAGGCCTTGCTCCGTATTAGAGTACAATCTAAATTCAAATTCAGCTGTATTCTTCATGCATAGCAAGTTCTATGAGGAGAAGCTGGAGGACCTAGGCATATTCAGCTTGCAGAAAAGGTGCTAAAGAGGGGGTACAATAGCAGTCTTTGAATACTTGAAGGGCTGCCATAATGAAAAAGGAAAGCACCTTTTCTCTTTTTGATATACAGAGGACATGAACTGATTGCTTGAAATTGCAGCAAACTAATTCTAGATTGGATACAATACATTCTACACTATTAGAAAAGTAAGGCAGTTCAATAGACTGCCTAGGGGAGTTGTGGACTCTCCATCACTTGCAGGCTTCAAGAACAGGTTAGATAGCCAGTGGTCAGGGATGATCTAGGAAATACTATACCTATCTTCTACCTTGGGCATTTCCCATAATTCTGTGGGATAATTAAGTGATCAGAAGCTGCTTTAAACCTGTAACAGAACAGATGTTCAGTGCACATAAACCAGTTTGAAAATGGTTCAAACAGGTTTGAGATAAACCTGGTTGAATATAGTATGAGACTTAACAGATTTGGGTCAAAACAGTTTATGTAATGTCCCAGATCCCTTTCTGGTTTAATTTAAACCAGAGTCCCCCAACATCTCAGATGCTTTACAGTCCTGGGAGGGGCTGTCTGTTCCAGAGCAGGGTTAGCCCTGCCG
>NW_005842086.1:2451241-2464871 GCF_000455745.1 Alligator sinensis | reverse complement strand
CACAGCCAGCATGTAGTATGCTAGCTGATGCTGAGAGGTGTCTGTGTAAGGCAGAAAGGACAATGTCCCCTTAGGGCTTTTTGGAGCTAATCAACAGGTAAGCTGGTAATGTCCTTCCATTCATTCCTTGGAAAAAAAAGTTGTTTAAGAAGAACTTCAACTAATGAGAGAGACTTTTGTTTTCTTGATGGGGTGCTAAATGCTGTGTTACTCCTTGTGTAACTCCCTGCTCTGTAACTAAATGCTGTGTAACTCCCTGCTGGCTTCCTCACTGGTCAAGAGCAGCAAGGGAGAGGAAACCCCTCCCTAATCAGAGTATCCTGCCAGGGCCTGACCATGTCCCCCCTCAGTTCAGTCCTGTGGAAGGGAAGGGAGGGTGGCTCTAGTGCCCACCGGCTTCTAGCCTGAGCCACTGCATTTCTTCAGTTCAGACAATACGTCTTTGCAGTTACAAACTGGCTCAGCCTAGGCAGGTTAAACTAACCTGCAAAGACTGAATCAATTCAGGCTCAGGCTTTTTGAATGTCTGTCCCTAGCCCTAGACTACAAACTGTGCACCTTAATGTCCATGCCACCCCAGCCCTCTTTTTGCTATATGTCAGGGTGTTTTTAAACTTTTCTCAGAGGCATTGTGTGTTGCCTACAGCCAAAGGTGGAAACTTGAACTGGGGTGTGCCAATACTCCTCTACCTGGCACCTCTTCAGCATATATTGATACCATTTGATAGAAGAAGGACATTGGGTGTTGGTGTTTTCCTGTTTCACCTCTGGCAGGATAAGGTGATAGGTAGTTTTATGAAGAGTTCAGATTATGGATTGTATAGGATGGTATTTATTGGGTTGATCCTGCCTCAGGCAGGGAGTTGAACTAGATTACCTCTCAAGGTCCCTTCTAGCCCTACTTCACTAAGATTTTATGGTGTTCTTTATTAATGCCCCACTTAGATGCAATAGTCAAACTTGTTTCACATCATGTATCTGCTTTCTCTTTATGGACAAATTAATCAAGATTGTGTAGGATGAAAAAGCAGAAACTGATATAGTTATTTATAGTCCATCCCCTCTTCCCAAGATCTTTTTCCACAGAATATTACATAAACAGGAGGAAAAATAGGAGGAATACACTGTGTCACATACTGAGTTGTTGTAACATAAATGATTAACCAAATCAGGAGCTCCAACGAAAGTATTACTCAAGATGGAAATTCTCAGTAAAAAAAGATCCTTTTTTGGTTTGTTTGTTTTTTCTAGGTTGGAGTAAGTATGCATCATTCTTTGTGGCTCTGTCTACATGAGATGCTGTACTCATGATTAGAACAAATTACTGCACAGTAAGCATCACTATCTACATGTGCAGAGGCTTACTGCACAGTAATTTGTTTTAATCCTGAATACATCTGCTACCTGTAAATACAAATACTCATGATTGCTTACTGAACAGTAATGCACATGTGGATGCTGACCAGAAGCAAATTTGCTGCTAGTCAGCCTTACCACCAGCAGGCCAGCAGCAGCCCAGCCCCAGGGCCCTAGGCCTGGGAGCTTCTCCAGCTCCAAGGCTGGGGCAGCTCTTTGCCTGCCCCAGTACCAGGCCCTTAAAGGCCTTCAGGGATGCTAGGGCCCTGGGTCACCTGTAGCCAGCCTTTGGCCACTGTGTGTCCCCACAGAGGGTTTAGGATAGTGACATCAGCCTGCCTGCACCCCAACATCACTCCCTGGCACCATGTCACCATATGGCTGCCAGGCCAGCTCCAGGCTTCACATGCAGACTTCTCTGTGCAGCCTGGGGCTGGCTGAGAACTGTCCTGGTCTGGGGCAGGTCCCAGCCAGCTCCAGGATGGGCAAGGAACTCTCCCCATGCAGGGAGCTCCCAGCCCCCACTCATGAAGCAGAGGCCAGGAGCTCTCTGCTGCCTGGGCAGGGGGACATTGTCCCTGCCCAAGATCTGGCAGCAGGCAGTTCCCAGGGGTAAGGAGCAATCTCTCACCCTCTGCTGTCCAGCTGACTGGGAGAAAATTTGCTTCTGGTTGGTCATTTATACATGCCTTACTATGCAGTAATTATTTGGCAATTAATTTGCTACTTGAATTTACAGGTAGGAAATTGACTGCAAAGCAGAGCAAATTACTAAATAAGGGTCTGCATGTGTAGACAGTGACACTTACTACACAATGATTTGCTCTACTACACAGTAAAGCAGGTCATGTAGACACACCCACAGAAAATTTTTATCTACAGCTCTTTTTGTGACTATAATAAAGCTCGAGAGAATGCATTTCACATATATGATGCTCTGTGTTGTCTGTCTATATTAGACTGCAGGCCTCTAGCATATGGACCGTATTTTCTCCTGCCTCAGTTTTGGTCCATGATTGCTAGTGATACATGGTAAACAATGATCTTTATTAGCAGAAAAACAAAAATTGTGTAATTTAGTGACATATTCATCACTGAATTTTGCATGCACCAAAATAGCAATGGGCCTTAACAATGGAAAGCACTCTCAAAATGTTGACTGACAAGACTATTGTGGAAGAGAGTCCTAAAAGGTATTTGCAAAGTCTAGGTTACAATGCTATAGCCTGCTGTCTTGAAACACTTTGATATACAAAGAGAATTTTGAGCCCTTGCTATACAAAACAATAACTACTGGCTGGTGTCATTCTTCCTTATTTGCCTTTCCTGGAGATAATGGGGTTACTTACCATTTCTCTAATATTCCTTCCTTAAGTAAAAGTAAGCAGTAGGCATTTGTCTTGTTTTGTACTCTTTTGACATTTTATAACTTGACATTAAATTGACAGAGATTGCATTGAGAAAGATAAGATATTTGGATACAGCAGCTCATATTTTTGTACAAACCTTCAGTTATCTTGCTGAAAAGCAACACTCTAAATGAAATACATTTTAGGAAGATTGCTTTCCTGATTCTACATTTTTCTCTTGATATAATGATTGGGAAATATAGATTTTTATATAGGATATAGATGCCATAAAAGTCTTCATCTTGATAAATTTGCCTACTATCTTCAATATGATTGAAACATATGAATGGCAAAATCTTCAGCTTCAACTTCCTATTCCAAATCCTCTTGACAAGGGACAAATCCTGTAAGGTGCAGAGCCCTCCAAGTTCCTAATGCAGTCGATTGATGTGTGGACTCTAGGACTTTGAGGATTACTCAAGTGAGGGTATTACACCTGCTTGACTATGTTGCATGTCTCATCTTATTTCTAAATCCCAAAATGATAAAAAGAGGCACATATATGACATGTAACATTGCTGTCCACAAGCTCTCATCATGTTTTACACCCAATTTGTATATGACTATCTAGTTTTCTTAAAGAGACTGACTGATCTAAACTCTGAAATTACATTTCCAGAGCTGAAAAGAGATAAAACATTACATTAATCCTGTATGTCCAGATGGCCCCTCAGTGTGCCAACCTCTTCAAGAGCCATCAGAAGGAATAATTTTTAGAAGCATCCAACTCGCACTATACCTGCATTACACAGATGTTATTTTCATTATCAGGATTGAACACCTGGTCTAATTCATTAACTTCTACCACCAGTTTAACAAGTATCACCCCTTCATCAAACTTGCTTTGAAATATTTCTATGCTAACACCAACATTTTAGATACCACAGTCCACATCTAGAATGGCAAGCTATAAATCACCATATACAAAAACCCTATAAACCACCATACTTAAGTTCACAAAGCCAGCAATCATCCCATGCGTACCAAAAAAGTTATAGTCTACAGTCAGGCCTTCAGACACCACCACATCAGCTCTGAGGAAAATACTCATGACACCTACTTGGCTAGCCTGAAATCTTCCTTTATACAACAAAGACAATCCAGGAGAAAAATAGACCAACTTTGAAAAAGCCACAAAATACCCTACTACAATATAAAAAGAAATGCCTCTGTTACTGCATACCCCTAGCAGTTGTCATGACCCAAAGGTATGATTTTGTGTGTGCTTCGGCACCAGAATTATCCCCGCCAGGTTACAGCTTCATTGCACGGGAGAGTTTCCTATTGCAGAGGAGAACCCCAGTGCAAGGACGAGTTTCCCGCCTATTTGCAGCTTCTTTTGCAGGGTGCATTGCTCAAGTTGCCAGAGAAATGCACGGTGCAAAAGAATTCCCGCCACCCGCATGCAAATTCGTTCCCCGCTATTGGCTAGTTTTAAATTATTCCCACGTGGCAGCTAACGATTGGCCTGTTAGCCGTATAAGAGGCTTGAGCAGTTTCCGCCCAAGCCGAAGAGGACTCCACATCCATCTCGTGGGGACTCTGGATACACGGCAGGGTAATAGAGACCCTGTGTGAGATTCAGAGGAGCTTGGCGACCTGATCCATCGCCCACCTCTTCCCGTCTTTGAGCGGAAAGAATTTATAAGACGTATGTACGAGTCCGATTTTGGTGGCGCGCTCACCCAGAGCATCCGGAGCTCTGTTCCGTGGAGCCTAGCAAACTCCACGTGACCGTTCGTGTTGTCTGTGTCTGTAACCACAACTCAAGCAAGTTTTCCAGCCCAGGGGGACATTGTCCCTGCCCAAGATCTGGCAGCAGGCAGTTCCCAGGGGTAAGGAGCAATCTCTCACCCTCTGCTGTCCAGCTGACTGGGAGAAAATTTGCTTCTGGTTGGTCATTTATACATGCCTTACTATGCAGTAATTATTTGGCAATTAATTTGCTACTTGAATTTACAGGTAGGAAATTGACTGCAAAGCAGAGCAAATTACTAAATAAGGGTCTGCATGTGTAGACAGTGACACTTACTACACAATGATTTGCTCTACTACACAGTAAAGCAGGTCATGTAGACACACCCACAGAAAATTTTTATCTACAGCTCTTTTTGTGACTATAATAAAGCTCGAGAGAATGCATTTCACATATATGATGCTCTGTGTTGTCTGTCTATATTAGACTGCAGGCCTCTAGCATATGGACCGTATTTTCTCCTGCCTCAGTTTTGGTCCATGATTGCTAGTGATACATGGTAAACAATGATCTTTATTAGCAGAAAAACAAAAATTGTGTAATTTAGTGACATATTCATCACTGAATTTTGCATGCACCAAAATAGCAATGGGCCTTAACAATGGAAAGCACTCTCAAAATGTTGACTGACAAGACTATTGTGGAAGAGAGTCCTAAAAGGTATTTGCAAAGTCTAGGTTACAATGCTATAGCCTGCTGTCTTGAAACACTTTGATATACAAAGAGAATTTTGAGCCCTTGCTATACAAAACAATAACTACTGGCTGTTGTCATTCTTCATTGTTTGCCTTTCCTGGAGATAATGGGGTTACTTACCATTTCTCTAATATTCCTTCCTTAAGTAAAAGTAAGCAGTAGGCATTTGTCTTGTTTTGTACTCTTTTGACATTTTATAACTTGACATTAAATTGACAGAGATTGCATTGAGAAAGATAAGATATTTGGATACAGCAGCTCATATTTTTGTACAAACCTTCAGTTATCTTGCTGAAAAGCAACACTCTAAATGAAATACATTTTAGGAAGATTGCTTTCCTGATTCTACATTTTTCTCTTGATATAATGATTGGGAAATATAGATTTTTATATAGGATATAGATGCCATAAAAGTCTTCATCTTGATAAATTTGCCTACTATCTTCAATATGATTGAAACATATGAATGGCAAAATCTTCAGCTTCAACTTCCTATTCCAAATCCTCTTGACAAGGGACAAATCCTGTAAGGTGCAGAGCCCTCCAAGTTCCTAATGCAGTCGATTGATGTGTGGACTCTAGGACTTTGAGGATTACTCAAGTGAGGGTATTACACCTGCTTGACTATGTTGCATGTCTCATCTTATTTCTAAATCCCAAAATGATAAAAAGAGGCACATATATGACATGTAACATTGCTGTCCACAAGCTCTCATCATGTTTTACACCCAATTTGTATATGACTATCTAGTTTTCTTAAAGAGACTGACTGATCTAAACTCTGAAATTACATTTCCAGAGCTGAAAAGAGATAAAACATTACATTAATCCTGTATGTCCAGATGGCCCCTCAGTGTGCCAACCTCTTCAAGAGCCATCAGAAGGAATAATTTTTAGAAGCATCCAACTCGCACTATACCTGCATTACACAGATGTTATTTTCATTATCAGGATTGAACACCTGGTCTAATTCATTAACTTCTACCACCAGTTTAACAAGTATCACCCCTTCATCAAACTTGCTTTGAAATATTTCTATGCTAACACCAACATTTTAGATACCACAGTCCACATCTAGAATGGCAAGCTATAAATCACCATATACAAAAACCCTATAAACCACCATACTTAAGTTCACAAAGCCAGCAATCATCCCATGCGTACCAAAAAAGTTATAGTCTACAGTCAGGCCTTCAGACACCACCACATCAGCTCTGAGGAAAATACTCATGACACCTACTTGGCTAGCCTGAAATCTTCCTTTATACAACAAAGACAATCCAGGAGAAAAATAGACCAACTTTGAAAAAGCCACAAAATACCCTACTACAATATAAAAAGAAATGCCTCTGTTACTGCATACCCCTAGCAGTTGTCATGACCCAAAGGTATGATTTTGTGTGTGCTTCGGCACCAGAATTATCCCCGCCAGGTTACAGCTTCATTGCACGGGAGAGTTTCCTATTGCAGAGGAGAACCCCAGTGCAAGGACGAGTTTCCCGCCTATTTGCAGCTTCTTTTGCAGGGTGCATTGCTCAAGTTGCCAGAGAAATGCACGGTGCAAAAGAATTCCCGCCACCCGCATGCAAATTCGTTCCCCGCTATTGGCTAGTTTTAAATTATTCCCACGTGGCAGCTAACGATTGGCCTGTTAGCCGTATAAGAGGCTTGAGCAGTTTCCGCCCAAGCCGAAGAGGACTCCACATCCATCTCGTGGGGACTCTGGATACACGGCAGGGTAATAGAGACCCTGTGTGAGATTCAGAGGAGCTTGGCGACCTGATCCATCGCCCACCTCTTCCCGTCTTTGAGCGGAAAGAATTTATAAGACGTATGTACGAGTCCGATTTTGGTGGCGCGCTCACCCAGAGCATCCGGAGCTCTGTTCCGTGGAGCCTAGCAAACTCCACGTGACCGTTCGTGTTGTCTGTGTCTGTAACCACAACTCAAGCAAGTTTTCCAGCCTACACCACTACCATCTCTGGTGTAAGTAAACAATCTTTAAATCTACCGTTAAGCGTCTGTGCCTAATTCCAGCTTGTCGCCCGCCCTCTCCGATCCAGTGTGCCCGGGCTGCTGGCCACAGCCTGCGTGCAGCATGGAAAAGGGCCTGGGTCGCTCCCGGCCCGCACAGCAGTCACCTACCACACCACACTGGAACTAATTAGAGGAATCATCAGTTATATCCTATACTCAAGGATCAGACACTGAGAGAAATATTCCCTGCCCTTCCACTCCTGGATTTCAAAAACCCCATAATCTTGCCTAACTCATCAAAAATTAACTTCCCACTGCTCAACAAACATAAACTGGGATGCAGCCTTGTTTTAACAATAGATGCAAAACCCTGTTGAAATATCTGCTGCAACAGTCAATACACCCAAAATAAATGCATCAAAATCCATGGATCATACACATGCCTTTCCCAAAATATGATATATCTAATCCAATGCACCAAATGCCCTCATGTGCAAATTTAACCAGCAACTGTACACCAGAATGAACTCTCACAGAGAAAAAAAAAATAAAGGAACCAGACATGCAAATGTCAGCAGGAGCACATTCTTCACAGAAGAACTGCTCTTTCTGATCTCACTATGATCATGCTCAACAGAAACCTACCAAACACTTTTAAGAGGCAAGTTTGGGAACAAAAATTCATAAGCTGTCTGGACACTAAGAACCATGGACTGAACACTGATATTGACTTTATGGCACACTGTAATTTCCTGAAACTTGAAATTCTTCCTTCACATTATAGGTGAAAATGAAACTCTTTCCTTTTAACAGGTCTAAATCTAGATTCTTTTCTTCCACTAACTGTTTGTGGCTATCGCTGGAAATGTATCCCCTCTCCAATCTCACAGCCATACCCACTGTTTTTAACCATTACCACCTGTGTTTCTTTCTTCAGACTTGATGAAGAATGCCTTGCTTCAAAAGCTTGTCTAATTTTATCCCAAACATTTTGTTGGTGTAGTGAAAGGTGTCACCCACAAATATCCTTGCCTCTTGCACATTTCCTTGATATCATTCCAATACTACCACTTACCCCATCACATCTGAATGAAAGTCAAAAAGTACACCAAAAAAAATCACCCACAGTAAAACTCCAGTGCCCAAATATCTAACATCTATCTAGATGAAACGTTAGTTTTAAAAGAATCTAATGATATGCTTGACAAACATTCAGATTTAAAAAAAGCTGAGGGTAAGCTAGTAGCTTTTAAAAGCAAAACCTGTTGCATGCTGTCTCTGTTTGTGACAAGATAGTGATGTCATGATCTTTGTTGTTTCATGTCAAGAGAACTGGAAAGTTTGAGGAATAGTCTCTTCTATAACTCTTCTGTATCTTGATGTAAAGATGGCTTCAGGGTTCATTTGTTTCTCCTCTTCCTTTTCATATTCTTAGACTCATCTTTACATTCCTGCTATGTGCCACTTTCCCCATATGTTTTAACTGAATATATGATAATGAAGGCCAAACTCTCATAAGCTCCTTTCATTTTAATGGTCATGATCCTTCAGCACTTTGTTTTTACTTTGTGTTTTCATAAACTTCTCTTTTGCATTTAGCATTTGTTAACATAAATAGAAAATATATAAATAAATAATAGCCCTTAGAGTACATCTATTTAGTAGAATTCAGTGTTGTGCAGAAATGCCGGAGCTAGCTTAAAATGAACTAGCTTAAGTACAAGAAGCAGTATAGCTGCATTGTAGTAGTACAATGTTCATATCCCTGCCATGTAGGCATGCTCTGTTAGGCTTCTGTAAAATTCAAAACTCTGTGGCTAATCTCCGTATGTGCACTGCACACAGTAAATAAGTATCCCTGATTCAAAGATTTCAGGCCCAGATCCTAATATGAATTTAGGCACCTATATCTGTCCATTGGCTGTACTGAGATCCTATGTGCTTAATGTGCATTTCATTTGCTCTCTGTCACCAGGCACCTGATCATTAGATCTTGCAATGCCTAAATGTAATAACCAAGAGAAGCAATCTGAATTTGGCCATTATTTCCTATATAGACACCCATTTTCCCACTGGCAGGACAGATCAAGTAGGCATGACAAATGGATGGAGATATAGAGAAAAAGGGTTAACAAAAATTATATAATGATTTCAGCAGGGTTGGAGCTTTGTTATAACTGTGATGGTCCAGGAAATATAAAGACTCCAAGCTTTTTTGTGGTACCTTTGATTGGACCAACTGTCTAATTCAGAGCTGTTAGGCAAGCTTTTGGGTATCAGGTGCCCTTCTTCTCAATAAAGAAATCACACACACAAGATGCATTCACAAGATGCATTCATACTCTTTGACCGCATCTACATAAGACTCTGACTGCACAATCATTACTGAATGATCATTTAGTACTTGTTTATACAACTACTAAAACATGTACTAAATGACTTCACAGGAACTGGAGTTACTGCACTGTCTCACCAAGGAATGGCTCTTTTGGGTTGCTGACTGTGCAATAGAGTCACATCACACTGCCTGATGCGTGCTGCTACTGGGAAGCGGTCACACCCTACTGCCCAGTCAGCATCTCATGTAGACATGGCCTTTGATAATCAAATGCAGTAACTGCAACTTGCTGCCAAATTAACCATTTTGAGGTGATACCTTTTTGTATACTTTATGCAGAGATATGGCTTGAGGAGAGACTAACAAATGAAAGAGGGTGTGGTTTTATACATTTTGGGGAGCTTTTTCCAGGCATAAAAGATAGTATGTAAGAAAATTTGAAGGTGCTAGTAATGTCAGAAGTACCAGTCAACAGTGAAGAGGGTAGGGGGAAAGCAGGCACATAGACCATTGGTTTAGCTCATCAAGGTCCTTTCACCATGAAGACAGCATTTAACAAGGTACTGGGTGTATCTACATGAGTCACTTTAGTGTGCAGCAGACTAATTTGCTGCACAGTAGATCATCACTCTCTACATGTGTGTGTCAATAAGTGCGCAGTAGACTAATTTACTGTGCTGCTGGATAGTCCCGTGAGATACAAACAGTAGCAAGCAGCTCAGTAAATTATTACGCTTAAAGCACATGTTGATAGTGACATTGAGATTGTTTGGTTTTTTTTTTCCCAAACAGAGTCAGAGTACACTTAGTCATATTAATTGTTCATGTAGACACACCCAGTGGGAGATAGCCTTGCCTAGCCTTAGTCAGTGCAAAACTGCTAAAATAGATCTGACAGAATATCCTAGATAAGGAGTTTTGAATCCTTTAGTTTTCTGATGATTACACAGAGGTAAGAGTAAATCCTCAGCTATTCTAAACCATTTCTATTGATTTTATACCAAATAGGATATGGCCAGCATGTATCCAGGTTTTCAAGAGTAATACATTTTGGATGAATAATTCAAATTTACTTAATGCAACATATTTTATTCTCCCTCATAGTTTCTGTGGGTCCATAATACCTTTTCCCTACTTATGGTTGTATTATATAACTGAGAAACATTTAAAACCTGGTAGATGAAGAAATACTTTCTGTGGGGAGTGGGCATACTGAACTATCCGCTTTTAAATCGAAACCATCAATAGCAGTTTCTGCTCAAGAAATGATGCAACCTACCTGATGTAGATTTTGTAAAAATATTTCAAACAAATGTTCCAATAAGTTTGCTTGAAAGAACATGTTTAGGCTGCAGTATCCTTGCAAACATCCTATATGCTCTTGCAACACGGCATAGACTCCCTCACTGAAGTTAATTAGGTGCAAAAGCTAGGCAGAATCAAGCGCAGCAGCTGCATTCAAACAGAATCAAATCTTGAGTTGTGCTACCTAGATGAAAACATTAGCACAATTAAATCTACAGTATTAAATAATGAGCCATGAAGGCTGCTAATTCCTTGAAAACATTTGTAAACATTAATGCAGCCTGTGAGGTAGGACCTGAAAAGATTTTTCTGATGTTCTCAAAAATTGAATTATAATTCCCCATAAGGACTGGAGATTGAATGAACAATGCTCAGGAAGGGATGCTTATAGAGATAACACTCATCAAACACATCATAGGTTGATTAACAGCTGCTGAACACACATTGTTTAGAAGAAAAAATCAGATCATATTGTAATACTGGACATTAGTTTATAGTTTACTGTGTATCCCCATTGCTTTGCTTGTGATGGCTGCATGCCTTTTGTATACCTTTACAGTACCCACAGCCCAGTAGAAAATATACTCACTCAGACTGATAATTTGTAAAACTGGAATACACAAAAAAAATTCACTCTCCCAGCCTTTCCTGTTTCAGTAATTCATAGTCTTTTATCCATTATAATTTACTGGAAACATTTCTATATGAATAAATTATTGCCTCTATAAGTATTATAAAAAAGAATGTTTTTTCCCCTAGTAGTCCTTGTCTTAAATGAATGCATCCCCATATATTTATTTACTTGGTGGGTAGCTATTTTTAATAACTAAGGGTATGTTTGGTTGTTCACCACAACTAGTCTACATTCATGGGATCTACTTTAAGGCACATAATCAAGGACTGGAAGGGGCACATGCAGCTGTTTGCCACTCCCAGGAGCTGTGTGGGGAAACTGAGGGTGGAAATAGCATCTGGTGGGCTGGGGCACACAGCTGGGCTTTCTTGAAGACTCACTAACCCTACACTGATCCTGCTTACCCTGCTCCCTGACTGACTTAGCATATTTGGCATGTCTCTTGACACTAGTCAACATGTGCACAAAGTGAGGATCCAATCTACAATCACACAATTTACGTGGATGCGTACAGGAATTTGAGAGATCAGGTTAACCTTTTCTTAGACCAGAGTAGTCCCATCTCAATCTAATGTAGTGCACCTACTCAGGTGAATTAATTTAAGAGTGGGTGTGTTATTTTGGGTGGCAATATAAGCACTCTGCAGGACTATTAGGCATCTAGATTAACCTAACACTGGTCTACCTCAATGTAACATCTGTATGTAACCATAAGATTTAAATAGACATAATTTTGATTGTCATGCAATATGTACTCTTTAGTTAAGTGTACCCCAAAATCTGACCATTTTTCTCTGAACAATTTTTTGCATGTGTACAATGGCTGATTTAATTAAATGAAGTAAAAATGCAACTATTATCTTAAAGACATACAAAAAAAAACCTAGAACTCTTGGTTCCAAAATAA
This sequence comes from Alligator sinensis, assembly GCF_000455745.1. NCBI lineage: Eukaryota > Metazoa > Chordata > Crocodylia > Alligatoridae > Alligator > Alligator sinensis. Next base: position 2,452,493 of record NW_005842086.1, on the reverse strand, counting down.
TACCTTTTATTAGACCAACTGGAAAATGGCAAGAAAATTGTCCTTTTCTGCAAGCTTTCGGGATCAAAGTCCCTTCGTCAGGCTCTGGGAAAAGTGTAGATGGTACAAGGTGGTAAAAAGTCCCCATAGGTCAGAAATAAACTCAGTTAAAATTCGGCCTCTTCCATGTTTCAGGGGTGTACTTGGTAGCCGTGTTGGTCTGAGACAAAAAGACATACAAAAACATGGAAGATGCCAACTTCTAGCCAATTTTGGATTTTAAACTTCATTGCAGAACAACAAGGAAGTTTTTTTGCCTCCCTGCCTGCCATCTGACACCTCCAGGGAAGCAATTCTACCTGATTAACACATCAAAGAGCTACTCAACACAACTCACAAAGACACTCTCACGGACCCAGAGGGACAGACTTCCATCTTCAGCTCCTTCTGTGCAAAAATGAAGTTTATTTCCTACTTATGGGGACTTTTTACCATCTTGTACCATCTACACTTTTCCCAGAGCCTGACGAAGGGACTTTGATCCTGAAAGCTTGCAGAAAATGACAATTTCCTTGCCATTTGCCAGTTGGTCTAGTAAAAGGTATCGTTTTGGAACCAAGAGTTCTAGTTTTTTTTGTATGTCTTTTTGTCTCAGACCAACACGGCTACCAAGTACACCCCTGAAACTATTATCTTAAGCTATTATCATAAACATTATTATTGTATATAGGCTGAGAAAGGGAACAAGGTTTAGAATAGCAAGACAGGTTGAAGAGCTGTTCAGGTGGCGTGAAAAGATGGATTAAAGGTCATTCTTCCTGTTCATAGCGCCTCTTTGTGCTGAGCAAAACTAGTCCAATTTGTAAAACATCTTTAAACTGGGAAATATCAATTCACAAAATCTTAACATTTCATGGGAAAATATTTATTTTGCACATTTTTCATTTAAGTATATAAAAAGCTTCTTTTTAAAATAAAAGATTGAAAAGTTTCACTCACAGCTATTATATTATGTTATATTAATTTGAAGTGAAGAAGTTTGCTTTGGCTGTTACCTTGTTTCCAAGACGAAGTATTTCAGAGTTTCTGCTTTGTGGTGCATTGGAAATCACAACTTTTAATTCTGATTTGGGGAAACAAAAAAATGTCAACTGTAGACCAGAAATTCTATTCCTTGATTAATGTTACACTAAGTCCTTCATAGATTCATAGATGTTAGGGTCGGACCTCAATAGATCATCGAGTCCGACCCCCTGCATAGGCAGGAAAGAGT
>NW_005842086.1:2444660-2447923 GCF_000455745.1 Alligator sinensis | reverse complement strand
TCAGCCAGTGCCTTCAGTACCCTCGGATGGAGCTCATCCGGACCTGCCGACTTAAAGGCATCCAGTTCCTCCAAATGACTCTGCACTATCTCAGGGTCTATGCATGGTAGTCTGGTGCCTTGCTGCTGCCTCTCTACAATCCCAGTGAGAGACTTGTCTTGCCCCTCACTTAGGAACACTGAGGCAAAGAACTCGTTGAGGAGTTCAGCCTTGTCCCCCCTGTCTGTCACCAATTGCTTCTGCCCATTTAGTAGGGGTCCTATTCCTCCCTGGGCCTTCCTTTTACTCCCTATATACCTAAAAAACAATTTCCTTAAGGGTGGAAGAAAGAAAAGCATATGGTAAAAAAGTAGGATTGGATTCACACGAGAAAGATCATTATTTAAAATAGAAAACATGGGAGCCAAAGATAGAAACTAAGACTTAAGACAAAAAGAAAAATAAATGTTTGGGGTTCTTTTTTACATTTTCATTCTCACACCATATTACGGATATAATTGAGTTACTCAAAACCTTGCTGGTTGTATGTTATTAAGTGCCCCTGTAAAGCTGATATTAAGAATTGTACCTTAATTCTGTATTAATACAAACAAAAAAAAATCCCTAAAGTAATGTGACCTGACCTTAAGTCTTTTTTTATTATTTTGACATTTAATCTTATGTGAGAATACCATGTACATTGGTTGACATTTCTTCAAAGTTTTATTGTGTGTGTTCAAAATAACCTTTGAAAACTGAGGCTTAGATCCCTTAAACATGGAGGCATCTAAAATAGGACTCAGGGTATGTGTACACTGCAGTCCAAGATGCAACTTCAGTGCATGTAAACATGCTAGGGGCATCCCAATGAGTGTGCACATGCAGGGGTATAAGTTTCCCATGGGACAAATAGCAGCACCACCCTTTGTCGCATGTGCTTTGGCAGCATGTGTGACAAAGGGTGGGGTAGGTGAGGCTGTGGCCAGAACCAGTGCTGGCCCCAGCAGCCTTACTTGGGATACTGTGAAGCCCCCCAGGGCAGCAACAATGGCAAACCAGCCACTTGAACCTGGTCAACAGCCAGACCATGGCTCTGGCCAGCCAGGATCCCTTCCTGGGCACCTCAAGCTGCTTTGAAGTGCAGCAAACTGCATGCTTGTTGGGATACACACATGCTTTACTGTGGAATTGACTAATTAGCTCTACAGTAAAGCATCATGGTCTACTCATGCACTGGCATTAGGCTGCAGTAAATTAATTAACTCTGCCATGGGATAGTACTGTTGGGGACAATACTATCCTACTGTGGAATAATTTACTTTTCCAAAATGTGTGTGTAGACAGTGACAGGGGTTGGCTGCAGCATGACAGTGCTGAAGTGCGTGGGATGCTAACACCCAGAGCCTGGGGCTGACCACCCAGGCCCCCTTCCAGCCTGGGGCTACTCTGCCCAGCTCAAATTTCTGTGGTTCCAGTCACATATGTAAACACTGTGCCTGGGATCAACTGACACTGCCACAAACTGGGCTAATAGTATGTCTAGATGCACCCGCTAATTTTGAATCTTAATTGAAAACAATGTAGCTGTAGCAGTATCCTAGCCATTTGAGTATTTTCTCATTTTCTCAGGTGGATTTTGCAGCCAATGTTGATATTAGAAATAAGAGGGGGCATGGTAATGTATGGTATAGTGAAGACTAGCTGAAATCTTCCCTTACGCGTGCCTTACAAAAAACAAAGTAAAATCATAGAACCATAGAACCAAAGAACCGGAAGGGACCTGCAAGATCATCAAGTCTGGTCCCCTGCCATGGGCAGGAAGTTATTGGTCTCAAACAAGGTGCTTATCCAGCCTCATTTTGAACACCTCCAAAAATAGCAATTGTACCACCTCTGCTGGGAGTGTTTCCAGATTCTGGTAATCCTTACAGAACAAAGTTTTCTTCTTATGTCCAGCCTAAATTTTCCCTTTATTAGCTTGTGCCCATTGCTCCTCATCCTCCCTTGAGGTGCCTTCATAAAGAGTTGCTCCCCTAGATCTTGATGCTCACCCCTAATATACTTGTAGGCATTTACCAAGTCATTTCAGTCTTCTCTTATTCGGACTTAACAGGTCCAGTTCCCAGAGTTTTTCCTCATACAGTCCATCCTCCAGGCCCCTAATCATATGGGTGGCCCTTCTTTATACTCTCTCGAGTTTTCCACATCCTTCCTGAAGTGTGGTGTCCAGAACTGGACACAGTACTCCAGGGGGAGAAGCATCTCCCTGGAGCTATTGGCAACACATAGCCAATTTTTTAAAACACACAAGTCAATATTTTTAACAGTTTCTTTTAACAGTTTCTTTGCCTCTGTTTTCTTGAACAGGGACTAGGATATCCCTCCTGCCAGAGGTAGGAGCAATCTCAGGGATAGCTCTGTCAGGCCTTGGGTCAGCACAGATGTAGTTAGGGATCTTCTGGAAGGACTAGACATCTTTAAACCTGCAGGTCCAGATGCCCTCCACCCAAGGGTGTTGAGGGAGCTGGCAGGGTCATCGCAGAGCCCTTGGCCTGGCTCTATGAGCATTTGTGGTCATCTGGCCAGGTTCTGGGGGATTGGAAACTAGTTAATGTTGTCTCCATTTTTAAGAAAGGGAGGAAGGAGGACCCAAGTAACTATAGGCCGGTAAGCCTCACCTCGGTCCTTGGGAAGGTCTTGGAGAAAATCATCAAGGAGCACATCTGTGGGGGGCCAGCAGGGGAGATCATGCTCAGGGGCAACCAGCATGGGTTCACCAAAGGCAGATCCTGCCTGACTAACCTGATTGCCTTTTATGACCAGGTAACTAAATCCTTGGATGATGGTGTTGCCATGGACGTAGTCTTTCTAGACTTTAAGAAGGCCATTGACACTGTCTCTCACCCAAGTCTCATAAAAAAATTAAGCAACTGTGGTATTGATGCCTACACAGTTAGATGGATAAAAAAAACTGGCTGATGGGGCACACCCAGAGTGGACGGGTCGTACTCAACCTGGCGGGATGTGAGCAATGGGGTCCCCCAGGGCTCAGTGCTCGGGCCCACACTGTTTAACATCTTCATCAGCTACTTGGACGAGGGGGTTGAAAGCACATTATCCAAGTTTTCTGATGACACTAAGATGTGGGGCAAGGTGGGCACACTTGAAGGGACAGAGGCTGCAACTAGATTTAGACAGACTACAAAAGTGGGCAGATGAGAATAGGATGGGGTTCAACGTAGACAAATGCAGGGTGCTGCACCTTGGGAGAAGGAATCCACAGC
>NW_005842086.1:2432360-2444272 GCF_000455745.1 Alligator sinensis | reverse complement strand
GACAAGGAACAATGGTAATAAGCTGATGGAGAATAGGTTTAGGTTAGAGATCAGAAGGCAATATTTTACAGTAAGGGTGGCCAGAATCTGGAACCAACTTCCCAGGGAAGTGGTCCTCGCCCCTACCTTGGGCAAATTCAAAAAGAGGTTAGATGATCACCTATCTGGGGTCTTGTGAATCCAGCATTCATTGCTGCCTGTGGCAGGGGGTCAGGCTAGATGATCTGATCAGGTCCCTCCTGACCCTAGCTACTATGAAACATACAACTGTGGCGTGCATCAGCCAATTAGCCCTGCTGGGAAACTCATCACACTGTTGACTTGTGTGAATGCTAAACTGATAAAATACTAAACTTTTTTACATACAGTGCAGTTAGTCAACCAGAAAACAGGAAATTGCTGAGACCAAGACCCATGATCAGAAAGCAATGCAAGATCTATATAGCCATTAAATTATAACGCTTGAAAGGTTGTTAACTATTTAGAGTATTAAAAAGTATAGTAATAAATGAGAACATACATTTTGGAAAGCAGTAAATTTTGTCCATCAAAGTTTAATTCAGTCTGAAGTTATGAGACTAGGATGGGACATATTATGCCATAAGTATTTTGGATAAAGTATTGAAACAATATTTGGAGCAGCAACTGAGAACACTTATAGATGAACGCTCTAATCCGGCCCACAGAGCCATACCATCCCACCCACAGAATCACTTGTACATCTGGAAATGGCCAACCAAGCATTTATTGCATTGTTGCAATATATCATATACAGTTAGGGCTGGAAGGGACATCAGGAAATCATTTAGTCGAACCCCCTGCTCAAAGCAGGACCATCCCCAACTAGATCATCCCAGGCAAAGCTGTGTCTAGCTGGGTCTTGAAAACATCAAAGGATGGAGCTTCCACCACCTCTTTGGGTTATCTGTTCCAGTGTTTTACTTCCCTCCAAGTGAGAAAATTCTTTCTAATATCTAACTTTAAAATTACTACATTTATTGGCTTCATTAAACACTATCATTTTCCGCACTGCTAAATTTTTGTACCATTTTGGTCTGGACATGATTCCACACACCAGAACATGGGGCTGCCCTGCTGATGATTCTGGTAGGCAGGGCTGGGCCAACATGCCAGATCTTTGAATCAATCCTGGATGCTGAGCCTATACTGAATCTAGCCTGAAGACCAGTCCCACCCATGGGATCTTGCCTGTGGATTAGCCCAGTGCTGCTCAGCTGGACCAAAGGGTTAAAGGGTTGAGCACCACTGGGCTACACAATCATGCTCACACTGTATGAACTTTCTCACTATCTGTCAATCTAGGTGAATGAAGCAGCTGAATACTTTAGCAATTGAGCTGTTGTATAAAGAAAGCACTAAAACCAGTTTTTGTGGACATGTTTTCAAGAAAAGCAGTAGTCACCACTCCATGTTGTGCAGGTTGCAATCACAAAAGTCTACTCTTTGTTGTATGAGATTTAACTTTGTAGATCCAAACAGGATCCAACATGAGCTCAAATACTCAGCCTTAGCAAGGCTCCGGTGTTTCTGGGCATGACTAGAAGAACTTTTGAAGCCTGAAGAGTTACAAAGTTAAAACAAAAATTGTGACACTTATTGCTACTTAGAAAAGATACATGTAGTTCGGGGGGGGGGGGGGATAGCACATTTGTGAATCCCGATGAAGCTTATGCAGTTGAGTGGTGTCAGGACTGAAGTGGCAGAAACATGGCTGTTTAAAGGCATTTTTAAAGGCATTTTTATTGGTAAAAATTGAGAGTTAAATTTTTATTTCACTTTAAATGTCACATATACTGTTTGCAATTCAGTTCTCTCTATGCTAGCCTGTGCATATCCACTTAGCATACTCAATAAGTTTGCATCCCAGAGAAGCTACACCCCTAACTGTAGTCATGGGAAAAATAATAAGTAGTAGGTGGGCTGGGGCTAAAGAGAACAGCTTTAAGTGTGGGTTAATGGTTAAGGCACTTACCTAGGGAGCAGGAGACCCAGCTCCTAACCATCTTCTCCTCTATTTCAACATCTGTACATGTCTGCCAGAAGTAAGGTGGTGGAGGACCTTCCCACCTTTTAGTCCAATTGTTTAATAGGCCAGCCGTACTGAGTCATGCTTCCAAAGATGCATCTCAAGCTGGTCCAGAGAGGTGATACTCCCCCTCTATGTGACATTGGTCAGGCCACAATTGGAGTACTGCGTTCAGTACTGGGCACCACACTATAAAAAGGATGTGGCTAGCCTAGAGAGAGTTCAGAGGATGGCCACCCATTTGGTGAGAGGGCAGCAGGACAGGCCCTATGAGGAGAGACTGAGGGACCTGAACCTATTCAGCCTCGGCAAGAGGAGGCTGAGGGGGGACCTGGTGGCTGCCTACAAACTCAGCAGGGGAGGTAATCAGAAAATAGGAAGAGCCCTTCTCTCCCCAGCACCACCTGGAGTGACAAGGAACAATGGTAATAAGCTGATGGAGAATAGGTTTAAGTTAGAGATCAGAAGGCAATATTTTACAGTTAGGGTGGCCAGAATCTGGAACCAACTTCCCAGGGAAGTGGTCCTTGCCCTTACCTTGGGCAAATTCCAAAATAAATTAGATGCTCACCTGTCTGGGGTCTTGTGAACCCAGCATTCATTGCTGCTTGTGGCAGGGGGTCAGGCTAGATGATCTGATCAGGTCCCTCCTGACCCTAGCTACTATGAAACTATAATGGCTTCCCCAGGGAACAAAAGCCCCAGATTTAAACTCCCCTCAGATACGTGCCATATAAGTTCATAAAGGGAAATCAGTTTTAGCCCTTAGTTGCTTACAGAATTCAGTGGGCATATTTATGAGATGCTTAACTGTGCAGTAGCATAAATTTACTGAGCAGCAGAGATCCTGGTTTTCTCTGAGAAAAAAAATCCCCAATTTTTGGTTAAAAAAAAAAGTAACCCCAAATCCACATTTTTCCGTGATTAAAATGAAATACCATAATCTCTATCTCAGTGTTTCATTTTAACCATGGAAAAAAATGGATTTGGGGTTACATTTTTTTTTTTTTAATCTGAAAAAAAAACAGAATCCCTGCTGAGCAGGAAACACATGCACACACATACGATGCAGTAAACACCCTAATTGCAAATAAATTTGATACCTGCAAATGCTGGCATCATATTTACTTGTGATTAGTAATGCATGTGTAGTTGCCAACCTGGAACAGATTCACTCCCGCATCAGCACTGTCACTAGGGGGCTGGCATCAGGCTGGAGCTTCTTCTGCTCCAGGTCTATACTGCCTTTATGCCTGCAAGAACTTTGATCCCTGGGGCACACCAGCAGGGAGCCTGAGGGTACTCCAGGCCCCTGTGTCCCTTTGGGCAGGCCACAGACCAGCTGCCCCAGCCTCCCTGCATTGCTGCCTGGCACTTCAGTGCCACGTGGATGCCAGGCCCATGCTGTCCAGGCCTTCAGACTGTTGTAGGCTCCAGCCAGGCCTGCCAGACTTCAGGCCCAGTTACAGGCAACTTCTGGCTGCTGGGGACAGTCCTACCTGCCCGCAGCCCACCTCCAGCAGCCTGACCTAAGCCTTCAGGTGCTGTGGGGTATTGCTTCTGCCACACATGTGCCAGTGCCATGTTCAGCTCCCGTGCTGGGCACTGCAGGCAACTGCCCAGGCCCAGCAGAAATGGGACAGCTGCACTGAGACTCAGAGAGCCAGCACAAAAGCTCCATTGGTGATGTCCTCACTGACACCCATGCCTGTGCCTGCTACCCAGGGCCCAACTGTTTGCAGGAAGAGACTGGAAACATTGTGGCACTGTGGGGAAAAGTGGAGGTGTAGTGCCATTTTAAGTAGGGTGGGTGCTCCAATGCCCACGTCTATGAGGGGCTTTCAGGCTGGATTGGGGAGCACAGGCACAACTGGTTGGCATGGCGGTATTGCATAAAGGTTAAGGTCTTACAGGCACAGTGGGTGGCCATCACCAACCACAAGCATCGGTTGGGAGTGTGTGTAAGTCTGTTGTCCTGTGGGGTCAGGCCAACTTTCAGGATCTCAATATTGCGCTGTTAGACAGGAAGGTGTGACACAATTGCACGTATACAAACACACAAATTAATTAGGTGCATACACACACTACCAGCTCAGGCACATATACATCCAATTTATATATACATTAAAAAAGAAAAACTGATGGGTTTGCTACAAGTCTGTACTCTTTATGCAGCAGCTGACAGACATCTTTGCACTCTGGCATCCAGGCTGCAGCTGTGCTGTCCACAGAAGCATGGACAGTGTGCCCCAGCCCCTACCCCAGGCTGGTACCTGTGGTGATACCTCACTGAGGGAGAGCCCCTCAGGCATCCAGCAGCCCATCCCACTGATCTCCCCAGCTGCACCCTCCACCAGCAGCTCAGGGAGCCCAGGCCAACCCCTGCCACTCCAGCTCTACAGCCCCAGCCCCCACCATGAAGCATGTCCAGTCATGATGCTGCCACCTGCCAGCAGCACCATCTCCTACCCAGGAGTGGGTCTCAGCTCATTTATGTATCAGCTCAGTGCCTGCCCACTGTGCCTCACCATCCAGAGACACCACCCAGAGCCACACACCATCACTGACAGCTGGAACCAAGTGGAGCCACCATCTATGCCAGCCCCAGCTACATGGTAAGGCTCCACACTAGGGAATGGGCCCTCCCTGCCCCAGCTCCCCTTCCCAGCCTGTCTGCAGTCCCTGGGGCCAGATACTCCCCAACAGCATGCAGGAAGGTAGGGGACAGTGCAAAATATTATTGAGCCGCCCATGCACTCACAACTAGGTGGGCATTGGCCTTTCACACACCAACGAATACATCAGCCCTTCATTCAGTGATGGAGGTTGTGAGATAGTCCAGGCTTGCCCCCACCCCCCTGCCAAACTTCAGGGCCCTGTTCCAGGTGCTGTGGGTGCACCCACAGCATCATGGCCAGAAACAGCAGCAGGGCATAGTGGGTTGGGCACTTTGCAATCCATGCAAACAGAAACTCACACATTGTTTGTGACACAGCAGGGACATGCTTGGGGTGCAGTGCCAGCATAGGGGTGCTGGCCACAAGGCACCTCCCTGGAGAGGCCCCCTGTGGGGAGCACAGGTTTGCAGGTGTTTCCTCATCCTAGGTATGTGGGAGACCGTTCCCTACCCAAGCCTGGGTGCTGTGCACTTGGCAACAGCACAGGAGACAGGCTGGACTGCAGGAAGGTGGGGGTGGGGGAGGGGAGCAAGAGAGTGGGGTCTGGAGCAGCTGCTTCCAGGAGCCTGGCATGTCCCACCCTGGTGGCTGCCTGGGCCCAAGTCTGCCTGCCAAAGTTACCATGTTCCCTGGGCAACCGCACACACCCAACCCCTGATCTGAGGCCGGCCAATGCAAACATCTTCTCTCTCATGGCTCTATAAAGCCTGCAGCTGGATGTGGGGGAGAGACTTCACTTGTCAGCCAAGATGTGACCTCGGGGTTGCTGCTGCCCACAGCCAGGGGCCTGAAGATGCACCAGCTCTGCCAGAAGAGGACCCTAGACAGGAACCACCTCCTGGACTGGCTGGTGATGGAGTCAGAGGATTGGCTGGTGGATAGACAGGCCTGGAGGGCAAAGGGCGTCATGTGCAAGGAAACTCAGGACAGGCTTAAAGTGGCATGGAACTGGGCAGATGGAGTTCAGGGCACAGCTCCTGGCCTTGGAGCACAAGCAGGTGGAGGCGCTGCGGGAGCAGAATGCCATCCTGGCCCAGGCATTGAAGGCCACAGACAGCGACTGGGTTCTAGACACCTTTCTGGCCCTGGCAGTCACCTTTAAGCTTCCTGCTGCCTGGCCCCTGACCCTAACCCCACCTGCCCCCTAGCATCCACCCACCACCCAGCAGCAAGCCCCCCCTATCAGGGCATAAGAGGAGGTCCTGTCCTACCTCCAGCAGCCAGGAGCCCCTGTTCTGCACCCTCCCCACGCAGTCTGGCACCACCTAGCCCCTCTGCCTGAGAAGCCAGTGTCTTACCACTCCAGATATGGATAAAGCTGCTCCAGGAGCTGGAATGTGACTTAGGTCATTCAGAAGGCTTCCAGCCACTGCTTATCATTCCCACGTATGCTGGACAACATGCCGCCAACAATGCCAGCCCAGTCCTCGTTGGCCTGGTGGTGGCAGGGCTGGAGGCACAGGAGGATGACAGCAGCATCCTGGACCCCATCATTAGCATCCCTGCCAGGGTCCAGCCAGGTGGGCAGGGTTCAGGTGGCAGATGTCTGGTGGTAACCCTGGGATGGAATGTGGTAGGCTAGCAGGCAGTTGTTGCATGTGGGAGAGCCAAGCAAATGAGCTGAAAGGTGAGAAGGCCATGAGCCAGGTAGCATTTGGCATGGCAGGCCAGCAGGGCCAGCTCTGTGGCCAGCATGAGCCCAGGATGCTGGTTGTTGTTGCCAGGGACAGAGGTTGGAGCAGCCATAGTGCAGGGAGGCACAGACAGCAAGGAGGGCACTGCTGTGTGCTGTCCCTGCACTGGGCATGTTGCCCCTCAACAGGGAAGTGGCTGGCTAGGGAGCAGTGAGCCGGGCTGGCTTTTGAAGAGGTCTGCCAGCTGCTGGCAGTTGCAACTGGAGCCTGGAGCCCCACCCTGGTGGCAACAGGTGCCCACTGAAGGGCCCCAGGAAGCACTAGCAGATTGGCAGCAAATCTGCATGTGTAGATGCTTGCCCAGCACTGTTTACTTGTAAGTAAGTTACTTGCGAGTAAACTGGTGCCAAAGCAAATACACATGTAGATATGCCCAGTGTTACGTGACAGTGGAGGAGGGATTTGAGTAGTTACATTTTAGACTTGGATACTTAAGGGTGCACTTAAGTATTTAAGTCCCTTAGTCCTTCATTCTGGCCACTGTTAGCAACATGATAGTGGACTTAATGATCTGGTCTGACTGAGTTTGACAGTACCTATATTCTAAAGAAAAAAAAAGTCAGTCCCAATAGCTTGTCATATATCAGAAGTTGAAAAAGGAGTGGAACAGAATGGATAACAGCAGGTATTAAACAGTATTCAGGGATCAAAGCCCATCACCTTTAGCTCAGTTTCAGAGGAAGAAAGAAAGGAAAGGATCATTTCCCACATTAGTGATATTTTCATGTTGGGGAGATTTGTTTTTTCTCATTATCATATCTGTCTGTTCCTTTTCTGCTCAGCTACTTTTTTCTCTTCTTATCTGTCAGTTGCTCTTCTTCCTGCTAACCAAGAGTTTTACATATAAAAGGGGGAGGGGGGAAAAAAAAGAAAGAAGAAAGTTCGTTGAATTTAGTGCTGCAGTTAAACTTATTTTAATTTTGTGTCATGTATGTTTTGTTGGGAGAGTAGGAAAAAACCCTTATTCAAAATATGCTGTACAGCATCTTTGCCAAGAAATATTTTTTCTTCTTTAAAAGATAATCATTATACTGGCTCATTATTTTGGTGGGAAAGGATTATTTATTATTTGCTACCTTTAGATGCACTTCAACTGTTCAGAAATCACTATGTACCCTAGAACCAATTTTACTCATCATCATCTTCAATTACAGTCAATGAAATAAAACAAAAAAAATCTATTAATCTCTCAGAATGAGAGTAGTATCTTTTAGAGATAATATTCCTTTATTTCTAAATTGATTTTGGCTAGCTTTACCTTCTTGTTTTTGAGACTAAGTTTTGCAAATAGGTTACAATGGTCCAAATCCTATTTTACCTGAAGTGTGATTGAATGCCATTTATGTATCAGAGACCCCTGACAGACATTACACCTACAACATAATTAACTGGTTAATCACATCTTAAGTAGTGGCATGGCCACAACTTTATTCAATTAATTTGGCATGATAAAACAAGGAGCAAGCTACAAAGATATTACACAAAATATATGCAATAACTTTGTGGCTGGTTCCCATCATGCTTTTAATAGCATGTGTGACCACTGCTCCCAGTGTCCAGGGAACACAGGAGGCTTACAAGGCTCTAGTTAGCTCTGGAGCCTGGGAGCCCTGATTAGTTGGTGGAGTACATGCAGCCAAGAATGCTACTTGATAGTCAGGGATCCTGGTTCTCTCTGATAAAAAAAACCCCAAAAAACAAACCTCTGCACTCAGCTTAGTGATGTTTCATTTTAACCATGTAAAACAATGTGCATTTTGGGTTACTTTTTTTTAATCTGAAAATTTGGGATTTTTTTTTTTAATTAGAGAAAACCAGGATCCTTGTTTAGAATCCTGGTCTCCCTTGGCACTGGCAAGATAGTGTGATGGGATCTAATACTTGATCCTACCATCTCACCTCCAGCCATACACATGCATCAGATGCCATTACACCTTAAATGTCTGTAAACATAAAAAAGAAAGAAGTGACACTATGGGAATTTTTGGTCCTAGTAACTCCTGAAAGAAATTGTCCTTTTGTGCATACAGTAAAAGGGTTCACCATTTGCTGTGCGCACATAACTCCTGAAAGAGACAGAGACAAAGACAAAGACAAAGACATTTTACAAAGACTGACAACCGCACAAGCCTTTAAACCAATGACACTATCATTAGGGTTCAAGAAGTGAGAGAGAGAGAGATACCTTCTCTGTCTCTATGGCCCCAAGAGGATTTGAGCTCACAACTTTTATTTCCTAGCAAAATGCCCTAATGAACAGATCATGAGCTATGGAGACCCAATATTCCCTAATCCATTGCTGAAGCCAACCTGCAAGCCAAACAAGAGTGGGAAATAGGTGGGACCAGAATTAGGCAAAGCCTTGTACTGTTCTCAACTATTTTGCCCCCTACTTCCTCCCCAAATTGGTATTTCTGTATTTTGCATTTAATGGTCATTAGATAAATTGGACACAAATTGGATTTGCAAAATGGGATAAGCCAGTGTCACATACTGTATTCAGGGGGGAGATCCAGGATTTGGCAAAGGACAGTGAAGAAGCAGCAACCCATACTGCAGGGGGGGCTGTACCCTTCAACTCTAAGTCTCTCCCCACCCCTCACCTCTACTAATATAGACAGATAAAGTAGGGAGAGATTCTCAGAACTTAAGAAAGCATATAAGAAACCCCCTCTGCCCCTCCATGGTCTGAGTTATGTTTTCTCCCCACTCTCCTCCCTCCTGCCACCTCTACTTTTCCCAGTGTCCCAGAGGTGGGGGAAGCTTCAAAGCCACTTCTTCCCTCTCCATACCTGCTGCACAGGGGGTGGGATCAGTTAGGAATGTGACAGGACCTGGACAGCAGCAGCTACTGTGGGTAGCCAGGTACAGTTCTCAAGCTTCTGCCCAGACAGTGGGGAAAACAGCAGACACAGAGGGAGAAGAGGGAAAAAGGGACATACTTCTGAGCATAGACAGGGAGGAAGAAATGATTCTTGCTTCCTATAGGGATTTTAACAAAAGTCTTCAATGGCTCCCACTAAGTGGTCTAGTCTGAAAGGGAAGTGCAGCCATGCCACTGCATCCCCTACTGTATTATTTAAAAATGATCAATTTTTACAATGGAGAGAAAACCAGCATTTGATCTCTTCCCCTCACCCTCCTTAAGTGTTCAGACAAATTTTGCAATAAGCTTAGCAAGAACACTTTTTCCTTTCTTTTATTTATGTATTTATATTTACATATAAAAGAAATGAAACATATTGGATATATTACATTGAAGATCATTTATTTAACTAATAAAAATATAATTTTAAAGTGATGTTTTTGCATGTCTCTAATTTAAATTCAATTCCATCCAAAGGCAACTTGACAATTAATGAGTAAAAAAAAAATTAATTATCTATTAAATAAGGTATTTATAACCTAATGAAAAAGTAGAAATTAAGAATAAATCAGTGCATGTTAAGCTGTATAAAATAAAAGTATTTTATTATAGTACATCCTATTGGTTATCAAAATGAAGTAAGCATCAAACTTGGTGTAAACACTACATTTATTTATAAGTTGCCAGATCAATCCGTTTTAATAGTTAATCCAAACAGTAAATGTGAATCATTTTGAAAACAACAGGAAGGCACAAATAGGAAGCAGAAATATAAGGAGAAGCTTGAGACAACCCTCAAATTAAGTGTATAAATGAAGCCTGTACTGCAAAGGAATGATCAGATTCTGAGTTCAGATGCACATACAAGATCCCCAAATCCATGCACTCACCTTACCTTCACCTGAGCTTTACACAGATGGGTTAAAATTTTACCCAATATTATTTTACATGAAGACATGTGTTAACAGAAAAAAAAAGAAATATATATATAGGTTGCTAATATAAAGAACTGTAAGGCTTTTGACTATGGGTTGAACTATATTCCCTTCCATATAATCAAGTGGCAGTGTGTAATACCTTGGGAGAGCAGTAAAGAAATAGTCATCCAAGCACCTGATTCCCCTCCACCCACTTGTGGTCCACCCCACCTGCTGCTTCTTTCCCAGCCTTACCTCACCTCCAGTCTCTCACCTACCACAACTTTGATGTTATTTTCATTGTTACTGGGGGAGGCAGTCCCAGGTGCCGGGAGTAGCCTCACTGGTCACCTTGCCCGCTCAGACAGGCCAGTCCCCCTCCTGAGTCCTATGCTCTCCCTTGAATGCTTCCCCTTAAAAGGGGGTACTCCTGTAGGTTTCTGAGCACCTGTCAGGGCTTTAGCTGTCTTAGTCCCCTTTTCCTCTGGCTGCACCCTCAGCTTGGGTCCACTGTTTAATACCTTAGCTCCCAGATACTGGCCCTAGCTTCGTTACAGGCAGGTTTGTCTGACCAACCTCATTTCTTTCTATGATCAGGTTACTTGTCACCTGGATGAGAGAAAAACAGTTGACATCATATACCTTGACTTCCAGAAAGCCTTTGTTCTGGTATCCCACGAGGTATTGATCAGAGGACTGGAAGATATCAGGCTCAACTGTGGGACCATCAAGTGGGTGCAAAACTGGTTGCAGGGTAGGACTCAGAGAGTCCAAATGAATGGATCGGTGTTGTGTTGGTGAGACATGAGCAGCACCGTACCCCAGGGGTCATTACTTGGCCCAGTTCTGTTCAATATCTTCATCAATGACCTGGATGAGGGGGTGAAAAGACCATTGGCCAAGTTTGCAGATGACACCAAGATATGGGGTTGTGCAAACACACCCACAGATAGGCTACAGATACAAGCAGACCTAGACAGGCTCACATGCTGGGGAGAACAGAACCAGATGAGGTTTAATGTAGAGATTCAAAGTGCTGCATCTGGGAAGGAAGAACCCCCAGCACACCTACAGGCTGGGCATCACTAACCTGACCAGCACTACAAATGAAAGGGATCTGGGGGTAACAATAGAACCCAGCATGAAGATGAGCCAGCAATGAGATGCAGTAGGAACTAGGGCCAATAAAACTCCGGTATGCATCAATTGATGCATCTCCAGTAAATCCAAAGAAGTGATTCTCCCACTTCACTCAACATTGGTGCGGCCACAGATGGAGTATTCCATCAAGTTCTGGGTGCCACACTTCAACAAATATGTGCTAAAGCTTGAGAGTGTCCAGAGAAGAGGTGACCCATATGATCAGAGACTTGCATAGCAAGCCATACAAGGAGAGACTGAGGGATCTTGGACTCTTCAGCCTAAAGAAAAGACGATTGAGAGGGGACTTGAATGCGGCTTACCGTTATATCAGAGGTGTACATCAGGGGCTCAGTGAACAACTTCACCAGGCTGCCCTGGAGGAAAACTAGAAAACATTTTGATAGGCTATTCGGTGATTGAGTATCTACCCAGCTGCCTACATGCACCCATTCTGAGTGCACATCTGTATCTAAATCCTGAAAATGTAGTCTGCCAGAAACTCATGATTAACATAACAGTTAGATACAGGAAAAGTCCTCTTATTATTCTAATCCTCTCTTTCTTGTT
>NW_005842086.1:2426852-2432350 GCF_000455745.1 Alligator sinensis | reverse complement strand
AGGAAGAACAAAGTAGAAGTAAGTGGCCATGTCCAGATAAGCAGCCACGTACTATGTGATGCACAGGGATCTTGGCTTTCCCTGACAAAGTCACAAATTCTCCTCACAAAACCCCCCAAAACCCATGATTAAGGTTCCCCACAGCCCCCCTGGCCCTGCTCGTGCCTCACACAGCCTTCCTTGTGCCCCTCACCCACCACCCACAGCCCCTGCTTCCCAACCCTGCAAGAGAAGGCCCCCAGATGCCAGGGCTATGGACCCAGGTCAAGAGCTGCTCCCCTCTGCTGCCTGCCCTGGCGGGCACTGGCTCCCTGCTGCTGTGTGCACTACTGAGGAGGACAGAGGCTAACCACACCCCCAGATCTGTGTATGAAGCAGGCACAGGCTGTGGGCTCAGGGTCCCTCCCTGCTTCCCTCCCCCAGGGCCTCTGCAGCTTGGTGGGCATGACCCAGCATGGCAGGGAACAACAGAGCCATGAGAAGCTGTTTGCCACTGTGAGCTCCTTGCTACTTTGGTCCAATTACCTCCTGCATGTACCACTCCTTTGAGGGGCACAACCCCATGCCACTGCTCTCACTGCAGCTCCACATGCAGGAGGCACATCACCAGGCAGCACGGAACTCGCAGCAGCAAGCAGCTTCTCTGTGTGGCTCCGCTGCTTCCTGCCATGCTGGTTTGCACCTGCCAGGTTGTGGAGGCCCTGGGGAAGAAAAGCAGGGCAGTTTGCAGCATCAAGCAGCTTCTATGTGCAGCTCCACTCTTCCCTGCTGCCCTGCTTCCCACCCCACATGGAGTGCCCAGCCAGCCAGTGGTGTATGGACCAGGAGCAGCATGCTATCAGCTCAAGCAGACTTCATACTTCCCTGTGAAGCTTCCCTGAAGGGCTGATAGTGCATTGCTCCAGGTTCACATGCTGCCAGGTGGGTGGGCGCTCCATGCTTTTCCCAATACCTCCCCACTCCTTCAGCCAGCTTCCCACTGGAGTGGTTCCTGGCCGCCGGCCAGTCGACTGGGAGTGGTGTGCTATTGGCCCTTCAGGGAAGCCACAGTAGGAAGCACAGATCCCAATTGGGCTGATAACATGCTGCTCCCAGTCCATGCACCCACAGCTGGGCAGGCACTCCTGTGGGAAGCTGACTGGGGCAAGCCCCACATGGAGTGGCCACCTGGCTGGCAGTGCATGGGTCCAAAGTGGCATGCTAATTGGCCCAAGCAAGCTCTGCACTTCCCTGAAGGGCCAATAGCATGCCACTTCCTGTCCATGTATCGCCAGCAGATACTCCATGTCAGGATTCCCCCAACACCTCCCCACTCCGTCAGCCCCCACCCACACACCTGCACCCTGCCTCCCACCTGCCTCTTCCCCCCAGCCCTGGCAGTCTCTCACAACCACACCTGCCACCCATGTCCTGCTGGTGCCCCCCTGCCATGAACTGCAAGCCACTAGCCCCCTGCAAGCTCCACTTACCTTAGGCTCCAGAAACAAACAGTGATTCTGTGCCAAGCCTTGAGTGACTGAAAGCCTCAAGCCCCACCCTTCCCCCACCTCTCCCTTCAGACAGGGTTGGGGGTTTCCCACCCTTTTTGCAATTAGCTCTTGCAAAGAACTCTGCCAGCCTGCAGAGCTCTTTGCAAGAGTGGGAAATACATGGGTATCTTTGCTAAAAGGGAAAAAAAAAATCAGATTTTTCTCCATGGGTCTTTCTGTTTTTCCATAGGAAATTGAAAACTCATATCCCTGGATCAGTAGATATGTTTGCCATGCCATATAGTGCACGTTTACTTCTTCTCCATGCTGCAGAAGAGCAGCACAGGGTTCTTTGAGTTTTTTTGACCCCTAGCTACCCAGTGGTCAGAAAACACCCCATGCAAGGGGAAGTAGTGTCACACACGAGGGCAGCATGCACTGCCCAAAACTGGAGCCAGACTGTCTGGAAATGCACTCCAGCTGCTGGCCAAGGTCTGTGTGGCATGCTGCAGCTCAAGGAGGCCTCTCAGACCCCAGATAAGTCTGCTGGGGCCATCCAGTGCTGGCCCCAGGCTCCTCGACCCGACCCCAGGTAACCTGCCACATGCCAGAGTGCACATGGCACAGGCATTTCTCAGGGACAACTAGCAGCAGCACAAAATGCACTACTGCTAGCTGTCCCTGGGGAAGCAAACATCCATGCACATGTGGACATGGCCAGTGAGATTAATATTGGTGTGAACAAGAACAGGTTTGGAGTTCTAGCCTATGCTCTTTCCAATGCATTATCCAATGGCACAGTAGCTTTTTCAGAAGGAATGCTAGAGATACCACATACTTGGCTAGAAAAATGTAATTTAGATACACAAAGGGAAGTAAAATTTTACCCCATCTGTCATTTGAAATATATATTTTTTTTGTTCTTGCTAGCTCCCTGTCTCCTGTCATGTTTATGACATCCTGAGTTAGCTAAGTTGCAGTCAATAATGATGGAACATAGGCTCGTGGAAATCAAAGTAGCCCTGCTGAAATACATAGTGTTATGCAAATTTACAGCAAATTAGGATCTGACCCAACACTCATAAAGGGATAACTATCAAACAGATGATCAAATTTAGTACTTAGAGATATCTATCAATTATTATTATTGTATTGGTAATATTCTGTTGTATAGGTATGCAGTGCTACTGTAAAATGTATATTTAAAATAAAACTGTCACCAAGTCAGCTTTTAACTCTTCAGGCTGAAATCAGTTTGGTGTTAGCAGCTAGATTCTTCTCCAACCAGGAAACTTTTTGATATCCATTAGCCAATCTATTTTACAGTGGAAAAAATACAATATGTTGCCCATTTCCCCATCTTTTATCCTCTGTTTTTCTTGTCCCCTTTTCTGAGCTGGATAGCAGGAGACATATATAAATAAAATTCTTTTGGGTCAGAGTTGCCATTTTACATTTTAATCTGTCTACTATGCTATGTAACACTAATGCCTTTCATTTCTAGTGGTTACAGTTCTTTAATGATTGGAATATCAGTAATTTACAATAAACTCATGGTTCTTTTAATAGTCTTCAGCTGCCACAGTTTCCCCAATGTAAGGATAATCACAAACTCACTTCCTTCTGTACCGGTGGTGTTTTTTTCAGACTATAAGGGGCAAAGAGAACTATGTTTAGGGAAGGAGATAATTTCTAGTGAAAGAAGAGAAGGGGAAAAAAAGCATATAGGAAGCCTCTACAGCTACCAATTCTCTTGTAGCAAGAGGTCTTTTGCTGAGAGGGTAAATTAAGTTAATCCTTGAGTGCCAGGTATTTCCTTTACAGAGCTCCATGCAATATTGATTTGGATTGCAAGAATGTGGATCTTCATTAGAGGAGCTGTGTGCTCAGTGCTGCTGCATACAGCTATGTGGTCCACGGTGAGTACTGACAGATGTGAAGTCCCCTGCTCAAAATCATGTTGCTTTACAAAAAGTGACATGAGTTAGAGCCTTCCCCCCACCTCAACCCAAAAGACATTCAACTATTGGGTCAGGGGTAGGGGCATTGAGCCTACCTGCAGTGGAGAAGGCACCCCTCTCTCCCAGTCCCGCCCCCCTCCTCTCCCACCTCTGGTACTATCTGGAAGAAGGGAGGGGAAGGGGGTCGGGGCGGGGGGAGCTGTGAGGCAGGGGACCCCCAAATGACCAGCCCAGGCTGAGAAAACTGGAGCCTACAGCATGCTTTCCCTCCTCCCTCCCTTCCTTCAGACAGCACCCATCCTCAATTGTGCAACAGATTAGTTCTAGGGAACATGTGTCCCTTAAAGTCGTCCAAAGTAGAGTGCCTTCATCTGAGCCTTCATTTCTCATGTGATCAGCCACTTTAAAAGCACTTTGCAGTCATGCACAGCTGTCACAGCATGGATGTGGAGCACTTTCAGGGGCCTATATTGTGACAAATGTAACTTCTGTCTGTGCCCTGTGTGCAGAGAGCTATTGCAAAACTCTACAAGGACATGGAGCTTCCTGGTGTCACCCTCCAGGTTATCCCTATACAATTTATATTCCAACCTGCAGGAACCTGAAGGCTGTTAAATCAGGAACAAATGATCAGTTCCCCAACTCTCATCTAGGTTTGTATTAAACCTTGATAATTGTACTTTCAGAGCCTTTTCTGAAATAATTTCCATAAGCTGGAAATTACCTATAAATCCATTAGCAAACCAAACTAATCATGTATTGATTTCCCACCCCTCCTTCCCACACACACACCCTCCTTCTGTGGAGTATTCTCCTGAGTGTGAATGGAAAAAAAATGTTAACTACCTTAGTGTTTTTATCTTTCTCAAAGTGACTTCCCTACCGACAGCCTCATGCCCCCCACCCCCTATGGTTCTCCTGGGTTCACACCAGGAGAACCAGAACTTTGCATAGATGTGGTTGTTTTCTTTATCATTTCATTACCAAACAGCCCCTTCTATGATTCTGTCCATTTCTGTGAATGAGAAGGATCAGAACTGCTGATCCAAGTGCTTTTGGTATAATATTAGTTTCTACATATTACTTCAATAACATATAATCCTTTATTGAGTCCCCCTGTAATTAATCTTAAGTAGTTTCACAGAGGGCAGGCTTTCTGATCAATCTTCAAACAGTTATTTCTTTCTTTAGTTCCCCCCCACCTTTTTTTTTGGGGGGGGGGGGGGGGAATAACAAGGTGATGTGTCATGATTCAGAAGTGCATCTCTCTCTCAACAGATGAGCTTTTATTCTGTACTCAAGTGTGGCCAAAGAAAAGGATGTGAGTAGAGTTAAAGGCAGACAATTGTCCCTTTTGATTCCACACATCAAGAAAAAGTAATTTTACCTAGCACAACTGGGAGCACTGTTATAGCAGATTTTACTTTCTGAGGATCCTTCCCCAACCCCAATCTGTTCATTTCAGATTACTTTGGGAGGGGTGACTGTTGGCTTCAAATGTCTAACTCAGGATCCTTAAAATTCTAGTTTATTAGATGGATTGAAACACTGTAATCATAAACCTTGGGGCTGGTCCCCACACACATGCACACATACACACACACACACACACACAGTAGCAGGCTACAGAGTCAGGTATACCTATCCTACAAGCGCTGGAGTCTGTCGTTGAGGCTTCTTTCAGCGTGCTGTTACCTTCCAGAAGGGGGTCGCCAGCTGGTCCTTCTGGCTGGACAGGTCTGGTCGAGTTGGAGATCGAGATCAAGAGGGCGCCACTGAGGGTCACTTTTCACTGCCTTTTATCTGTCCCTGGCAGACTTTGGTGACTCCCCAGTTTTCAGGTTTGCCCAATCCAGGGGTCATTGACCCTCGTGGGACTTCCCCCGCCTCGGTGGCTACTGGACAGCATTGTCAGCCCCAGGGGTCGTCCACACGTATGTGCAGGTTTGGGAGTCCATTGATGAATTTTGAATAGGGCTCTGGCAGCGGTCTATCTAGATATTCAGCCCAAAAGTTGGTCCCCTGCATTGATTAACTCAGGCCAGGGCTTCTAGCCCTTGATCAGTGA
>NW_005842086.1:2424446-2426533 GCF_000455745.1 Alligator sinensis | reverse complement strand
GGGGGGGGGGGGGGAAGGAAGGCAGAACTAGAAAAGAGACATGAAGCAGAATAATAGCCATCATCCATTGCACCATCTCTTTCTTAGTCCCCGACTTGCATATTGACATTCTCAAATGTCACTCATTTTTACAGAATACTCTGCAAGACTGCTTGGGGAAGGCCTATAATTTAGATGCAGAGAGCAGCAAAATAGATGAGGGTGATCTTCACAGCAACTATTTAGATCTGGAGTTGTAAGATTTAAGCAACTTATCTGGGAAACGCTTACAATTATTCTCCAGCTGATGGAACTGAACTGATCCAGTTCAATGTGCAATGTGAACATGTAGGTGTCTACATGGCTACTGAGCTTGCTCAGTAGGCTGTACTCTGGCTCAGTAGGTACAAGGCTCCACACATCTACTCAGGTAAGTGCACCCAGGAACAAACATAGAACTAGCATATGTTAGACAAAGGATGGTCCTTCCATATTTTAGATTAGAGCTTTCATCCAGGAAATAGGAGACCCAGGTTATGCAGCCTCTATCATCAACAAGGGGGTTGAATCTACAACTCATGCTTTTTAGCACAGTGCTTGAGCCACATTACCTTGAAATTGATCTCCTGGGAAACCGAGAGAGGGAGAAAACTGTAAGACCAGGAGAAGGTATTCACGTTAAAAGCCATGTAACCAAGTAAGAGGGCTGCTACCCTGGAAAGGATGATCTGGAATACATGTTGGACCATTTCTCTCAATAGTGTAGAAACTTCCCTGACTTCTCTATGTTTTATTCAATCAATATTAGGGACAGTGTCTCAGCTCCCATCCTTCATGCTAGACATGAGGTTTTCCTTAGCTACAGTTCTGTGATGTACACTCACATAGATTCATGTATAGGCCCAGCCAGAGCATGGCCTACATGTTACATGGTAACATGTTTAGTAACCATGTGGACATTTGCATAACTAAACTGCACATGAAATAGGATTGAAAACTGTGCTTAACTGTTTACAATAGCAATGATGAAGCATTATTTGGGCCCATAAAGTGAAACAGGATTTGACCCTACAAATTCATATCAGAGCAGGTACACATGAGAGGTAAGGAGTGGTTAGACTATGTAGTTGATACTACCAGTCATCTGTTATGACTTTTGGAAATACAA
Source organism: Alligator sinensis (assembly GCF_000455745.1). Classification (NCBI taxonomy): domain Eukaryota; kingdom Metazoa; phylum Chordata; order Crocodylia; family Alligatoridae; genus Alligator; species Alligator sinensis. The sequence continues at coordinate 2,425,386 of NW_005842086.1, read as the reverse complement.
AATAGCTCCTGGTACTGATACCAGTACTCAATAACTCCCCCTTTACCCCAGCATAAGATGGAGAAGTGACAATTTTGCTTTTGAATCTTATTTCCTCCCCTGTACTATTCACATTCATGTGGCAAAACCATAATCAAGTCCATAATCAACAACTTATTTTCTTGTAGTTGTGGGCCACGATTCCCGGATGGTCCTTGGGAAACGGCCGCAGTTGCGTGTTGAGTGGGGCACCGGGTGGTGACACCAACCCAGACACGCTCGGGGATGCCAAGTGCCGGAGGGAGATAAACACCACAGACAATGAGGTGTGAAATAAAATTTGGTATTTACTTACAGAACTGTCGACACAACTTGAAGGGTGATATAACTTGGAGGCGATGAACTATATACAGCAACAAGGGATAAGCGATGGGTGACGGGTGGAGACTGCAGTATACAAGTACGATGTCTGGTTGGGACAAAGTACAATGCGTTCCGGATTTGGCGATGCAGTAAACTATAATGCTCGGAGCGACCGGAGCAGTTTCTGCTATAGACCTAGGGGTCTGACCAGGCCCCAAGACAGGTGATCAATCCGTCCTGAGAGTCAGAGCCTGGGGACCACGCACCGAGGTGTGCAGTCCCCTATATAACTTTTTTGGCCAATCAGGAAGCTCCCCTGATGGTACATTCTGGAACCCATGGACATGCTGGCCAGCCAGCCATGCCCATTAGGTGGTCTTTGATTGGCTAGACCACAGGTGATCACTCCCTGATCACACATCGCTCGCATGTTGGGTCAAATTGCTGATACACTCCGCCACCGCATCACTATTTACAATGGTTGCGTCACTTAACACTTCGATACAATAATCTGGCGGGGTCACTTTGCTTGTTGACATGCCCCCTTGACCTCTGCCAGATTATTGCATGAAATACATACAAGATTATACAGTACTGT
>NW_005842086.1:2421260-2422040 GCF_000455745.1 Alligator sinensis | reverse complement strand
TCGGCATTAAAGGCACCGTGCTGGTGTCTGTGATGCTTCGGCTTCTCCCTGGCACAAGCAGGACATGCCTGTACTATTTCCTGCCATTGTTTTAGGCTAGGCCCCTCTTTTGCGTCTAACCACCACTGAGCTCAGGCTTTATTGGCACTAGGGTATCCCCAAAACTCGTGGAGCCAGGTTAGAAATACTTGATTATCCGTCACATCATGATTATTTGGGGTCTTTGTTTGATTCAATTGTATTAATTCTATGTTGTCCGATAATGTCTTTTGTGCTAGGAGCTGATCTAATATTTGATGTACCGGATCAGTGTCCTCGCGATGAGACCGGGTGTGTCTTATTAAAGGTAATGTTGTGAGTTGCATTAATGTTTCTCTAATATCTTCCCAAATTTGTTGATGTTCGGTGGCTTTAGCGGCCTCAGTTACAACCCGGTATATGTATTCAGAATTGATGGTAATTATAGGTACCGGTAGGGTGTCATTATGGTAGTCTTTAACATGCAACAGAGCTAAGTGGAACCCTCGTAACTCTGATGCTTGCACCGATTCGTTATCACGTGCATGGTGAATTTCAGTACATTTGCACGGCTTACAGTGGAACCCATACGCTCCGTTTCCCCTGGCGGTACCATCAGACGCCAACCAGCCCGGTTTTATGGTTCCATATAATTTAGGTATATGTGGTTCTTCTCTTTCCTCTGGTGGCAGGTCTCCCTCTAGCGTTCTCCACCCTGACCAGTAGTACTGGAATCTCAGTACTATGGTACACCAGGTTCTC
>NW_005842086.1:2418804-2419255 GCF_000455745.1 Alligator sinensis | reverse complement strand
AGAGCACTGTAGTCCGCCATCAGGGGATGGCGGACTACACTGTAGCACTCTCCTCCCTCTCCAATAACCAACCCCCATTTAGTAGAATTAGGCGGCCTACCCACATTACCAGGGTTTCTTCAGAATTGATTTTCATTTCTTTTATCAATTCTTGCATTTCTCCCCTTGTTCGTGTTCAGTATACCGCAACAGTACGGGTCAGCTCACCTTCTACTGTGGTTTTCACTGTGGTTACGGGGTTCACATGGAGAGTTGGGGCGCTTGCGGCCTTGGTCTCTTCCGTGAGGCTAGGGTATGTCAATGGCATACTGTACAGCGGTGGTGAGCTAGATGACACTAAAGAGTTAATTTTTTCACTTCCTACCGACGTGGCAGGGGGCGCTAGAGAGCCTCCTGCTGTGCCCTCTGCTGAAGCGTTAGGGGGTGCTAGAGGGTTCTTGTTCTCCTCCCC